>NC_090929.1:1266716354-1267044404 GCF_040938575.1 Ambystoma mexicanum | reverse complement strand
GACAGGGCTGGCCCTATCAGAGGCCATTATGGACAGGCCATTATGCAATGTATATGATCTGCAATTGTATATGCTCTCCCCTCTTGCTTCTCCACTCTTTTTGACTGCTTACTCTCTGTTCTCTCCTCCTCTCCCTTCTCCATTTTCCTATCTCCTCCCCTCCTCCCCTTACTTTCTTCTATTCACTTACTCTATCAGAATTGTCCCTGAACCTAGTATGATAGCAACCTCGTCTGTGTACTCCCCCCTCCCCTTTCTTGTTTCCCACACCTCCCCCTCCTCCAGCACTATCTGAAATGTCGTCAGGCTTAGTACAATTCTCTTATCCATTGTGGAAGAGAAGTTAAGCTGATATTCGGACTTGCATTTATCGTGTTAATATAATCATTGAGTCTGATACGCATTTTCACATGTTGAGGTTGATTAATAAGCATTTATAAGCATTTCTATGCTGGTATTTGCAACACTTATTTTTAGTTCCACAGCTCTTTTCCATTTATTTACAACAGTGTCAGCTACTGAGCCCAGCTTATTTCTTAGTATTTCAATGGCAGGTATTGGATCTTCTGTGATCGTTTTCCTATATAAATCAATCTGCTTCCAAACCACGATGGATTCCAATGATTGCACCACTATCTCATGTCTTATTCGAACAACGGGGAAGCTTGCAGGTAAAGCCAAGATCTTCCTCCTGAAGATCCCTTCTAACATTATCCATGTTGTAGGCTCGATGTTGATCAGGGCTTCGCTGCCATAAGTTAGTATAGCCCTACTTTCGCTCTGTAGAAGTTGATAATGGGTTTCAGAGAGAACTTCCCAAATTTGTTGTGTAGATAGAGCCCTTGCCGCTCTAATGATCTTGCTTTAGATTTTAAATGCTCCATTCTTTTACAACTTGTGAATGATTCAGGTTTATTCCTAGATATTTCACAGACCCAACTTGTTCCAGTCTCTGCCCCTCCAAGAAGAATATGTGGGTCTTCTTTTGGATGTTAATAGTGCGGGTTAGTGCCATGATCTGTGTTTTTTTTGTATTGATTTGCAACTCATTTTCCTTCATGTAATCTTCTGTCTTGTTAAGACCACTTTGTAAACCCCTCAGGGTTTTATCCAGGATTACGATGTCGTTGGCATATGACATATAAGGTATCAGAGTCGCATTCAGTTTCGGAGGGGTCGCTTGTACAAAGCGTTGATCTTCTGCAATATCGAATGTGTATGGATTGAAAAGGTTTGCTGCTAGGGGACAACCCTGTGTCAATCCGTTCCATGTTGTTATGGGAGCCAATGTTACACCATCCTGGGTCATTCTTGTTCGGATGGTGGTATTTGAATACAGTTCTTTTATGGGTTGTAAGATCTCCGCAGGGCAGTTCAACATGTACGTTTTCTCAAAAATGTCTGTCTATCAACCGCTTCAAATGCCATTTGGAGGTCAATAAATGTGACGTAGACAGAGCTTTTCATCCGGTATGCCTCGTGTTTCAATAAGTTCAATATAAACAAATTCACGTTGGTTCCCACATTTCTAGCAAAACCTGTTTGTCTCGCGTCTTGTTTATTGGAGATCTTAGCCCATTCTGTTAGTTGTTTCAGGAGACAAGCGGCAAAAATCTTGCCTAGTGGGTCGAGAAGCACAATGGAGCGATAATTATTTGGTGTTTTCCTATCGCCATATTTGAAAATTGGAATTAATGTTGCGGTCTTCCAAGTCAACACAATCGTATGAGTCTCCGCTATCAGGGCAAATATTTTAGCACATAAATTAGCTCAACTGTCTGGGTTGGTTTTGAGGAGAGCGTTACACAGGCCATCCGGGCCCGGCGCCCGCGAGGAGTTCAGCTTCTTGATGATAGTTATTATTTCATCTTGATCCCATTTAAATGACCAATATGGACGGTCGTTAACCTCCTCGCTCTCCATTTCATTATTTCTTTTTTTGTGTATTTCAGTAAAATGAGTGATCCATGTTTGTTCTGGTACATGTCAGATTAATTGGATTTGCCTCTGCGATTGCGGATTCAAAAGATTCCAGAATTCTCTTGAGCTGTTTGTTTTCAAAGTTTTAAAGATCTGTTCTGCATCGGTTTGGCTAATGATTGTGCTCTCTGATTGTACTGTTTCTCATTTGTTATACAGTGTCCACTCTGTTCATATAAGTGTAGGTTCAAATCTCCACATAATGTAACTTCGATGTCCGGAAATCTGTTACTTGCAGAATCCACGGCTGTAAACACGCTGTCTATGAATATTTCTTCGTTAATAGCAATGGGATTCCAGTACGTGTTCAAGAAGCCGAATTTCTTCTTCATGTGTTGTTCCATTAGGTCGTGACCATCAGAATAAGGTAATTTAGAGTATTCCACAATCGTAAATTGTGCCCATTGATTAAGATTCACTGACTCAATAATATTCCAGTTTGTTTCGTATTTAATCATCGTCCAGATTCCTGCTGCATGGTGTTCTTTTGTCTTTCATATTGCAGGGTTCATCTAGATACTATATCCTTCACAAATGGGTTGTTCATCAATCCAAGCTTCTTGGAGACAAATAATCTGATATTTGTATAATTCGTTCTTATTCGAGTAAAAGAGGTGAGCCGGTCCTCTAGTGTTCCAGGAACATAAGGAGAGAGGTTCTCCGGAAATTTTTCCTAGTTGTTATAGGCGTCTTGGGCTCAAAGCTAGCGTCACGGGATAAGTCTTCTCTAGATCTCTCCATATGAAATGCTTTGTGTATTCCAGTTGTGACAGATTTTTCCATCTAGTTGATTCCGCGTGTCGAGTAAGGCTTGCTCGATTCTTAGGATAACTTGATCTGGGAGAGTTTATGTCTCTTTCATTCGAGTCTTTACTCATATTTGAATCTTCAACTGTTGTACATAGAAAGCCCAATTGATAGAAATATTTTCTGTCTCGCAAGATATTTTTCATCACCTCTCCAGAGTTACATTTGAGCCATACTTGATCCATACTCGCATCAGAGATGAACTGAACCCGCTTTATGTTTCCAGATCCAATCTTCTTCAACGAGGGGATTGGTGCTTGTCTGAAGTGTTATAGTTAGTGATGTCACGTGGAATGTTGACAAGTGAATGGTGGAATGCTTTGTGTCAGAGTTCTGAGTGGTGGCAGTTACAGCTGGCCTGCCTGGGTAATGGGAGCCGGTGTTGTCCTAGGTATTGTCCTATATGTCTTCAATGTGGAACTGTAACTAAGAAGCTGGAATAAACTTACATGAAGTAATCTTAAAGAGCCTGCAACCCACATAATTTAATTGGCGACGAGTCGGTCTTGGAAAAGGGAACCTACATGCCACAAGGTGAACAGGACATTGAAGGACCCTGCTGCGGGGGTGCAGGAAGGACAAGGACAAGCTGCCGGAGGAAGGACAACACAGCCCCACCTAAGACCAGTACGTCCCATCACCTAGGGCCCAGGGGAAGGATGGAGCGGGCTTATAAATATGAAGAAGAAAGCAATGGTCATGTTGTATGGCAGAAGCGGTGATATTAATGGTGGAAAAGGCTGCTAGCACACTGATCCTAATACCCGTTGACCAGAGAGGATCACTTCCTTTGTTGTTGGTGAAGCGGGAGAATTTGTGGCCCGGCAGTCCATGGAAGTGCCGGCTGGACCATGCCAGCATGATGGAAATATTGCCTGAGTTATACTGCCCAATAGCCCTATAACAGCGGAGCAGGACCTAAGTATGGCTGGATTGGTCTACAATCTGAGACTGGGTGTGGATGGTGCTCAGTACAGTTTTGAGTACAATATTCAATGTGGACAATCATAGAATGCTGCGCGTGCGGCGATGAGGGCTCTGTGATGGTGCCGTTGTGTGAGAAGTTGCTGCGGGGTGACCGTTGGTCTCTTCGGTCCCCGCAGGAGTTCGCAACCTCACCTCTGCTCGCTGTGAATGATGCTGTCAGTCGTTGGTGCTGGGGGAGTCGGCGGAGAGATGGATCGCTCCTTTCATGGTATTCTGAAGTAGTAGGTGACGTGTCAAGGGAAGGGCATCACAAGGATTAAAGTAAAGGACGCGCACCAGTGATGCCAACGTCGTGACGTCGCACATTTGTATCCGGAAGTATTCCGGGAAAGGGCCTGTGGAAGTCAACGACTATGAGATTGGCCCTTTCTGAGGAGTGTTGCCCTCTGCCTCGCCTTCAATTAACGAGGCGTGAGGAGGCGGCCATCATTCGGGGCAATGATGCAGATCAACCTAAAGGGGTTTGTTACCAGTGAACGACCTCATTGAAGCCGCTCTGCCCCAGTCAGCGGGGCGCCCAGAAGCGGCCAACATACAAGGTGGACTGTGGAGGATGTCCTATTGTGTGAGCATTGTCGCCTCATGCGATGTTGCTCCGTCTCAACTACTGAGACGTAATGAAGCGGCCAACGTAGAAAACGATCCATGGAGAGTATTGCATTGGTAAGCCTTGTTGGCTTCATGTGATGTATTTTTGAAGCTTTTGGTTTTACCTGAGCATAGCAAATCCAGGGCCCGTGCAGCGCTTGGAACTACGTAAGGTTGCTTAATGTGAATGGTGGAATGCCACGTGAGGTGTGGAGGAAGCAGTATTATGTATAGGGGCAGTTTAAGAATGATACTTGCTGAGGGTACGTTTGGTGTGGGCTTGGATGATTAGCAGGTGTGTTGTTATACACAATGCAATGTTACATTAACTGTTTTGAAGTATTGCAGGTTAATGGAATGTATGATCAATGTTCAGATGGTAAAGGCGGAGAGCCTTGAATGGTGACAAGGGTTCATATGTCGGCGTGCCTGGCGTGAGATTGGGCTAGACTAACCGTTTGAGGATTTTTAGGTACTAGGTTGTTATACAACAACATGGACCTTTAGGTTTGCTTTAGAGCCTAAAAAGTCTAAGGATTTTTAGGTTTGTGATGGAGCCCAGTAGCGGCTATGGACTCTTATGTCCGTAAAAGTTTTGGTTTTGGTTATGGTATTTCATTGTTAAAACGTATATGTTTTCACTGTATTGTTTGCAGCAAGATATATGGTTGCAGCATTCAATGGTTTGGAATGCATGTTATAAAGCTGACTCTGAGGATATGGAGGGAGTCAGTGAGAGCTTGGTAATGGATGGTACTCCCAGTGAACGTGGGTTAGGTGTGTGAGTCTTTTTAGGTATGCGAGGTAGCAAGTGTATATGTGTGTAAACACGATTTTGGTACAAGTGTTTGTTGTGGTGGGCAATGCATGGTTCGTGTTGCTTGGGCGATGTAGTTTGTGGGAGATACTGTCTACCCGTTTGGCATTGGTCTGGTTTACGGTGTGAGTTTACCTTATTTGGTAACAGTTTAACAGCCATGCGGTTGTTCTGGAGTTAGGTAGCGCCTCGACCCTTTAGGTTTGGCATTGGTCTGGTTTACAGTGTGGGTTTACCATATTTGATAAAGGTTTAACAGCAATGCGGTTGTTCTAGAGTGAGGTAGCGCCTCAGCTCTTTTAGTACAAGGAGGTTGGGTTTTTCTGATTCCTGTTTGGGTATTGGTCGGGTTTATGGTGTTTACCTTATTTGGTAAAAGTTTAACAGCCAAGAGGTTGTTCTAAGGGGAGGTAGGTTACGCTCACCTGGTATCCACAGGGACACCACCCAGCCCTGGTTGGATGATTTGCAATCTCGAACCCTCTCCCGGTCCCTTGGTAAGGTCTCTGGTTAAAGATGGGTCTGCAATATAGGAGAGCTGGATTCAATATTCAATACCAGATTATCTTTGTTTTCCCACCTCCTTGGCCTCAACTCCTTCTTCCCCCTTGGGCCCTCTCCTCACCTTAATATTGTAAAATGTGGATTCTCCATCCTCCTCATTCGTGGCAGGGGCGCGTAGATGTGGGGGGCGAGCTGCGACCAAGTTACTTCACTGGTGCAAGCTCCCCTGTGGGAGTCCAGGCCTGCTGCGACTCCGTAGGTTTGCTGCTTTAGAGTCTTTATATGCAGTTCTTAGGTTCCTCTTAGTCCAAATAACAATGTCTTGCTTTTAGGTATGGAAAGGTATTTTGGTGTTGTCATGCAGTTTGAAGATGAGCATGGGCCGGTAGGCGAAAGCGCGGTAGGCGCAATGCTGTCCGGTGAGTAATGTGCGATGCGCTGCGCTGTTTCGCCTTTTATATTGCTAACCTGTGTCTTTTCTCTCCTTGCAGGTTGCGGTGTTCCTCGCCGAGCGCCGTAATGTTCCTGCAATGATACTGACAAGGAGATGACTAACCAGGTAAGAATTGTGTGGCTTTCTTCATTCGGGAGGAAACGGGAGTAAACGCTTACTAATGCTGTCTTTCTTTCTCCTCTTTCCAGGTTATGGTATTCCACGATGGATGCAGTGCCGGATGATGGAGTTCGTACCTTCAGGTGAGTGGAACTGAAGTCGGCGATGGATTGAAGACAGGATACTGTTGCAGGTAAGTTTCTTAGTGTTCTTTCTCTCTCTGCAGGTCCTTGGTTTCAGGTTAGCTGGCATCAAAGAACTGGACACGGTGAACGTTACGCTGCCCACAGCAGAATAACGCAAAGCATGTTCTGCTGTTAGGGTGCAGTTTAAATAGTCTCATGTAAAGTAGTCCAGGTAAAATAGTCCCAGGCCTGCCACACCCAAAGTAGTCCAGGTAAAGTAGTCCCAGGCCTGCCATACCCAAAAGGCTAGACCGCATAGCTCAGTTCCTTGTAACTGAGCTATGTGTGTGCCTCCATGTTGTCTGAACCCCCCCCCCCCCAAGTTAAATAATGTAAATAATCCCAAGTAAATAGTTCCATTCTAATGTTGGTCTTCATGATGGTTATGAGCCTGGCGCCAAAGGTTTTAAGGCCTTTGACCTGTCCCAAACTGGAAGGCTGACTTGCCAGTGAGGGCCAGGGACAAGGGTCATGACAGGTAGCACCTCCTCCAGTGTTTGTCACCCTTCTTGTCACGGGGGCAGGATGCAGCTGGAGATAAGGGGGTGCATGGATGGGGACACCTGGCAATGACCCTCTGGAATGGGGTGTGGTCCTGAGGTGATGAGAAAATTGTTTCATGTTCCTTGTGGTGTTGAGTATGGACCTTGTTTTGTACTATGGGTCCAGTGTTCCAACTTGTGTGAGGATGTCATGAGTGCAGATTGGAGTGTTTGTTTTACCAGTATTTGTTGATGGTATTGTGAGTGTGTGGCCACCGTTCCATTTGTGTTTGGTAGGTTTGTAAAGCTTGGCTTGGAGGAAAGTGCTCTGCCTGCTGAGTCGGTTTTTAGGTGTTGTGTGTGAACAGTTGTGATGGTGTTTCCATTGTGTGAGTTGCCTTCTGGTGTGAGGATGAGGTTATTTTTTGGGGGCTATGAGGCCCGATTGTGCTCTAGAGTAGCATTCTAAAGGCTCTCTGGAATTCGTGGGTGGAAGCCTGGACACTCGCAATGTTTGAGACGGGGGTGGGTGGAAGGTGGCGAAAAAGTTTTGGGGTGGTGTCAGAACGTAGGTGAAGCAGCCCGGTGTCTGGGTGGGTTTGGTCCTGGGTTTTTGATTGATTGATATTTTATTTCTATCGCGCTCATACACAAGTGTTTCATAGTGCGACAATGAGAGCAAAGTTGTCTGTTTGTGGCGGGAACAGACAGAGGGAGGATTGTTGACTTTGTGAAGGGTTTCTGAGAATGTGGTTTGTTCAAGTTTGTTATCTTGATGGTGGTGAATCCCTGTGGAAGTGTTGGTCTGCGTGTTGAGTGTCATGTGCCTGAGGGAGGTGTGTTGTGTAGTGCTTACATGTGATGTGCTCTGTGTCAGTGTGGTTGGGTAAAGGAGGGAGGTGTGTTGTGTAGTGCTTGTCTGAAGTGTTGTAGCTAGTGATGTCACGTGGAATGTGGACAAGTGAATGGTGGAATGCTTTGCGTGAAAGTTCTGAGTGTTGTCCTAGCTATTGTCCTATATGTCTTCAATGTGGAACTGTAACTAAGAAGCTGGAATAAACTTACATGAAGTAATCATAAAGAGCCTGGAATTTACATAATTTCAGGGATTACTTGAAAAAGGCGTAGGATATGTGTTCTATTAAGTATTAACCCATCCTTAATTCTTTCTGTTCTTTCTATTTGAGGGGTTTTTCCTGGCACTTTTTTCTGTGGATCAAGAAATTCAGGTAATCTTAGGTCAGTACCTCGTGATTGGTCCTGCTGATCTTTATCCTCATCATTTCTTTCTTCGTCTAAGTTTCTTGTAATATCTCAGGCCGTTGTTTCTGACATTGAAGTTATTTCTATCACAGACAACTCGTCCCATGTTTTCTGAATTAGATCTGTATCAGATATGTCCTTGCCTAATAAATCCTCTCGTTTTTGTACTGAGTGACCTTCATCATATGGATCCAGTATGATCACTGATGTCATTTCCTCATGGTCTGAATCATCAGATCTGTAATCTTGTTTTTGCTCCGTATAAACAGATAGATTCATCAAAGCCTGTTGTTGTAATAAGTCGTCGATTTTTTTCCTGTTTTTCATTTAGTTGTTTCTGTAAACTCTGAATATTAGGAGTGGGGGACTTTGATCTTCCCTTTGTTGCTTCCTCAATTGAATCAGTCTGTTTCTGTACTTTGCATTTTGTGGGACCAGGTAATGTGAGGTTTCTTAAGAATGCTCTCGCCCACAGTTCTTTTTCTTCCCCTTCAGGACTTCATTGGGGTTGTTTTTGTTCGTGCATCAGATTCTTTGGTCTGTTTTCCATCTTTTGCAAGAATATTGAAAAGGCTTCGGTTCTTTTGAGCTCATTATTCTCTGCTATTTTGTGTATCGAAGACTTGTTTTGTATTTTGTTAATTAATTTATCCTTTGATGGTAAGTTTGGTGTTTTGTGTAGTGGCATTTGTTGCTTTGTCCCTTGTATATCATGCACTTCTAGTTTCGTTAGTATCACTCTGTCATGAGCAGTCCCTTCGCTGTTAATTTTCTCTGGTCTCGTTTGATTAGCATATTTTCTGATCGTTTCTTGATTCAATTGTGTCTTTTGTATTTCCGCTGGGTTGATTGTGAGTGTAGTCTTATCCTTCGCAGTATGTACATTGGATAACAATGCTAGAACCGCTGTTGTCATATTCGTTTTCTCCATTCTGTCACTCCTAGCAACATCAAACAGTCTCGTCTGCCATTGAATGGTAGCTTCTGCTTCAGTATCGAGTCTGTTCTGAATTTTATTGATGAATGCCTTGATAAAAAGTTGTTTAGAGTCTATTAATGCAAGCAATGTTGCTTGATCTTTTATAGCAACAGTACTTGCTTCTTGCAATTTCATAAAGGGAATCATTGTTTGCGTAGCAACAGCTATCAACAGGTTCTGTAAATCCACCATAGTGGTAAGTATAGTCTCTTGTTTTTGAATCGGTAAAGGACATTTACATTTACTGCTGGTTATTTCCTCCTTTTCCTTATTAATTTCTTTACATCTTTTCATATCAGCAAGTTTCATACTTGCTGTGTCTATGATAGCAGTTGCTTCACTTTTTTCTTGATTGCTGTGTGATGTCTTTTTGTTGGGGTTCTCTCTTGCTGCTGTTGGAGTGGATGCCATCCATATGTCTTTAGAGGTATTTTCAAGTATGTTTCCAAACACTTTATTTTGTTTTTCGTGGCTACACATCAATGTCTCAATTTCGGTTATATCGAGCGACAGATGGGCTAACCGAGGATTGATTTGTTGGTCTTTTGCTGGTGTTTGGTGTTTATAATTTTTTATGAAGTCATGGTTTTTTCGCCATATTTCTTTTGCGATTTTTGCTTTATTTCTTTGGTTGGTATTCATAGTTGATCCTTCATTCATACCTAAACAGCTCCGGTCCGGTTCATTGTGTTCATTTCACTCTCAATGTTGTTAATGGTGGCCGTTTCTTCATTCGTTAAATCCAGGAGCAACGTATCTGTCAAAATTTTGTTACGTTAATTTTTTCGGGTCTCAATTCACACTGAGTGTTTGTATCAGGTTTGGCAACGTCATATTATTGGATTTTTGATCGTTTCTTAAACCAGACTCATGGTTATCACTGTCTAGCCTGGCTTCCCTGTTGGGGTCTACCATGTTGGTGCATTCTCTGCTCGTAGGGTCATATCCCGTCTTATTCAGTGAGATTTGAGGGGCTTTGGAATTCGCTGTATTCCCCAGAATGGGTGGTCGGTTACTATAGGGTAGAGTTGGTTGTGACATCAGTAGTGAGTTTGTCACAGGGACGGAAGGAGGTTCCGAAACCGAGTTTGTCTTCAAACAAAGTCTTGTCATTGGTCCAGTAGAAACAACCATTATTCACGTATCAGGAAAGGAGGTCAATGTACCTGTAAGACCTCGTCAACACAAGTCCCTTCTAGTTTTAGTGTTTAATCACCGTCGCAGTACGCAAAAACCCACTCCGTCACAACCTTCTCTAATAGACCTCTCTCTTATTCGCTAGAGTACTTGCACGTATCTGCCCAGTATTGGGGTTCTAAAGATGTATGTTCTTTTCGTAGAATAATTCATCACCAAAGGAGTACAGCTAGTTACTCCAAGGTCTTACTGCTTTCCCCTCCATTCGTTATTAGGAGAAATCCTATTGTTTTCTTCCAAGCGCCAGAGGGGAAATACGCTAAACAGCAGGCGTGCGTCGAATCGGAGCTGAATGAGTAAGTGTCTGTTAGAAATGTAATACTTGCTTGCGCATACTTTGTACAATTTGATTGCGTCACTCACTCTATGCCAAATGAAAGGGCCCTTTTGTCTGCAATAAGAGCAATCAAGTATATGTGGCTAATCAAAAGGTGGAGAAGTTACAATGCCGGATCACCACAGGTCAAAAGCTGGGACAAGGGAGAGTCGAGCCACAATGGGGAACAATTCTTACCACAATCCTCGTTTCCGTCTACTATCAGAGTTCTTACTTTCGGCGGGTATACAATAAATGTGTTGGCAGAGGTGGAAGGCTGATAAAAGTTCATACCATTGGTCTCCAGGCGTTGGCTCAGCAGGCTCAGCAGGCTCAAAGACTCCAAGACTCTGCACCCGACCCCGCGGCTGCTCCGCGGCGGGAGTCAGTATTTGAGGCAGCAAACTGATGGATGTAGAAAGAGGATTATTCTGGTCCGCAGCAGTAAATCCCAAAGAAAAGAGTCTAGTGCTCCAAGACTCTGCACCCGACTACGCGCCCGCCCTGCAGCGGGAGTCAGTATTTGAGGCAGCAAACCGATGGATGTAGAAAGAGGACTATTCCGGTCCGCAGCAGTAAATCCATAAGAAAAGAGTCTAGTGCTCCAAGACTCTGCACCTGACTCTGCGGCCGCTCTGCAGCGGGATTCAGTATTTGAGGCAGCAAACTGATGGATGTAGAAAGAGGATTATTCTGGTCCGCAGCAGTAAATCCCAAAGAAAAGAGTCTAGTGCTCCAAGACTCTGCACCCGACTACGCACCCGCCCTCCAGCGGGAGTCAGTTTTTGAGGCAGCAAACTGATGGATGTAGAAAGTGGACTATTCCAGTGCGCAGCAGTAAATCCCAAAGAAAAGAGCCTAGTGCTCCAAGACTCTGCACCAGACTCTGCGGCCGCTCCGCGGCGGGAGTCAGTATTTGAGGCAGCAAACTGATGGATGTAGAAAGAGGACTATTCCAGTCCGCAGCAGTAAATCCCAAAGGAAAGAGTCTAGTGCTCCAAGACTGTGCACCCGACTGTGTGGCCGCTCCGCGGCGGGAGTCAGTATTTGAGGCAGCAAACTGATGGATGTAGAAAGCGGACTATTCCGGTCCGCAGCAGTAAATCCCAAAGAAAAGAGTCTAGTGCTCCAAGACTCTGCACACGACTCCCCCTTTATTAGGGGCCAGTCTGGCTAAAATGGAATTGGAACATGTTATGGGTATAATTAATATTCAACACTACCCATTGCTTTATCAGAGTAGTCAAGTCTGAGGATCAGTTTTGGCAGAGTGATGCCTGATCATAAGCTTGAACTGATGCAGATGTTTTGAAGTAACCTGTGATGGGGCATATATACTGTAGATTAGGGTTACTGTATTTTATACATAGCGATCTAGCAATCTAAGTTTTACAGGAAGTATTAATTCAACCTAAAATAAGACTATTGATGGTGTGTCATGGTGTGCTCATGTTTTTACCAGGCTATTAGTATTGACAGGTTTGTGGTCTGATGTTGTTGGTATTCTGATGTGTTCTCCTTGCCCTTTTTATTGGATTCACATATTAAGGTGAGAGATACAGACCTTATATTGTTTAAAACTCACCAAATGTGTGTAATGTTCTTGGGCATGTATTTCAGAGTGGAGAGAGACTTTTAGGAATATATGAGATGGGGTCGACTAACCATTAATTGGGGGTGAGAGATTATACCTGATGAGCTACTACGGTTAGACCTAATGTGTTCATAGTGCAGGGGGATTGAGTCTTTTCCTTGCGATTTAACTGAAGTTATCATCTTATTACATTGGAATACAGAGTATAGGATGTTAGTTGGGTTCAGGGTTGAGACATTTTAAAGTTAGGGGGATAGGGGACAGAAAACTATGGGTCTCAAATACAGTGACTCATATCATTTTTACATGATATTTATAACATACTTCTAATTTCCTGGAGATTTTTCAGAAAAATACTGAAGGATATATCTCAGTAGTACTAGACCGAATGTTTATTGAGTAATGTCTTCTGTGTATTAAGGGTTGTCTAAGGAGAAGTGCGTGGGTTGTGGTCTAGAGAAGGGAGTGTGGGTACAGGGAGAAATGTCTTTAGAGATTAATATAATACCAATAAAACGGTTTTAAGATGGGTAACGAGGGATGTATTAGTGAACTAAGTATATGATTGGGCATAGGGTTCTGGGAGTATAGTTCAGGCGTATGTGAGCTTTGTACATAATTATTCTCATAAGTGGTCCATCATTAGGTGGACAATTTTCAATCAAAGCAAGTTTGTGGGTTTATGTTATGTTGTTCTTGTATTGTTTATGTGTTGGGGAACGGAAGGGGTAACCTACACTAATTTCTTCCTGAATTAATTATCAAGGTCAATTAAAAAGTTTAGGGTGGCTTCTGATGAAGTAAGGCAGCTAAGCCTGGAAACGCATTTCATTATTGTCCTAGGATGGGGCCATTGAAAATGGTTCCATGAATGTGAAAGGTCTAAATTGCCCTAAGTAAAGAAAGACAGTATTAACCAGGCTGTGGAGAGAGAAGGCAGATATTTTTCTACAAGAAACCCATTTGATGGATCATTCCGAGAATATGTTTGATAATTCCAAATATATGAAAGTCTTGTTGAACGGTCACTCAGGGAAATCGAGAGGGGTGGGAATTTTAATTTGCAGGATGTTGGGAATGACAATAGAAATTGTGTCCATGGATGATGAAGGCCGTATAATTTTGGCAGATTTGAGGCATGAAGGGAGGCTAATGACCCTAGGTTCAATATATAGCCCATGTTCAAATGGGGTGGACATTTTTACTGATTTGACCAAAAACGAACAGAGCATGAGAGGTGATTGATTGTATTATGATTGGGGGTGATTTCAATTGTGTAATATATCATAGGTTAGATAGGTCATCTGATTGTAGGTCCACTGGCCAAAGATTGAGTAAAGCCTTTCAGGGTTTCATTGAAACATTTGATTTGATTGATGTTTGGAGGACGTTACACCCAAAAGATAGAGAGTTCTCGTTCTACTCGTTGGTCCATGATTCCTATAAAAGAATTGATTACTTTCTAATTTCAGATAGATTTAGTTGAGGCTAATATAGGGGAGCATTGCCTCCCGGATCATTCTTTGGTCACGCTAAAGTTGAATTCATTTGGTCAAATTGTACTAAACGGCAGCTTTAAACTTTTATCTTGAAAGATGAGAAAGCGTTTGAGGCTATAAATAATTGAATTGCTATTTTTTTTAGTGAGAAATAGGATTCTGCTAATAGTTTAATTGTATGGAATTCTTTCAAAGCAACTACTCAGGGGTGAATTAATAAATTGGACCTCTAAGGTGAGAACGTCTGGAGTGGCGAAGGTTGGGGATCTAGAGCTAGAGCTAGGAGTTATGCAAAGAGTTTATGCATTATCCAAGAACAAGAAAGATAAAATAAATGTAGATAGAACAAGAGAAGCAAAAAGACGAAATAGAAAGACAAGCTGAGAAAGGTTTATATTTTATAAAACAAACATTTTGGGGGGAAGGGCAAAGGGGAGGACATCTGATGGCAAATAAACTAAAGAATTTGACTGAAAGGTCATACATTCAGAAGATTGATAATGGAAAGGGGGAAATAGTGTTTAAAAGAAAGGAAATGTGTGAATGTTTTAGAACATTCTATGCGTCCCTCAGAAGAATTAATAACTGAAGAAAGTGAGTTAGCTAAATGTGTTGCCAAAATAGAGATTCCTTGCCTATCTGAGGAAGGTAGGGAAGCGTTAGATGCACCAGTCATGGTGTATGAGATTCAAACAGCAAAAAAACAACTTAATTCAGGAAAATCGGCAGACATGGATGGGTTGCCGATTTAATTTTTTAGGTCTTTTAGCAACACCTTGGCACCAGAGCTTTGTGAGTTATATAACCAATTTTTATCAGGAGGGATTCTTTGTCCATCTATGCGAGAAGCAGTTATCACCTTGATACAGAAACTGGAAAAAGATACCACCAAATGCAGCAGTTATAGCCCTATTTATTTGCTTAATGTAGATGTAAAAATGTTCACGAAGGTTTTTGCTACTCGGCTACTCAAATATATAGGACAACTGATCGATTATTCACAGGTGGGATTTATGGGAGTTAGATATGGCTATGACAATATGAGGACCTTGTTAGATATAATGGGATTGTCTAACTCCAAAACTGAAGAGTTGTTACTCATTATTTTGGATGCTGAGAAGGCCTTTGATTGTGTAAACTGGTTATTTTTTAACTACACCCTTTCGGAAATGGGGTTTGGTCCTCAGTTCGTGAATGCTGTTGAGTCCTGCAATATCAGCCAAGTTATGGGTTAATGATGAAATTGAAATGTCCGAAGCATTTTTCCCTTTCACCCTTTCTATTTAACTGAGCCCTGGAGCTGCTACTAGCATATATAAGACAAGAACAGGGCTTTTTGGTTGGAGAGTGGGGGATAGGGAAGTAAAGGTTTTAGCATGTGCTGATGATCTGACTAGTGTGCTGGCCAATACAGTTTTAAGGGGGGGGGGGCTCCTGAGACAAATGTTAGAGGAGGTGGGGTTATTGTCTGGATATCAGATTAATTGGGGGAAAACTGTTATATTTCCACTTAAAGAAAACCCATCAAATAGGGCCTTACAGGACTGGAATTGTCAGTGGGCAACCTCTAATGTTAAATATTTGGGGATCCATCTTGTACGCGACACAAAGAGGATGGTGGATTTTAATATTAACAAGCTGATTGAGATACTGCAAAGAGGTATACGTAAATGGGACCGATTGATTTTGAACATTTGGGCTAAGGTAAATGATATTAAAATGATGCTTTTACCTAAAGTTTTATATTATATACAATCGCTTCATCTGAAATGTACCAAAAAAGGGCTTAGATGCATCAACAGACTATTTATGGCCTTTTTATGGGGTTCAGGAAAAAGGGCAAAAATTCCCTGTTTGATTATGATTCGCCAAATGAGAGAAGGGGGTTTTGGATACCCGGTTCTAGAAAATTATTACAGAGGGTTTCTAATTAAGAGGGGAAGAAAGCCTAACCATTTTGGATAACTATTGAAAGAGAGAGATTTAAGCCTTTTTCTCTTAAATAATGTATATTCTATTAAACAACTGCCGAATGCAGGCGTAAAATTGGAATCAATAGTGGTTACAAAAACTGCATTAGTGGAATGGATTTTGGGTAGTGGACAAGATTTATTTATGTATGGAGAGGCATCCATTTGGCTTAATCCGGGGTTGGAAATAGGAAATAAAATGTTAAATTGGAGAAATGTAGGATAATAGGCGTATTTTAAAAATCGAGGATGTATGGAAATGTGAAAAAATGGTTTCCTTGTCGAGCTAGTAGAGCAGTATGGGTTTGGCAACAGGGGTTTTGGGAGATATAGAGCTTTAGCAAAATTGATGGTTGAGAGGCAGCAGATGTTACGAGTACCAATGATTAGAAAGCCTAAAATGTGTGAAATGTTTGATACCCCACCCCGTATGGTTTCGACTTTTATTAAGCTAATGCCAATAGAGGATGGAATGAAGGAGTCATGGAGAAACTATGTGTGGCTTTGGCTAAAGAGTTGGGGAGGGAACTGTCAGTGAAAGAATGGGATAGTGTTTGGAGGGTGGTGGTAAAAGCTAAGATGGATCTGAAATTGCGTTATGTTCATTAACAGGTTTTGGGTCGTATATACTGGACACCAGAGAGGATGTATGCAAGGGGTTTGATGGATACTGATCTATGTTGGGGCTGTCAACTTAAGAAGGGAACGCTTTTACATATGCTTTGGGAATGCAAGAGAGTGGTGGATTTCTGGAGGGATATATTGGACAGAATTGATGTAGTGGAGAATATTACCTTTACAAGAACCTTTATGGCAGTCCTTTTTCTTTTGAGTGAGGGTAGATGTGAGACTGCATGTGATACCTTGTTTTGGATTGATAGAGCTTTATTGATGGCAACTAAACAAATGATGAAAGGGGGGGCGTGGCTAACCGCCATGTAGAGCGGACGTGTCTCGTGTGAGCTCTGAGTTGATGTGCCACTATAAGCTGTTTCTACTTAATTTTAACTAACTTTGGAACCCGGCAAGCGGCACCGTCTGTAACGGAACCCCATCTACATACATCCGAACCATCTGCCAGTCGACCGAAGACTACGAACGCCGTTGTTAGGCGGACGAATTGTGCCGAGCAGAGTGAGCCAAGATGGCGGCTCCCGCGTCCTAACGTCTGGAGGACCGGAGCTCGCCTGCACTGCAGAGGACGTAGCCCGCCGAGACAAGCGGCGGACCCGGAGCTGATAGCCCACGCTGGGATCGAGGGAGAGGAGCGGCGCGGAGGTGCGATCGGGCCCCTGAGCCCACCGTTGAGCTGCGACCAGCCTGGGGAGAGCAGCGGAGCCCAGCTGAGCCGGAGGAACGCCAGCGAGACCCGTGGCCGGCCGGCGCGGCGTAGGTAGGCGGAAGGGGGCTGACCCAGCCCGAACTGGGATTCCGGGAGTGGTGGGAACGCGGGGCTGGCCCCCCTAGAGCCACCGGAGCCCTTGATCCCGACCCTGCGCCCTGGATTGACTACCCGCCCGTTCCCTGCGGCGCCTCCGATAAGAGGCCCCAGTGCTCCTGAGGCCTCAGAGCTCCCCCGCTGCCCGGGTTTGCCTGCGCCCGTCAGCCGGGGGGTTCTCGCCTGGTTCACAGTGTCCCCGCGGGCGTCCGGGCGCCCGGGGGCGCTCTCAGTGAACTGGCCGCCTAGCTTGGCAGAATCGAGCCGGCATCTGCAGGACAGGAGGCGGTCGTCGCCCCCGCTGCTTGGTGCGCCGCGCTCGGGTGGGGCCTCATCTCTCGCCAGGAAATCCTGCTGGAAAGCCCCCTAGTTTCATAAATAAAGGGAACCCATTCGCCGCACCCACGCAAGGCTGGCCTCCCTCGAGGCACTGGAGCTGCAGCTCCCCACCCTACGCAACTGTATGATTTAGCAGTCTGGACTGCCCACCCGCTCCCTACAACCCCTCAACAAGAGGCATCAGCGCTCCTCCACTGCCCGGATTTACCTGGCACCCTGCACCCGGCGGCCGGTGGGATCCCGCCTAGAGCGCGGTGCCCCTACAGACACCTGGATGCCCAGCGGCACCCACGACGAACTGGCCAACCTGCTTTGCCATAACATAGGCCTGCATCCACTGATCTGAGGGCTTGCATTGCGCGCTTCCCTGACCCCCGCCACAGAAGTCTCATCCTTTGCCCAATAACTCCGCTGGAAGGCCCCCTCGGATCATCTACCACTGGAGGGGGTGCCCAATCACCACAACACAGCGGAACTTCGGAGCATCACCACCTCTGGGCAACCCATATCAGTGAACTGCGAGCTGCCTCCACCTGCCCTCTTGAACGGACATTGCCTTCCCTCCCATATCACTGGGCCGCTGCCCCCTCTGTGGTGACCCCCGGGTGCCTCCAGGACACAAAGACACCTACAGATCTTTGCCTCGATCCCGGGTGGCGCTGCCGGGTGGGCCTTGCGGTGTCAGTGAGAGGTTCCCCTCTGCAGCGGGAATCTGCGGACTGCCGCCTGTGCCCTAGGCGCCTCCGGAGCTGGACCTCTGTGCATCCCCGAGATGGCTGGTAAAAACAGCAAGCCCCGACAGCGGGAGACAACCATGGATACTTACACAGCCAGCGAGTCAACAGGCCTCGCGGACCTGAGTGGGGGGACCACAGACCCTCATTCGGACCCCACAACTACAACGCCTACCGAGCCCAGCAACACCCAGATCCTGGAAGCCATCAGGCTGCTTCAGGCGACAATGGAGCATAAGATAGTTGCTGTTGCTACAGACCTGGGCCTCCTAAAACAGGACGTCCGAACCCTGGCTGGCCGGACGGAGGTGCTCGAGACACAGGTCAGGGAAAACACTGAATCTAAAACACACCTCCTCCGGGACGTAGATGAACTCCAACAAAGGGTCAAAAACTTGGAAAATAGAGCAGAGGAAGCAGAGGGGAGAGCCCGACGTAATAACATTCGCCTCCTCGGGCTGCCTGAGGGCTCCGAAGGCTCAGACCCCACAACCTATGTAGAAAACCTCCTCTTACAGGAAGTGGGCGCCGGGAAACTCTCCCAGGGATTCACGATCGAACGGGCCCATCGTTCCCTCGCTAGGAAACCACCACCTGGGGCCCCACCAAGACCTGTGATAGCTAAAGGTCTCAACTACAGGGACCGTGAAGTAATCCTGGCTTTTTCCCGAACAGGCGGCCAGATAATACGTGACTCTGCCAAAATCGCTATTTACCCCGACTATACCTTCCAGGTTCAAATGGACAGAGCCCAGTTCATACACACGAAGGCCAGATTGAAAGCCGCCGGGCTGCGCTACATGCTCCTGTACCCGGCAAAACTTAAAGTACTGCACAAAAACAAAGCACACTTGTTCGACACCCCCGCACAGGCCAGGGACTGGATGGACGGTCTACAAATACCGGATATTGAAGAAAGGAAACGGAAGCCTAGATGATTGCTCCCCATTAACTTGCTGGGAACTGCGCGTTCTTCATCCACTACCGGTGGGTGCACTGAAATTCCATACAGCTGAAAGGATCCTTCGCTAGGAGACGCACGAGTCAAGGTTCACTCCAACCCCTTGAAAGTTCTTTTTTTTTTGGGTACATATACCCTCCCGTAGGGCACCTGGAGCCAATGTACGGTTCCGAGGAGCAGAAACGGGTTTGTCATAACGAGGGAGACCTCGCTGGGCTGGTTCTATGTTTGACTTGTTTGCAGTTATGGGGGGGGGGTGGGACACAGGGAATAAATGGGAGGGAGCAACGGGGGGTTTACACCCATGTTGGGAATTTTGTTCAACAAACACCGAGATCACTGGATAACCTCACAACAGATCCACCATTAATTGGACCTTGCTTAGGGCTGGAGAGAAGTAACAGACACCATGCCACCTATGGCTGACGGAATTAAAGTTATGACATGGAATGTCAGAGGCATGAATAGCTTTGTGAAGCAACGCCGGATTCACACATACTTGCGACGCCAGAAGGTCGGAATCGCCATGCTGCAAGAAACACACCTAACAAAGGAAAAACTCAAGGCGCTAGCCAAAAAGTGGCAAGGAACCCTCATTGGCTCCTCCTATTCCTCATTTGCAAGAGGGGTCCTGATATGGATCGACCCGTCCGTCCCCTTCAGAGTAATGGGTTCCAAGACGGACGATGAGGGCAGGATGGCCCTTGTACGGGGCACCGTGGAGGGTAGAGACCTGTGCCTGGTTAGCACTTATGCGCCCAATCACGATGCCACGGCTTTCTTCAACTCCCTATATGCCAGACTGGGCCCTCACGCAAACAGCATTATGATTTGGGGAGGAGACCATAATTGCACCCTAGACCCCCTCTTAGATAGGTCAGACACTAAACACTCACGCCCGTCCCCCCCAGCTAAAATATTAGCTAAATTGATAAGCCACTTTTCACTCTGTGACCTGTGGAGGGAATTGGGCCCGGAGCGGCGAGAATACTCCTTCTTCTCCCCTCCACACAATGTCCACACTAGACTAGACTATATTCTAGTCAGTCATGGGCAGCAAGCCATGTTCCATGACGCACATTATTTACCAAGGGTATTGTCTGACCACTCCCCCATGTTGGCCACCTGGGAGGTGTACCCGCCTAGACCCCCGGTTCCCACGTGGAGACTTAGAGCCGAGGCCCTGCTCGATGCGGCCTTCCGCGACCACATACAAGACAGTACGGAGGAATACTGGCAAAATAATTAAGATAGTGTAGAACATATTAGCACCGCATGGGAGGCATATAAGGTGGTTATGAGGGGGGAAATGATAGCCACGGTGGGGGGCGCCCAGAGATCCATCGTAAATTCCCTGGCGGGTGCGGAAAAGAAGCTGGGAGAACTGGAGAGCGAGGCAGACTCGACTCCTGAACATTTGCAGGAAATCACCAAATTACGACAAGCCTGTCTGTCGCACTGGGAGACCCTTGGGAAATTAAGTTATGCTAAGCACACGGAAAGGACTCATGCCCTGGGATATAAACCTGGGAAACTCTTAGCGTGGCTGTACAGGCGAGAAACCCCCAGGACCCCCATTTGCCACGTACGCAGACCTGATGGTACTACTGCGCACACCCAGGCAGAGATTAACTCTGTTTTTTCCGAGTTCTATCGTGACCTTTACTCTCCGACCCTGCCTCCACCCGACTCCGGGATCGAGGATGCCCTGGACTGCATAAGGCTACCCAAACTAGATACACAGATGGCCGAAGCCCTAGATGATCCGATCACCCCTGAGGAAGTGGTGGCAATAATTAGAACACTACCCTCTGGGAAGGCGCCGGGCACGGACGGCCTACCCGGGGAATTCTATAAGACGTACGAGGGGACCCTTGCCCCACTGCTAGCGCAGGTATATAACGAAGCCTATGAACAAGGCACGCTCCCAGACTCCATGAGAGAGGCAGTTATTATCCCCTTGCTGAAACCCGGGAGGGATGGGACGGACTGTGGGTCATATAGGCCACTTTCTATGTTAAATGTAGATAGTAAAATACTGACGGCACTCCTCGCTAACAGATTACGCAGAGTGATTCCTGTGCTGATTCACCAGGACCAGACTGGTTACGTGCCAGGGCGCTCCATTACCGAAAACCTGCGTAGATTACACCACATTATATATAGTACCGAGCGAGGGCCCCAGAAATACGCTGTAGCGTCACTGGACGCCACCAAGGCCTTCGACTCGGTGAGATGGGAATGGTTATATGCCACTATGGCTAAGATGGGGATTGGACCCGCCTTCCTTAGAGGGACCCAATTGATCTATACTAACCCCACCGCCAGGGTGCGTACTAACAAGACTTACTCAGACAAATGGCCCCTCTACAGAGGCACACGGCAGGGATGCCCTCTCTCCCCCATGCTATACATTATTGCTGCAGAACCGATTGCTGCATATCTCCGCCAGGAATACGGAGACGGAGGCATTGTGTTGGACGGAGTGACACATCTTATCTCCATGTACGCAGATGACATGCTGCTATACCTACATGACCCTGAGCACCTCCTGCCCCACATTCTGGAGACTTTAGATTGTTTCCACAAACTCACAGGCATTCAGATTAATAAAGACAAGTCTTGTCTCTACCCCCTCGCTGCGCTGTATAGTGAGGAGCACAGATCCCTGCCCCCCCTGGACCTTCAGTGGCAGGTGACATCCTTTAGATACCTGGGCGTTACCATTCACCGTAACCCAAGTACCGAACACATCCTCAACACAGTCAGGGCAAAAGATGCACTTGCTAAGTCCATGGTTTTTTGGGGTAAGCTCCCTCTCTCTGTCGCTGGGCGGGCAGGTCTCCTCAAAATGGTGGCACTCCCCCGCCTACTGCATTGCTTCACCAACATCCCCTTTAGCATCCCCCCCGCCTTTTTCAGGGAGCTGAACAAACTCTGTATTGGGTTCCTGTGGCAGGGTGGCAGGCACAGGGTGGCGCTCGACACTCTCCAAAGGCCCTATGAAAAAGGGGGATTGAAAATCCCTAATTTCGAACTGTACTACCTGGCCAGCCAACTGAGACATGTAACGCATTGGATGGCAGACGAAGCCACTACAGACACCCAACTACTTCAACCCGCCCTGCCTCGACTGCTACTCCGAGACCTGCTGTGGGTGGAACAGGGGGCGTTAAGACAGTATCCTTACCTGATTAAGCTTGGAACTCAGCTCTGGAAGAGAGCCTGCAGAACAGTGGGACCGCCAGACCCGTACTCCCCGCAGATCCCCATTGCGGCAGTCATGGCTAAATCCTCATGGGGACACACAGAAACACGCACCCAGTGGGAACCCTATGGGGTGGCAGTACTTGGGGACCTTGTTCACGACCAGGAACTCATAACATTCACGGACCTCAGTGAATCCACAGGCCTGCCCACATTCCAGTTCTTGCTCCACAGAGCAGTGAAACAGGCCCTGAAGATTAGATGGCCGGAGACTACCGTCCAAATCATAGAAAATGAAATCGTTGAGTCAATACTGGACACTGCTGAAGGTGGCCACGAAATCTCCAGAATATATGAGGCCCTTCTGCAGGGCTCGACCAAGAATGAACTAAAATGCAAAGGGAGGTGGGAAAGAGAAATGGGCCTGGAATTTGAAGACAAAGCATGGGAGAAAATAACCCATTACCATAGAAAGATTTCCAGGAATGCCCGTCTTCAACTCATCCAGCTGTACATCACCAATAGGGCCTACCTTCCGCCCGAAGCTATATCTAAGTTCAAAGGCGCTACAACCCAGACATGCCCAAAATGCCACGAGCCAAGGGCAGGAATGACCCACATGTTTTGGGGCTGTCCGACGATCCAGAGGTTCTGGGCCCAGGTGAAGGAGAGGGTGGCGACTGCGGGGATTGAGGTAGAAATACGTGAGCCGGCAGCCTGCATATTGGGGCAATACAAGCGAAGCAGCAAGAATAAGCCCCTGAATAGACTCACTGACTTGATCTACATCACCGCGAAGAGGCGCATAGCTATGAAATGGAAGAGCGCCAGAGGTCCGACCGAGGCCCTTTGGTGGGGCGACCTCAGGAGATGGATAGCTGCTGAGACTGCAGCGTTGGAAACGGCGATTCACGTGCAGCGCCTCGACTCCAGCGCTGATTTGCTCAGTTGGGTGGCGCTTACGGTGCCACTACTCCACCCAGAGGCGCAGGACTGTGCCTCGGATAAAACGGACAGTCCCGGCCCGGCACGAGATCCTAAAGAAGACTGAGGACTTTTCGGTGGTCTCGGTTGGAAGGGGGAGGGGGGAGGGAAGGGAGGTTTGGGGAAGTTACACAATGTTGTTCTTGAGTTATGCATACCACATTGTCTATCAATGAGTCAACTGTGTCAAAATCAATAAACACATTTAAAAAAAAAAAAAAACAAATGATGAAAGTATGGAAAACTAGAAAGAAGTCACAACTTGGAAATTGGTTGGTGGATATGCATATACTTTCAAACTTTGAAAAAACTAAACCAGTAAAACATGGTCGGGAGAGTGAGTACTTATATGGGGAACATTCAATGAATTTTATGGGTGAGCGTATGGTGGGGTACTGAAATGCAACTGTTAAATGTTATTTAAGGGGTTGATTGCTAGAGGGTTTTTTGTTATGCCTTGTGTTTTATGTTGTCTTTGTTCATGTTTATTTATTAGGATTCAAGGGCAAGTATTAACTATGCTTAAGTTGAGTACTGATGGATTGAGTTGGTTAATTCTTTTGTCTTCTTTTATATACTTGCTTATGTTACTCGATTGTATTATTTGTTGAATAATTCTAAATAAAGATGATTAAAAAAAAAATATTTGGTAACCAAGCTTAGTATTGCTCCGCAACAGGTACTCTTTCCACAGCAACTTTCTCCAGCAGGGAGAATATCTCCTGTAAAAGGAGCAGTGTTGCTTCCCGAAGAGATTTCTCGGTCGGCAGACAATCTGGGGGCCTTTTTAGGAATGGAAGGCAGTACACTAGAGCTACTGTCAGAAGTGCCCAAGCATCCATATTAATGCAACACCATTGTTTGAGATGCTAGGTCAACCTGACTCCCACCGGAGTCCTGTGCGCAATGCGCTCATAGAGGTTTTGGGGCTGTTGTGTAATGTGTAATGAGGAGGTGACTGTCTGAGTGGTCCTCCCTCCACAGCCTCTAGAGTCACGTGAAAATCTCATTTGCCCTCTGTGGCCACCCTGACCTTTACTGCTTTGTCCAACTGAAGAGCAGAAGTAAAAAGAACGCTCCCTGCAAGCCTGGGAAGGTGAATGCTGATGTAGTTGTAGCTGACAGATGGATGCTCCCAAAGAGTTTGCAGCCAACTTATTTGCCTGAAGTATTTCTAAGCTGTCATTGGCCTTTGATCCAAAAAGATTGGACCCATCAAAGGGCATTAATAAAAGCCTCTATTGGACGCCAGGAGCTAATCCAGACCTGCACAGCCATGCAAACCTCCTGATAAGTGCACTTGAGCCCATAGAATGGCCAACGCAGTCTGAAGCATCAAGACCTGATTGGAGTTATTGGCATTCTGCCTCCTTGCCATCATTAATGATGTTATTAAACGCATCCCTCATCTCTCCTTCAGGTATGTTCCTTAATACCTGGGAAATTACATTCCAAAGAGTGTTTGCATATTTTGCCAAGGCACAAGAGGCATTAATGGCATTGAGGGCAATGCTCCCAGCAGAGAACACCCTCTTTTCCAAAGCATCATATTTTCGGTCATCCCTATCAGGTGGGATGGTTGGTTAAGCAGCTGCCCTTGAAGTGGAAGTTGCTGTCTGCACCACCAAGCTTTCCAGAGTAGGGTGCTTGGAGATGAAGTCAGGGTCTATAGATGAGGCTCTATATTTTCTCACTAACTCCTTATTCACAGCAGGGCTTGGGATTTTGCCAGTTCTCCAAGATGGTGTTCTTGAGATCTGAATGAAAGGGCAGCACTGGCTCCTTTGGAGGGTCTTTATCAAGGATGTCCGTTAGGTCATCTTGAACAATGTCCTTTGCAGGACATTGACGAATTCTACGGATCCCTCACTGAACCTATACCTAAAGTCTCCTCCCAGGTGGCCAGGGAAAAGGCAGATGCTTCCTGATCCTGACCTTGGGGTGGTGTGCTGCGGGTGAATCAACTGGGAGGAGGCAAGGCCCAGGGTGGTGAGCAGATCCTGTGAGATGAGACACAGTATTTGGGCCTCATTACGACCCTGGCGCTAAGCATCGTTTTCCGCCAGGTCCGATCATGACCCGTGACCGTTAACTACGATGCCATTAGCGGCATCGTAGTTAACGCTGGCGCTAACTGCGCCAAGGGTGCGCGCACGCGACCGGCCACACCGTACTTAACGCCATGGCGGAAAGGTACGCAAATGCCGACCCAAGCGGACATGCACCTAACGCCATCACCCAGCCCGTTAAGTACCTTACCGCCATGGTGCAAATAACGCCATCGCGAACCAACCGTAAAGGGCCATGTTAAGTGAATGCAGCTGCCACAGGTGCACAGAAACAGCACAGGTGAAGGCAATACAGACTCAGGGAAGCACAAAAAGAGCACACCCCACCCCTTCCCACACCCAGTCACACTCCACAATGATGCCAATACGACTAGCAATGTTGGGGCTGGAGGACCTGATAGCAATGCATGTGCTACAACAGCAACAACAACAACAACAACAGGCAGCACAGAGGAGACGCAGGAGGAGAAGGAGGGCAAGGCAGGCCCAGCAAGCCCCACCAGCACAGCCAGTGCCACCACGCAGGCAGCCCCCAATCCCACGCATCAGAGCCAATCCATTCAACCTCACTGCTGAGCAGATCCACACCCTGTACCGTTTGGACCGGGACACCATCACCGCCATCGTAGACATGACACACAACGACATCGTCAGCATGATAGAAAGTCCAACCGCCATCCCCCCCCTACTGAAGGTAGTGTCTGTACTCCACTTCCTGGCTACAGGCACCTACCAGCACACAGTGGGGCACCTGCATGGCATTTCACAACCATTATTCTCACGAACACTCATCCAAGTGCTCGATGCCCTCCTCAAGCACACAGACGACCACATCTCATTACCACGGACTGCCCAGGAGATTGCAAACACCAAAGTGGGTTTCCATGCACTAGCCGGCATACCCGGTTGCATTGGTGCCATCGACTGCACCCATGTGGAATTGGTGGTTCCACGTGCCATGGAGGTACCGTACCGCAACCGGAAACAGTTCCACTCAATCAACGTGCAAATGGTCTGTGACTCCAACAAGATCATCACACATTGTTGTGCCCGATTCCCCGGATCAACCCATGATTCAATGGTCCTGAGGAACTCCACAATACCACGCTACATGGAGCGACATGCAGGCCCAAGATCCTGGCTACTCGGTGAGTCCAATGTCATGGAAGTGGGCAGGTGAATGACGTACCGATGCATACTCCACCTGGCAGAAAGGGGGGGGGGATGATGCATACTCCACCTGGCAGAAAGGGGGGGGGATGATGCATACTCCACCTGGCAGAAAGGGGGGGGGATGATGTATACTCCACCTGGCAGAAAGGGGGGGGGATGATGCATACTCCACCTGGCAGAAAGGGGGGGGGGTGATGCATACTCCACCTGGCAGAAAGGGGGGGGGATGATGCATACTCCACCTGGCAGAAAGGGGGGGGGGATGATGCATACTCCACCTGGCAGAAAGGGGGGGGGTGATGCATACTCCACCTGGCAGAAAGGGGGGGGATGATGCATACTCCACCTGGCTGTGAGTAACACAGAGAACGGAGACAGCGGATGGGCACTCACAATGCACACAACCCCTCTGCATACATTGGGTGATGGCATGCAAAACAGGCCATGGGAGCCATGAGCATATACTGGTTGCATTGTGTGAATCAATCAGTGCATGTAGAAGTGAGCCAAAGTAACAGTTGGATGCGAGCCATGGCGGAACATCATGTTCCTGATCAGACAACATGACTGACACATACATTCTCGCCTACATACAGGTGATGCAGGCTATCCCCTGAAGAGGTGGCTCCTTACACCAGTCCGGAACCCGCAGAACCAGCACGAGGAGGACTTCAACCGTGCACATACACGTACTCGTGTGGTCATAGAGCAGACATTCGGACTATTGAAGGCACGGTTCCGAAGCCTCAGCAGGTCTGGTGGCGCACTCCTGTATGGCCATGAGAAGGTGGCAAAGATCGTCATGGCATGTGTCATGCTACACAATATGTGCGTCAGACGGAATGTGCCCCTGCCCCCTGTCGCAGAACTGCAACCACCTGACGATGAGGATGAGGAGGGTGCAGATGGGGCGGCACCCCATGGAGGAGGCGATGCACAGGAGGGGCGTGCAATGCGCCAAAGTATCATCGACCACTGCTTCTAGCACACACGGCTGGTGTTTATCACATGGAGACTGCACTTGGGGCACTGTGTGTCTCTGGGACATGCACACTGTGGACTGTACACCAATAAAGCACACATACGCAATGAAAATGTCCACACATTACTTTTTTTGAAAGAATAAAGTGTATTGAAACTATGAAATGTCGTGTCACACCCCCTCCCACCTCCCCCCTGCACACCCCAACACACCCCCTCCCACCTCCCCCCTGCACACCCCAACACACCACCTCCCACCTCCCCCCTGCACACCCCAACACACCCCCTCCCACCTCCCCCCTGCACACCCCAACACACCCCCTCCCACCTCCCCCCTGCACACCCCAACACACACCCTCTAGGTGTCAACAGATGCCTGTGACAGTGGCCACAGGCTGTTACAAGCCCCCTCTCCCGGCCCCCGGGGCACCCCTGGCTGTGGAGCGCAGGTTACGACCGGAACGTCGCACGGGGCTGCTCTGCGCAGAACTGGCAGTGGAGGATGTCCCTGGCTGCCCCTGTGCATGCACGTCCTGTCGTGTGTGGGTGAGGCCAGTGACCGCACGACGCAAGGCCGCAAGTTCTGCACAGATGTCCCTGGACATGGCCTGCATGGCATCCCTCAGGGTGGCAGTGCTCTGCGCCACTTCGGCCCTTAGGGTCTCCGTGGCCTGTTCAATGCTAGACCTAGCCCCCACACATTCCGCGGCATGCTCATCCAGCATTGCGGACAGTTGATGCTGCCGTTGAGTGATGTCCTGGAGGGACTGCTGGCCGTGCTGGCCCATGGCCAGTGCTGGTGGAGTGATGGAGGGGCTGCTCCCCTCCTGTGGAGTGTGGACAGGGCATGGGGTGGATGGCCACTCCTCTACCTCTGTGTGCCCCTGTGTGTGACCCTCATGGGGGCTGGCGTCTGAGAAACAGGGGGAATGTAGTAGGTCAGTGGGGCTTCTGACCTCGTGCTCCATGTCCGAGTCTGAACATGCAGCTGTTGCAGCTGTCTCCCCGATGTTGCTGCTGGCCGCTGACCCCCTGCCTCCTGTGGCAGGCAATGTCGGTGGAGGTGGAGCAGCTGCTGCTGGCCTGCTGCCAACAGGGGTGCTTGCCGGTGGGACCTCCGGTATGCCTGCAGTGGGACCTGCTTGTTGTGGGGTCTGCCTCACTGCAGCTGAGGTTGAGGGTGCAGGGCCGTTGTTGATGGCCTTCTTGGCTCTCTTTGGCGCAGGGGTGTCCTGGTCCTCTGGGTGTGAATCTGTGCCTGTGGTGGAGCAAAGGAGGGAGGGCGTTATTGATGGGTCTGCGTACTTTGGAATGAAATGTTTGACATTATTGTGGTCGGTGGATGAGGAAGATTTCAGGCAGTGCCATGCAGGTTGTCTCCTTTTGGTGTGGAATGTGGATGCAGGTATGCGGGTGCCAGCAGTGTATGCAGGGTGGTGCTCGCATGTGGCTATGGGCAGTGTTGATATGTGTTGCATTTACACTCTAGGGCAACCTTGTGCTACACATGATTGGACTGCTGTGACTATGGCATGTCTTGTTTGAGGCACCTACCTTCATCGCCTGATGTCGGAGCTCCCCTTTCCATCCCTCCGACGCCTTCAATGGATTCCATGCCAATCGTGGTTGCACAGATCTCCTCCCACGGTTGGAGTTTCAGGGGGGATTCCGACCCTCCACCGGTACCCAGGGCAAGGTTGCGGTTTGCTGAGATGACGGCTCTGACCCGTATGCGTAGGTCATCCCAGCGCTTCCTGCACTGCTGTGGGGTGCGGGGTACGGTCCCCACCGCGCTGACGCGCTCAGCCACCAGGGCCCAGATGACCTTCTTTTTCCCGATCGCTGTCCTGGTCATGTCCGGGGAGAAAACGACACCTGCGTTGTCTTGCAGGGTCTCCGCAAGCATGCAGAGTTCCTCCCGGCTGAATCTCTCCTGGCGCTGGCGGTCACATGCCTTTTTCACAGATTTAGGCATTTTCGGGTACTTGGATGGGTGGGTGGTTGGTTGGGACAGGTGTCAGGGTTGGGTCTGGTGTTGTTTGGTAGGATGGCGATGGATTGTGTTTTTCAAGATGGCCGACGGGCTGTTTCCCGTTCCGGCGCGATGACGCTATTTCCGGTTCGACTTTTTACGGCCGCCGCTAATTACGGCCGCCGCTACTTACGGTGGCCGCTACTTACGGTGGCCGCTACTTACGGTGGCCGCTACTTACGGTGGCGGAAGTGCACCTTGCTCGCTTAACGATGCCGGTAGGGGCCTTTTCCGCAATGGCGTTAATTGCATTACCGCCATGGCGTAATGCTCGTGCGCGATGGGTCGTAATGTGGCGCTCTTTACGCCATCGTCCCACGGCGTAAACGCTCATTACGCCATGGCGGTAATGACGGGCGATTACCGCCAGGGTCGTAATGAGGCCCTTTGTCCTTTAAAAGGGAAAAGCTTTTAAAGTTGCCAGAACAGGTTTGGCTTATTGCCATTATGATGTATCTGAACCACATGTAAGATCTGTGGCTGTGGGCACAAAGGCCCAAAACCTGAACAGATCTTAACAACAGAAAGACCATTCAAGGTTCTTCAGTATAAAATCCTCCCTACTCCCAAAGGTATAATGGAAAGGAATTTAAAACTGTTGCTTTAAACAAACTGTCTTCCTCTGTAATATTGAATTCTAATGGTTCATCCTTAAATGACTCTAAGGGAAATAAATCTACCCGTGAAACTAAAACATTACTAAAAAGAACTAACTTTTTTGTTGAGGACTACAAGTCCCATAATCCCATGAGTACTGAGACGTGGAAGAGGGCTGAAGAGTCATGTAGTAGTAGTCAGTCAATTGATCTTAATACCCCACACCTGAGGGAAACTGAGAGGCTTACAAGGCCCCCTCAGCTGCAGGCAGTTGGAAGTAGCTGGAACTGTGGCTGGAGTGTATGCAGTAGTAGCAGAGGCAGAGGGCACAGTGTTGGCAATCAAGGCAGGAGTGGGAGAACCAAAGAGATGCTTGGACTCTGATGCTGCACATTTCACTTGCTTGTTGTGTGAGGGTATTGTTTCCCCAAACTCTGGTGTGCAGGGGATGCACAGCGAAAGGTGTGCAGGAGGGCTGCCTTTCCCCATGTGAGCCTAATTGCAGAAATTGCGCAGCAACAATCATGTTGGAGACAGAGGCGAGCAGCTTGTGTGAAGCCGTGGGTCTCCGGAGTGAGAGGGGCTCCTTAATTGAGTTGCCGGACCAAAGACACCTTCAGCGAGGAAGGGTGTGGGTCCCAAGAGAAGCCAGAAGTCATAGAAGTTGTGCAACACGTGGAGGAAGGAAAACAGAAGCCGGTGAGTTAAACCTGGAATTCTGACTTCTTATGCAAGCACTGCCGGCAACAATAATGAAGTTGTTTGTACAGAATTTAACAATGGGAAACTTGAAATGTAGCACTTACATGTGATCGGTTCTTTCTATTTCACTCACGCACAGAGCAAACAATACAAAAGGCAACTGTTAAACCTTTACATGTTGTAAAACCTATGAAGAAGTGGTCATGTGTGCTTAATTACTTTTCTCAAAGGAAAAGTTACGCAGGCAGCAATTGCTGATAAAGAGATGTCAAGTGTATAAACATTATACTTGAAGTTGGAGAGAGCAAGCATTGCCCATGCCTGCCCATGCCAAGAGTATTCCCCTATTGAGCCTGAAATCCGCCTTTCTCACAGCCAAAAACATGTAAAAAATACTGTGAGCCCAAAAGAACGTCAGCATTGCCTAACATACAAGTGTGCAAGCATTACCTGAAGCCAAGAGAGTGGCACCGAAGCTTCTGGGTAATTATTCTGGCGAACAGTTGGCAGCAAGATGAAGGCAAAGTTGGGGAAGGGAAACTAGCCATTCATAAATATTATTTGAAGTTGATACAACCTATGTTGCCAAACACTGTAGACAGAAGAGAGAATTGTGTTCCAAATGCAACTATATATTGTTGGTGGTTGCAGACAGACAAGAGAGGCAGAGAGGCTGCCCCTTTTGAAAAGAGATATTCCTAGGAAGAGTGCCTTGCCTATTTAAAGGTGTTGAAGTAGCTGAAAATGAATCCTGTCATAATCGGTTTAAAGTCACAAAGTACTGAAGCTGTGGTGGTATATTTGATTGTCAGTAGATGCAAGACTTCAGTGCACAAATAATGTGGAATACTATGAGGCAAAGGAGTATGCCCTCATGGTAAAACTCTAGTAGAAGTGGAAGTTGCTGAAGTAGAAGTAGCAAGCTGTAAAGTCATCCTGACAAAGGTGCCTACTGTGACTCCTAATCTTGTAAAGAGGGATATATTAAGCGTAAACCAAGGCATGTGTTTCATTACCAATTACAGAAGTTGTATTTCTTTTGAACTGTAGCAATTCTTCTTGGATAAATGGAAGTGGTGGCAAAACATTGCGGCTGGAAATAACATTGGTGCAATTTATGAGGAAGTGGAAAGTCTTATCACCAAAAGGAGAAGCTTTGTGTTGTTGGAACTTTGGTTAACAAAACTTTACCTTGACATTGAAACATCAAGAACTGAATTTAGACTATATTACCTATATGGAGTTCCTTGTTTATTTTTGTTGAACACTGGAGCTGAAATTGCCTTAAATCCTGCGGTTGGAAGGGGTTATCAAGAAACAGAATATCATTGTTGAGTTTTGAATTGCCATATATTTTCTTTTTGTATTTGATGTTTAAGTGTGAGGACCAGAGGGGGGGCGCTGTTGAGCACGAACGGATGGAGGTCTAACCTTCATTGCTCGGCTGAGACCCACATTATATCCTTAAAATTAGTCGGCTTTTCTACCGAATAACATAGAAACCTTGTCATTCACAGTCAGCCGACATCGGGAGCTATACACTGCAGCAGCCCAGAGGGAAATCAGAGCCAGGAAGCCCTGATACATCTACGGTGGAGTTGGAGGGCACAGTGACCTTGCCATGGCAGTCCAGAAACCTGCTCCTGCAGCAGTTTGAGGCAGAGCTCCTAGGTAAACAACTGTACGAATATGTGCCCCTGTAACGGGCCGCGAGCGTAGCCGCTGCCGAGGACTGAAGGAAGCTCCTATACAAACAGAACCAAGCTTTGGAACTGTATACCTAGCGGGTGACTGGCATTTGGTGCCAGGTCGTTGTGGACGACTGGGGCTGCAGCATTGCAGTGACTTCGAATTGCTGGAGGTGTTGTGAGCGAGACGTCCCTCTGCCCTAAGGGTTCTGGCCTCACCAAGCACTTGTGGCCCCACGGCATGTGGAGGGAGGGAGCGGGTGCTGTCAACGGAGGCCCTGGACAACAGGGTGTTGACAGCTGCAGGGTACATCGAGAAGGCAGCCATCCAGATCGAAGTGTCGTGAGCAGCCTGTGTGCCCGCACAGGCATACAAAGACTTGTCTGTGGCAGTGAAGCGCCCGTCCTGGGTCGCAGGACACATGCTGAGACCTGCTGTGATCCTCTGAATGTAGTTTGAGGACATCGGAGCCACCGTGGAGTAGCATACAGCCTCAACATGGAGGCTGACTCCCTCCTACGTACCTTCCAGCCTCCCACCATTCTGGTAGGTGCGACGTCCCCCTCCTCCTTCTACACAGCATTCACTCTGCCTGCAGCGTGGACGGCCCAAAGTTGCCCGGCTGCAAACTCTATGCAACATGTGCCCTGCAGTGCAATAAAGTACTGCACCTACAGCCATCTCTTTTTCACACCACTCATCTATGAATCAGGACATAACCACCGGGCCTGAGACTGTCTGCCATGGTGGGGCCTAACGTCTATGGTGGAACCTGACCTTTGGAATAGCAGTGAACAGCCATGTGTGTTTAGCTGCCTGCCGGCGGCACGGGCCTGGGTTTTTTAGGCTGGGGCTTGGCGCTGCAACGACAGCTTGTTACTATACTCTGTACATCAGCGTGCTGCCCTCCTGAGGCCCCTACTCCTACGTTATGCAGTAGGTGTCGAACCCACTACTTCATACAGGGCTGAACTGTACAGTGGCCGATGTGTGGCTGGTGGCCCGGTAACAATCCAACGGGCGTGACTAAATGTGCCAGTTTACCATCTGCGTTTGAAGTGTGAGCTGGCTGACAGCCTGTCCTACTGCTGGGATTATCTATAAAGCAGCATCTATGCCTACCTGAACCGTGGCATTTGATTGTTGGGAGCAAGAATACTTATCTGAACATAGTACAATGACCAGAGGCGCTGTGGGAGCATCCAATCGGCTGCCATGGACAGGTATACTACTGCCAACGCTAGGGGGACTCCTGATCCTCCAACTACCTCTACTGCGGAACAGCCCCAGCCCTTGCCTAGCCACCTCTGGACCTCACGCATATGAGTTGTTTATTTATTTATGTATTACATTTATATAGCGTGCAGGCAGCCCAGGAGCATTGTGATGATAAAGGCTATGGCAAAGGGGTTTGCGGCAGTCCACGAGAAACTGGACGACATCACTGCTAATGTCACCTTCATTAGAACACAGTTGCCCAAAGAATCCGGATGCATTACAGGTGCCGAGATGAGAGTTGGGGTGACTGAGGACACTGTGCAAAGCCTCTAGAACACTGCCTCAGTACTAGTGAAAGACATGAAAACGGTGAAGGCGAAATGTGACAATTTAGAATCCTGCTCCAGGAGGAACAATATTAGGATAGTGGGAGTTCCGGAAGACGCCCTAACAGGAGGAATGGAACAAGCAGTGAAGAAACTGCTTAGGGACCTCCTGGGGTCACCTGCGCTGTTCCCCTCTACGCAGACGAACGAGCACACCATGCCGTGAGCCCACGACTGCGACCCGGAGACGTCCCAAGACCTATTATAGCCAAGTTCCTCAGTTACCGGGACCATATTGTTTGCCAGGCCAGGGAGGTGGGGGAGTTATGCCTGGGCTCCCAGATGATCAGACTTTTCCCAGATTTTTCCACTATGGTACAGAACGAGCGGCACCAGTTAATTGGGGTCAAGAAGTTACTACGTAGCCGCAATATTGAATATGCCATGCTGTTCGCGGCTAGACTGAAACTTACATTTTGTGGCAAGCTGTACTTCTTTACAGTCCCCGAGGAAGCTGTTAAGTTCAGCGAGGCGCAGATCTCACTACCGGATGCTCTTGAGCAAGCCAATGACAACCCGCCTCCTAACTGACTGATGTGTTCTGGTCAATCCTATTCAGAAGTTCTCCTATTAATGTGGTTTTGATATAGTAAACAGAAGTTTGTCTGTGGTATAGAGATTGGTGGAAAGCACAGTGTGCATTGGAAGTTAGGCATGGGTCTCAGCTATTGCAGCTTTCCCCCGCAGCAGGTGCTATCATTGAGTTGGTTCAAGGGAAGTAAAATTGCCAAGTTGGGGTAAGCCGACTAGAGGGGGGTAGGAGGGAGGTGTGTTTACACTGCTGTGTTGGGGAGGGCATTGAGGGTGGGGGGAAGTAAGTGGGAAGGTTTGAAGTTCATTGGTTCAATGAAAACAGGAAATCGATTGGCAGCAGAGTATATGGGAGTATATGGGGAGCAATAACCACGCAGGTGATACGATTATGGAGCTGGGTGCAATTGAGTGGAAAATATGGCATGCCCCCTAGAACATGTGATGGAGACTACTCTGATGTCCTGGAGTATTGGAGGGATGGGGACTTATACTGAAGCTCGCAAAACTATGGCATATAACCAAGGATATGGGATTAAAGTAATACTCATTAGACGTGTACACATGGGTAACACAGATGTAATATATGTTGGATCAGTGCGGAAATTGTGGCATTCCCCCCTAAATGTGAGGTGGAGGTCAGATTGATGTCTTGGAACATCAGAGGGGTGGGGAATTTCACTAAAGCGTGCAGAATTGCTGCATACGTGCAAAGACATGGAACGGAGATACTCCTTACAAGAGACTCATGCCACAAGAGTGGCAGCAATGGGTATAGCACCAACTTGGGGGCCAAATAGATTCTTTACTACCTACTCATCCAACGCGAGGGGGGTTTTGATATTGGTCCACAAATCGGTTAGGTTCATCCTAAAAAAAGAGCTATGTCGACCATGAAGGTAGATATGTCATTCTGCATTGTATAATCACCTGTGTTGAATATCTGTTGGTTAATACATATTGTCCTAATGTTCAAACGCCTGCATTTTTTTATGCTGTGGTGTCCATTCTGATGGGATTTATTGGGATTCCAATCATATGGGGGGGTGATATGAACGTGATCTTGGATGTGGGTGGGATAGAACCGGGACGGCCCCTAGATCTCTTTCACGGGTGGCCCGCAGATTGCTTACACACAGGACATCGCTGGGACTGCGAGATGCCTGGAGGACCCTGTAAGTGATTTCAATCCGGCACACATCCAAGTCAACACCTAGCATGTAATGCACAACTGAAATCGTTATTTATTTTTGTCTAAAAGTTCTTCATTCTGAAAGATGTACCACTCATATCACGCCCCTCTCCTGGAACCTCCCCCCCGGTCACACTGAACCAGGAATCAGGCTGGTTTGCAAAGTTGAAATATTTATTTATGTATTTATAATTTAATCACACTATGTTTTAATGGGTACACAATAATCACCAATGAGGGATGTAACACTGAATAATCTCTTTAATACAGAAGGAGTAATAGTGAGCAAAACAATTGAGCACAGAAATAATACTTTTGTGTGTGTCTTCAGATCAAATAGCACGGTGGTTAAAGGTTCCCCCTGCACACCCCTCAACCCCCAATAGGCAATGTAAAGAGATAGGAGGAGAGAGCAGGTATTCAGGAAAGGCAAAATCAACAGACTCTCAATCCCACTTTCCACCAGCAAACACAAGAGAAAAACTGAATTGACTGTCAAGCTGTCAGTATGGCTTAAGTTATCTTGAGAATGGACTGGGCAAAAAGCACCAACTATGGTCATAATTGCTTAAATTGTTATATATTCTTATGGGAGCCACTTTCATAGTTGCACACAAACACAAGCAATGATTTAACACCAAGAAACAATTTTAAATCTTAAAATTCAAGTCAGAAGCATTCAAAAACTGTTTTACACGTGTAAGAATTTCCCAAAAATGAAATTTGTGGCAAACTTTTCACTGTGCGATAACCACGATAACGGGAGAACCATATAGATTGGGAATGCGGTTTTAGATGCGATTTAAAGTTGTGGATGGACATTTTGTTTCTAGCACAAAAACTGAGGGAATTATGGACGTTTTAGTGGAGGTCGTTTTTTTCGAGATAAACGCAATAATCGAAACAGGAATGCACTTTTAAAATGACAAAAAGGATTCTTACACTGGAGGATAACTATGAATACAATGAATAACACGCAGGAACACAGCCACTTGATGTTCAGATGCGAAAAGATCAGCACAAAGATAGTTTTAGCAATACTAGTACAGGAGGAAGATAGGAGGTTTGGATAGAGAGTTCAGACAATTCAAAACTACTCCTAACAATACAGGTTCTGAATACAAGATAGGATGGGTTTAAGATAGGGATTAACTAAGCAAGGTACATAGGCTAGTGACACAGTTCTATAAATAGATACTCACTAGATATGTTTTTAAACGGAAACGTCAGGATTCTGGTCCGTCAAGATTCTGGTCAGGGAATGGGATCTGGTTTTAGGAAAGACAGCTGGGCACATCGGATTGGATCTGCAAGGCGCTCTGGTCACAGCACGGCACAGGACTGGATCGGATCTGCAAGGCACTCTGATCACAGCACGGCACAGGACTGGATTGGATCTGCTCTTTTCTGTTCTGATGATAATTATTTCAGCAGGCAAGCAGTACAGCGCAGCCCGGCTGTATTTTGATGCTTCCCCTTAGGTTTGTGGGGTTCTGGTTCTGGAATTTGATGCCTAGCTGAAAATGGTTCAGCTATGCAATGGGTTCTGCTTTGCCAAGTTTCTGGAGTCTGGAGCAAAGACGATGTAGAGTTCAGCAGCAGGGTGCTCCGCCAGTATCAGGATAGTGAGTGAATCTGTCTTTCCGTTTGAGTGGTGAGCAGTCCCTATTTATGCTATGATAAAGGGGTTGTGTGGGCTGGTTTATCCTAACTCGCCCCTTTGAGAGGTGATTGGGTCAGAGTCTCCTCTCTGCCTTGATAAGAGGAGAGAAACAGTGTGTCACCTTTATGGTGTGATTTTATGAGGCTGAGAATCCACCCCTGGCCCCTTGAACACAAAATCTACTTGTGGCACAATACATATTTACACATGTGCAACCTCTACAACAATCACATACAGATTACATAAGTTGTCTAGCAGCTATTCCTCAAAACCCTGTAGCTGGGTGATCTTGTCTCAGCTTATCACAGAATTTTGCCCTTTTCATCAGGAACACAATGTCCTACTTATAAGCAAATTTCTACAAGTGTGCACGTTTAACATGGGCATAAGTGTATAAAGTTTCATACTTCTAGCATAAATACATTTTGTGTAAAATCGCATTTTCTGCCATTTCCTTCCAGAACATGTCACACGATATTTCCATCTCTTGAAATGTGCAGCCAAAATTTAGATTCAGAAATCTGTTGTTTTTACATTTTTCACAATTTTACACAATAAGTAATCCCTCTTTTTCAAATGTGTTCTTTGCCCTTGTTAAGCAACAAATGGTTGTTTAGCTAAGCCTCTTTTTGTCTCCCTGCAGTCCAGGCACAGTCTCCTCCCTGTTTGCTCTTGGCAGAGGACATTTACGACTGTCCTCACACCTCGCATTTCCTTTAGCAGCAGCTGTTCTTTGTTCCCTATGGCTGTGTCAACCAGGTACTTCCCGAACCCTATAATTACCACTTTGGTGTGATTTCCTGGTGGGGGGAAGCTGTTATTCCAGTTTGGTAGCTTTAGCCAAGCTTAATTTAATTGTTCATTCTGTGGCATTTTTCCTTAGCTTAAAACCAACTTTTTGTATCAAATCACAACTAAATACTTATTCAAGATTTTAAACCATGGGACCAAAACAATGACAACATACGTTACTTTCAGTACAGGCCTCCTCTTAGATTGCAAAAATTTGATTTCAGTTTATACATGTTTAAAGTTTAATCAGGCAGGCTCCTGACAGCTGTTATCCAGCAGCCCTTTGCTGCACAGATCCCTTTATGCTTTCAGCTTTTCAGGACCTTGCAAGTTCACAATGATTTCTTAAACTAAGTGAATTGTAGCACCCAGCAAGAATTTTGGATGTTTGAGGGTGTTTTGTACCAGCATTCTGCAGTTTCAGCAACAAAGAAAAAAGGATTTAAAGCAAGATTTTTGGTTTCATTTAGCAAAGCACTGCTTTTTCCTTCTGTACTCCATTTTCACTTGTTGTGGAGCCCAGTGACATATTCTAGGAGTGAGAGCTCTGTTCCACCACTGACAACATGCGTGGCAGATTGGGCAACCATCTTTTTGTGTGTTGCAAAGCATGATTTTCATGGGTTTTGGTACGCACAAGAGTTTTGCAGCCATTTTGCTATTTCTGGCACCATCATAACACGGTGATGCAGCATAGCAGAGCAAAAGTGGGTGAAAACATCCCACAGAGCCCCCCCCTCATGACTTGAGTTTGACCGCCCGTCAAGGGGAAGTAGGGAGATGGGGATGTTCTTTATTTGGTCCAGGTGGAGAAAGTCTTCTGCTTCTCCCATCAATGCTGGATCGACATGCTCTCCTCGCTGGTTCTGGATGGGAGTATGGAGCGATACTCCAGGCTCCTTGGGTCTTCCCTCCCGGTGCCCGAGTGGTAATCCTTGGTAATTAGAATTTCTTGGTTCCTGTGCTATGAGACAGAACAGAGCAGTGTTATGGAAATTTCCCCACTACTACTCATGTAGTGGGGCAGATGCATACACTGAATATAATTTACAATATTCCCTGCCTGTATTTACTAATGGTTTTAACAGTTGGATTCTTCTAGGTATCCGGAATGTCCCCCTCTGGGTTTCTGGTTGGCTCCACTATTTGCCGCAAAGTATTCCTGGTATGGCAACTCTTCAGCTGGTTTATGTGGATCCACTTGTCTTCCCCTTCTGCCAAACTGCCCTTGGGGATACAGATTTTGTAGGCGACTGGTGAGATTCTGTCTACAATTTCAAAAGGACCCCACCAACTTGGGAGGAATTTGCGCTTTTTGGCTTGGTTCCTTTGGAAATTGTACAAGTAGACCCGGTCTCCTACTTGGTATTCTTTTTCAGTTGTCCTAAGGTCATAGTGGGTCTTCATACTGTCTGCAGATCTTTCTAGATTCCGCTGAGCATAGACAAAATCATGTTGAAGGTGTTTTCTCAGATTCTCAACATACTCATGAGTTGTGGAGGCATTTATCAAGGTCTGCTCTTGAGTTCTGTAGAGCAGATGTAGGGTAGCACCATCTTTCGTCCAGTCATCAGCTGTCAAGATCCATCCTTGGAGACTGTGGCACCAGTGGAAGTTATCATCACGAAGACACATTTAGTAACGGTCTAGTCCTCATCCAAGATGGCGTATGCCACTACATTAGCATGCTCCGCCCATCCTTCGGTGCGTTGTATCTGTGCCTTTCATCTGATATGTTCGCTCCTGTCCTACCTACCTTTACCCTTTGTACTGCCTGCCGCTGTGTCTTTTGACATCCCTTAGCCCTCGTAGGTTCCTCTTTGTCTTCTGTTCTCTAGTCCCTATATTTCCTAGCTTTTTCATTTATTCCTCTTTCCGACTATTCGCTGTTCCAACTTGCGGTCTCCGGTCCGCCCCTCCTTGCGTCCCTTCGCGTTCAATCCTGTGTCTTACCTGTTCCTTTGTTTTCTGCTCCGCTGTTCCAACTTGCGGACTCCGGTCTGCCCCCCTCGCGTCCCTTTGCGTTCTGACCTGTTCCCGCTCTATACCTACCGCTATCTGCTTTAGCCTTCCTTACCTTTCGTTCTGTTATCTTTCCTCTGCTTCTACTTTATTCGAGGATTCCATTCTTCTACACATCCCTGAGGGTTTTACCTCTGTCCACAATATTCGTCTGCCTGACCTGGATCCATACTTACCAGTACTCCGCTGCAGTCCACCATATCTGTCTGGTTTACCAGGACCATTATCTCACTGCACTCCACCCTGTATCCTGGCATAATCCAGATCATACCACCGAAGTTCTTCCATCACATGTCCTACCTTCAGGAACTACTTCACAGGGTTTTTTGTGCCGTTGTTTGGCTTTTTCCCTGTCGCAGGGCTTGGCTCCTCGGGCCCCCCCCCCCTAGACAGGTTCCACTTCCTGTCGAGGTGGCCTCTGAGGGAGCCAGGCCCGATTTACATGACAGGAAGACCCGAGAGAGACCCACTAAGGAGAGGTTCAAGACTCCACGAAAGGAGTCTTCACCAACGAAGGAAGACCCAGAGCACACTTCAGGTGAGGAGCAGGCTGAGGGAGGGGAAAGTCCTGACATCAGCTCAAACGGAGACATTTTCGTTGCAGAAGAAGGGGTAGATCTGATGGCCACCAGGACAAGAGGTAATCAAATGTCCCAACTTGGCCCAGAATCTGCCACAAACCTTTTTAATATGCTCACAATAGTCTTGTTGTATCTCTCAACTCCACCACTAGAGGCTCACCGGTAGGCAATGTGTAGTTTCCTTTTGACCCCAACTATCTCCGACATCTTTGTCATCGCTCCGCTAGTGAAGTGGCTACCTCGGTCTGACTCAATCCTTTGGGGTAGTCCAATTTTGGGAGAAGATGTGATTGATCATCAGAGCAGTTGCTGTTTCCGCCTTGCAATTTGGGGCCGGGAGACACCCATTTAGTGAACAAGCATGTTACGGTCAACATGTACCTGTTCCCCCTAGAGGAGGGAATCACGGGCTCGATGAAATCGACTTGTAAATCTGACCAAGGCAGTGTCATCCCCCTCTTTTGGAGGGGAGCACGGTGTGTGAGTGATATTGGCTGAAATTGTGCACACACAAGACACCCCTTCAAGTATTGGTCGAGGTCCTGCCCCATGTGTGGCCAGTATACAACCTCTCGCAGGATTTCTAATGTCGTATGAAACCCCGATGACCGGCTGTGGCCACATCATGGGCGTGGCTTAGCATCACACTTCGGAAGGAGGTGGGGACCACCCACTGGTCATGGCCAGCTATGGATCTCCTCACCAACAAACCGTCTTGGATTCGGAACATTTTTGGACATTTCATCAACACTCTGAGGTCCTCTTTCCCAATGTAATCGGTATCCATCAGGGGAAAGTTCTCAGTGTCCTCAATGTGTTGATAAAACTTACCAATTATTGGATCCCCTTTTTGAGCCGTAATCAAATCAGCATCTGGGGTCTCCTTACTCCATTGTGCAGTTGAGAGTTCATTGTGAGCATTTGTCTGGGACCTAGTTATAGCAGTGACCTGGATTTCCCCCAACAGGGACTCGATCTCAAGTAGATCCCCTTGGATGGCTCCAGTTTTGGGCAGCTGATCAGCTAGGTCATTTCCAGTTTTGTCTGGTCCCTCTACTTTAGAATGACTCTTGATCTTTTTCCAGTAGATGGTCATCCCATTCGAGGGGACCAGATCATCAATATTTTGTATTAATTTCCCATGTTTCAATGGTTTATTATTAGCACATAGCATGCCTCTGGTTTTCCATGTAACCAGGTGCTCCACAAACCCGTTCCATACATAATCTTGAGTCTGTGATTATGACCAGTTTGTGGAGTTGGTGTTGGACAGCAGTGAGGAAGGCTTGATGCACAGCCATCAGCTCTGCCACTTGACTACTTCGGGGACCGATTTTGTACCCAGCGGAGGGTTCTGGGGCATTATTCACCCATGCATTCCCTACGCCGGCCACAAGTTCCTTTTCCCCGTTGTTGTCAACATGGTAGGAGCATCCATCCACATAGACAGTGGGCATTCCCTCACATTGGTCTTCTTCATAGACTTTCTGTGGGGAATTAAGGTATGCCTCCATGTTGTCTTTGATTTGAAGACGTTCGTCCTCAAGACAGTTTTCTCTGGCACAATCATGCAAGTCAGCCAGACCTTGCGCGAGGGGACTCTTCTTGTTTTGGCCATATCTGACCTCCACAGGAAAGCCTTGCATTGACAGAATCCAGGAAGTAATTCGGGAATTACTCACATTTCTGGCCCGGATTCTGTCACTTTGAAGATATTGCAAAGGTTGGTGTGGGGTCTCCACTATGATGTGTTCCCCTTGGATAAATGGGCGGTAATTGTTTAATGCCCACACTGTTGCCAGGAGTGCCTTCTCACAATCGTTGAATTTTTCCTCCACAGAGGATAAAGTCTTACATAGGAGATTACTTTATTGACCTTGTCATGCTTTTGATATAATACTGCAGTCAAGCATGTATTTGAGAACCCTGTCTCCAAGAAGAACTCCTTGTTTTTGACACGGTAAGCTAGGCAAGGTGCTTGTGAGAGGCTTCTTTTGAGTTGTCTTACTGCCTCGGCTTGTTCTGGATCCCACTCCCACTTGACCTCCCTTCAGAAGATCGATCAGGGGTCTTGTGATCTCTGCGTAATCCTCAGTGAACTTTCTGCTGTAATTAGTTAGTCCAAGGAGGCTCCTTAGGTCCCGCAGAGTTGTGGGGTCTTATTTTCTGGAGGGCTTCTACTTTCTTTTCCTGGGGACAGAGACCCTGAGGAGTTATCTCATGCCCCAAGAAATTGACACGGGTCCTACACCACTGTGCCTTTTGGAAAGAGAGTTTTGCTCCGGCAGCCCTCAACTGTGTCAGAACCTAACGGATCTCCGCTATGTGTTCCTCCACAGTTGAGCTTTTGACTAGAACATCGTCTACATAGGCCAGCTTACCCCTTTCACCCACGTTGGGCATGGCCTTGTGTAGAAAGATGTTAAATTAATTGCCGGAGTTGATGTATCCAAAAGGAGTCCGGGGCCAAGTGTACTGCTGTCTCCCGAAGGTAAAGGCCAGCTTGTATTGGTCCTCCCTACTGACAGGTACAGTCCAGTACCCATTGGTCAGGTCAATTGCAGTGAATACCTTCAACCCCTGTATCTGAGTCAGCCCTTGGTCAATGTAGGGAAGAGGCCATCGGGAAGTATGGACCCGTTTGTTGAGCTCCCCTTAGGTCAGCACAGAGTCTCCACTGGCCGTTTGGTTTCAAAATCCCCAGCACCGGATTATTGAAGGTGTTGTGGACTGGACAAATTATCCCAGAGTCTCACAGGCATCGGCTAGGTTGACTCTCTCTTCAACCATCTGCCTGAATCCTGGAAAGACTTCTGGTTTGGCTATCTCAGCGGCCTCCTCCAGCTGGGTGGAGAAGTCCCTGGTCAAAGTGTTTATTTGGACTGGTGGCTTCAGGTGGGGAAGGCAGTCCTTGTGGACTTCAAAGATCACCTCATCTCTCCTGAAGTCACAGGTCACATCTTCCTTACCATAAGGGAAGGAAGAGTACACCAGGAAATTCCCCCCATGTCGAGTGAAGATCCTGTCTGGTGTTGTGTCATCGTCGCTATCACTGTCAAAACAGTCCTTGGGGATTGGTCCTAACTGTTCATTACCTAAATCTATGGAAAAATGTTGGTCATCAACCACCATTCCAATAATGGAGCCTGCGCCCAGAGTGATACTCTTTAGGTCGCTGTTATCCACCTCTATTGGAATGATGTTGTGTTCTATGTTGACTAGTGGTGTTGGGTTTACCCCCAACCCTTACTGTTGGAAATGAACATTAAGATGAACATAGGCGTCATGATTTTTCAGTTTCTGTCCTCTTTTTACTTCCAGTGAGAATTGTCGGGTCCGTTCTGGGAGGGTGACTTCCTCTGCAATCTGAATTTCAACTGCATATGGCAGCAGTTGAGCTGACTGAAATGCTTTCTCTGGGACATGGCCTCGTTGATGAAGCTCTTACCGTTGTTCACACATACTCGGGCGAAAACAGAGTCCTTCCCCTCATTTAACTGAATAGGGATGAACAACTGCTCTCCAATTTTCTTAATACCAGCCAAGGTTTGAGCTGATTTCTCATCTTTTTGGACTATAGGAATGGGATTTTCTGATTCTGAATTTGTATAGAATTTCAGAGTGTTTCCTTCCACTGTAGAATGCCACCTTAGACTGGAAGGAAGGTTGATTTTCAGAAATAGAGGACTCCTCAAAACCAGTTTGTTGTCCTACTGCAATTTCTGTCACGTCTGGGATTTGATTATCTGGAAGTGGAACTCAATTTGGCCAGGTTTTTGTTCAACCATGTGGCATGTGCCATTTAAACTAACATGGTTGACGCTCTGTTTCAATTTTATTCGTCGGTTAGTCTGGGTCCAGAGGACCTTCTTTACACAATCTATGAGGGGAGACAATCTACGCAGGATGTCATTCCATAGTAAAAAAGGTGTGCCTTCTGGAGTCACAACTATGACCGGGTGATTCACCTGGTGTCGCCCAATTTTAATGTCTAAATCCGCAGTCCCTTCAACAGGAATTTCCTTCCCATCAAAGTTCTGAAGTTGTCCAGGAAGAGGGGTGAGAGGAATTTGGTATTTCTCCCCCCTTTCCGAATTCAGCTGATCAAAGGCCCTTTTTGACAGAAGGGTAGCTTGGGATCAGTGTGCTGAAATTTGACATTGCCCCTGTATTTGGACCGGGGCATAAAATCGTCCCTCCTTTTCCTCAAGGGGGCAAAGATAATGCAAATTTTTGGCCAACTGGTGGGTTAATTTCCTTGCTTTGGATACCGACACAGAGGTGATTTGGGCAGGATTCTGTTTGGGATCTAGGGAACCTATAAGAAAAAGGTGACAGCTAGATATGCGGGAAGTTTTGGGTTCCCCTGGTTCTGATTCTGGGCTGCCCCCCCCCCCTTTTTGGAGGCAGTCACCAGAATGGCTTTGAACCAGGGGATTTTCATGCTGGTCATTCTGGGGTTTGATGATGGGCAGTTCTAACTCGGTCCCCACATCTACCCAGTCTGGATTGGGATCCTTTGGGACCCATTTTTCTTTGGGAGGAGTTCCCCCATCCCTGAAGGAGAAGATCCTTTCCCCAGAATCCTCTGAGGACCCCTCTCCTTCAAAGTGGAAGATTTGCACGTCCTCCACAAAATGGGTCTTTTTAGGCTCTTTATTTCTCCTCCCCAACCTCTGCTCATTGGGTTGCAGACTTTCGGGGGCAGGAGATTTTGGTTCCGGTTCCTGGGTTTCATGGGCCTTTCCACAAGTGGTGAAGGAAGCTTCTTCCAAGGCTTTACACCCCGCACCCCCTTGTGCCTCCTCCCTAGGAACCGGTGGGTTGTCAGTGTTCTTCCCCCGTCATTGTTCTGGAGCACCAGACCCTGGATTTGAGGAATTCTGAGCCGCCATGCTCATCTGAGGGTTCTGTTGAGCCCTCAGCATGCGACCCAGATCCTGTGCCATGTTCTGGACCTGGCGCTCTAGCTGGGACACCCACTCTGGCTGGTACGGGGTCCTCAGGTCCACCCTGGCTTGATCCCGGGAAGGGTAACTATCCCTTCTCGCGTAATACCCCTGGTTAGGAAAGTTTGTGTACCCCTGCATCCTTGGCCTTCCCTCTCCTGGATTGGGCTGTCTGGGCTCAGGAAAGTGGGGAAAGAAAGAAGAGTTGTTTTAGAGGTTGAAGTTTGGCAGGTACTCGGGAAAGAAATTTGGGCCGGTATTTGGGGGATTACTGCCCTCCTGGGGAAAGTGAGGAGGGACGTTTCCTGGGTTTCCAGCTGTCTGGTTGGATCCCCCCGATGGGCTGGAGGAGTCCACACATAGCCCAGGATTGGTCTGTTGCCCTTGTAGCGTGGGCTGATGTAGTCAGGGAAGTTAGGGGTCTCATTTGTGGGGTTACCTCCCTGGCTCCCTGTTTGGGATTGGCCCGAGCGCCTTCTGGGTCTGGGGTTGGTCGGATTCTGCGCAGGAAGGTTCTTAGGCCCCCCCATCTCCAGATCTAAAATGGGGGCAACCTTCACCTCCGCCACCTTAGCAGCAGCAGGGGTGTTCGTTGGTTTGGGGCTTTTGCCAATATTTTTACTTTCCAACGGCTTCTGCACTTCATAGATGTGCGTTGCTCGTTCAATGACCCAGTCTAGTGATCTTTTCTCATGAAAGTCCCTCACTAGCTGGGTCATAATGTATTTCGGGAGAGCATGAAAGAAGGTGTTCACAAATTCCTTACTGTCGGTGTGCACCCTTCTAGTGGTCTGCGCAAAGGCACGTTTCAATTCCTGAACAAATTCTTGTGGGGCCTGGTCTTCCCCACATTGAAAGTTGTAGGCTGCCTTGCAAGCCTCTTGAGGGTTTCTATGAATGGAAAAATGTTTCAGGATGGCCGCCCTATAGGTGGACCATCTGGAATGGTTCTGATCCTCCAGCCCCGCAAAGAAGCTAGAGTACTCAGGAGAAAACATCAACTTTACATACTGAATACAGCTTTGGCTGTCCTTCAGATGGAAAGTCTCCATCATCTGCTCAAATAATTCAAGGTGCTCCCAAACCGAATATTTGGCATTTTTGTGGTAGGGCGTGATGACGCTCCTAATAGCTTTTATTTGCTTCAGGGGATCCTTGAGTAAGGCCCTCTTAACCTTGTTAGCCTTTTTAGTTCTTGGCACCCTGGTCCACTCATCCTCCGACTCAGAGGCACTGCTACAAGAGGTGGCTGTCTGGTCTTCTAGACTCTCCCGGATTCTGCGAGCTTGGGAATGGCTGGCAGAATGTGGGGGCCTAGTCTCTAGGGACCTGTGGCGCTCAGAATTCTTCTGACTCTTCCTTGCTCCCAGGATTGATTGAGTACCCCCTCCACTGTCTTAGCTGGGAAGAGGTTTTTAGTATGCTCTTAGTGGGCCTAGTCTCATGGAATTCTCCACCAAATTTCACTGCCTGATCTCTTGGTAAGGTATATTTCTGAGGGTCCAGTTCTCTGATTCTCCCCTCACTGGAGTCTCCCTGATCCGAGAAGATGGCCCTAGCACTTGGAAACATTTACATAGATGCCCGCCCATCCATTTCTGGGAGGTGCTGACCTATTAGCCCCATATTCCCCATTGGGTTGAAGTCTACCATCCCTGTGGCCCTTTGTCCATGTGAGCCAGTGGACATGGGGGTGGCAGAGTCCATGGAATTGAAGGGATTAAAGTCTCTGGCGAGAACATGGTTCCTGAGGTTATGCTCAGGGGTTTCTCTCTCCCATCTGACCTCATCTCTCTCAGCCCCTACTCCCTGATAGCATGCAAGAATCTGACCCTTTTGTTCTTCTATTAAGGCCTTACTGGTCTATATTAGTTGTTCCTGCATGGCTATCTGTCTATGGAGCCTATCATTTATTTTTCCACAGAGAGCCTCATTGTCTCTCTGTGCTTCCTGTCTGCATTGGAAGTATTGGGCCAACTTTTGCTGCAGGAGATTCACCTCCTGAGTCTGATCCTTATTGGCCTGATTATTCTTTGCCAGAGCATCTTCCACCCTCCTGGTATGCTCTAACAGCTTTTCATAGTCCATTTTGAGTTCACCCAGTCCCTGAAGGGCCAGGTGATTTTCTTCCACCTTGGTTTTTAAATGGCTGACTTCCTGGCCTAAGGTGTCCCTTTCCTGCATTAGAGTACCCCTCTGTGCAGCCAGGTCGTCCCTTTGTTTTCTAATGGCACATAATTTCTGGTGCTCCTCATCAATATCTGTTTGAGTGTGGAGATCCTTCACTATTAATTTATTATTTATCCTCCTTTAATTCATCAATCTGCCTTTCCAGGGCGATTATCTGCCCTGCGCAGGCTCTATTGTAACTTAATTGCTGTCCAGCTTTTGTTGGCTCTGTAGTAGAGAATCCAACCTTTCTTGGCACTCTTTTTGCAGTGTCAGTAATTTGGTATCCTGCTCTACCTTCTCTTGCTGCAGGAGATCCAGATCGTCCTTTACTTTTGTAAGGTACTGTCTGGTTTCTCTCTCTGATTATTGGCTCTTTTGTAGCCTTTGCTCGGCAGAGTCCAAATCAGTTTGGGTTTTCTCTAGGGATTGTAATTGCCTCTTTGCCATATCTAGGTTTTCGGCACATTTTTCCTGTATTGCTCCAATGTGGAGGTATAGGTAAGCCGCTATTCTGGCAATTTTACATTGCTCTTCTTTTACTTTTGGGGCCATATACAATTCACAAAGTGCCTGGTGTATTGGACCCTGCTCCTGCCATGTATCTAATTCTATGGCAGTGATTTGTTGTTTGATTTCCTGCAGCCAGACATTCTCATCCTGCTCTACCTATTCACCCCTGACAAACAATTTGTGCAGTAGGTGTTCTTTTGCCATATTGATTTCCACTGGGGTCGCCATTCCGGAAATATTAATTTCCTTCTGACTTATTTTAGGGTTACTTTACTTTTGCAAAACAGGCCCAACTCCTTTGAGTATTTCTATTGAAGGGTGTTTTACAGTGTAGCACAGTATGGTAGCCCAACAAGGTGTATGTACCCCATCAGTTAGCACGCTGTGTTAGACTGTCACGAGTGATATGTCTAATTCAGGATCCCGCGACAAGCCCCAAGTTGTAAGTGATTTCAATCCGGCACACATCCACCTAGCATGTAATGCAAAACTGAAATCCTTATTTATTTTTGTCTAAAACGTCTTTATTCTTAACGATATACCACTCATATCACGCCCTTCTCCTGGAACCCCCCAGGTCACACTGAACCAGGAATCAGGCTGGTTTGCAAAGTTAAAATATTTATTTATGTATTTATAATTTAATCACACTATGTTTTAATGGGTACACAATAATCACCAATGGGGTGATGTAACACTGAATAATCTCTTGAATACACAAGGAGTAATAGTGAGCAAAACAATTCAGCACAGAAATAATACTTTTGTGTTTGTCTTCAGATCAAATAGCACAGTGGTTAAAGGTTCCCCCTGCACACCCCTCAACCCCCAATAGGCAATGTAAAGAGATAGGAGGAGAGAGCAGGTATTCAGGAAAGGCAAAATCAACAGAATCTCAATCCCACTTTCCCCAGCAAACACAAGAGAAAAACGGAATTGACTGTCAAGCTGGCAGAATGGCTTTTAAAGTTATCTTGAGAATGGACTGGGCAAAAACACCAACTATGGTCAAAATTGCTGAAATTGTTATAAATTCTTATGGGAGCCGCTTTACACGTGTAAGAATTTCCCAAAAACGAAATTTGTGGCAAACCTTTCACTGTGCAATAATCGCGATAACGGGAGAACCGAATGGATTTGGAATGCGGTTTTAGATGCGATTTAAATCTGTGGATGTTAGCTACAAGCAGAAGTTGGTTTCTAGCACGAAAATGGAGGGAGTTATGGACGTTTTAGTGGAGGTCATTTTTTTCAAGATAAGCACAAGAATGGAAACAGGAATGCACTTTTAAAATGACAAAAATGATTCTTACACTAGAGAATAACTATGAATACAACAAATACCACACAGGATTACAGCCACCTGACCAGAATGACTGCCTGCAGTGGTCCTGCCTTCTTCAGAAGAGAAAAGATCAGCACAAAGATAGTTTTAGCAATACTAGTACAGGAGGAAGATAGGAGGTTTGGATAGAGAGTTCAGACAATTCAAAACTACTCCTAACAATACAGGTTCTGAATACAAGGTAGGATGGGTTTAAAATGGGGATTAACTAAGCAAGGTACATAGGCTAGTGACACAGTTCTATCTATAGATACTCACTAGATCTGTTTTTAAACGGAACCGTCAGGATTCTGGTCCGTCAAGAGTCTGGTCAGGGAATGGGATCTGGTTTTAGGAAAGACAGCTGGGCACATCGGATTGGATCTGCAAGGCGCTCTGGTCACAGCACGGCACAGGACTGGATCGATCTGCAAGGCACTCTGGTCACAGCACGGAACAGGACTGGATTGGATCTGCTCTTTTTTGGTTCTGATGATAATTATTTCAGCAGGCAAACAGTACATCGCAGCCCGGCTGTATTTTTATGCTTCCCCTTAGGTTTGTGGGGTTCTGGTTCTGGAATTTGAGGCGTAGCTGAAAATGGTCCAGCTATGCAATGAGTTCTGCTTTGCCAGGTTTCTGGAGTCTGGAGCAAGGAAGATGTAGAATTCAGCAGCAGGATGCTCCGCCAGTATCAGGATAGTGAGTGAATCTGTCTTTCCTTTTGAGTGGTGAGCTGTCCCCATTTATGCTATGATAAAGGGGGTGTGTGGGCTACTTTATCCTAAGCTTGCCCCTTTGACAGGTGATTGGGTCAGAGTTTCCTCTCTGCCTTGATAGGAGGAGAGAAACAGTGTGTCACCTTTAGGGTGTGATTTTATGAGGTTGAGAATCCACCCCTGGCCCCTTGAACACAAAATCTACTTTTGGCACAATACATATTTACACATGTGCAACCTCTATAACAATCACTTATACAGATTACATATTTTGCCTAGCAGCTATTCCTCAAAACCCTGTAGCTGAGGGATCTTGTCCCGGCTTTTCACAGAATTTTCACTTTTTAATCAGGAACACAATGTCCTATTTATAAGCAAATTTCTACAAGTGTGCGCGTTTAACATGGGCATAAGTGTATAAAGTTTCATACTTCTAGCATAAATACATTTTGTGTAAAATCACATTTTCTGCCATTTCTTTCCAGAACATGTCCCACGATTTTTCCGCCTCTTGAAATGTGCAGCCAAAATTTAGATTCACAAATCTGTTTTTACATTTTTCACAATTTTACACAATAAGTTATCCATCTTTTTCAAATGTGTGCCTTGTCCTTGTTAAGCAACAAATGTTTTTTTAGTTTCGCCTCTTTTTGTCTCCCTGCAGTCCAGGCACAGTGTCCTCCCTGTTTGCTCTTGGCAGAGGCCATTTATGACTGTCCTCACACCTCGCATTTCCTTTAGCAGCAGCTGTTCATTGTTCCCTATGGGTGTGTAGACCAGGTTCTTCCCGAACCCTATAATTACCACTTTGGTGTGATTTCCTGGTGGGGGGAAAGCTGTTATTCCAGTTTTGGTAGCTTTAGCCAAGCTTAATTTAATTGTTCATTCTGTGGCATTTTTCCTTAGATTAAAACCAACTTGTTGTATCAAATCACAGCTAAATACTTTGGGATCAAAACAATTACAACACAGGTTACTCTCAGTACAGGCCTCTTAGATTGCAAACATTTGATTTCAGTTTATACATGCTTAAAGTTTAATCAGGCAGGCTCCTGACAGCTGTCATCCAGCAGCCCTCTGCTGCACAGAGATTTTTTTACATCCATGGACCGGCCACTTTTGCTGTGGAAATCCCTTTATGCTTTCAGCTTTTCAGGACCTTGCAAGTTCACAATGATTTCTTAAACTACGTGAATTGTAGCACCCAGCAAGAATTTTGGATGTTTGAGGGCGTTTTGTACCGGCATTCTGCAGTTCCAGCAACAAAGAAAAAAGGATTTAAAGCCAGATTTTGGGTTTCATTTAGCAAAGCACTGTTTTTTCCTTCTGTACTCCATTTTCACTTGTTGAGCCCAGTGACATATTCCAGCAGCGAGAGCTCTGTTCTACCACTGACAACATGCGTGGCAGATTGGGCAACCATCTTTTTGTGCGTTGCAAAGCGCGATTTTCAGGGGTTTTGGCGCACACAAGGGTTTTGCAGCCATTTTGCTATTTCTGGCACCATCATAACACAGTGATGCAGCATAGCAGAGCAAAAGTGGGTCAAAACATCCCACAACCCTACATGCGCAAGAGCAGCAATATTCATATTACTCTACTATGCACGATAGCTCTTCATGGATCGATATGTCCCTAGTGTCTCGCTTTCTGATGGGCAGGATCAGGAATAACGAAATGCTGGCTTGAACATTTTCCGACCATTTCCCAGTAACGCTATCATTGGAGATGGGGACGTCACTGTTACCCCGTAACACCTGGCGTTTTAAGGCTGAGGCTCTATCAGATATTGTGTTTAAGGTGTAGATCCGATTGGATATCGAACCATTTTTCATATGCAATGACCAACATGACACTTTAGAGGGCGTTAGATAGGAGGACTTCATGGTGTATATTCGTGGCATGTCCATATCCAGGGAAGCAGGAATTCTGAAAGTGATTAGGAGAGATATTTAACATTCTGAAACCAAACTTAAGCGTCTAGAACAAGAGTACACATCAATGTCGAGTCCAGATAAATTAGCACAGATACGAGCCGAACTGAAAATCTTTGAAGCTCATGCCCTTAGGGAAATACATTACGATATGGAGAGGATGAGAGACAGGGCCCGACAATGGCTAGACTGGCCAGAGCTGAAAGTGAGCAGACCCAGTAGAGTGTATGACCGATGAGCAGGGCGACCATCAATGGACGGATCATTAGAGACCCTTGATGTCTTCTCACGTTTTCATAGCGCCTTATATGCAGCCGGTCGACCACACAATATATGCATTTTACGTTCCCTCTTGGAGGAGATTCCCATGTCCTCTGTTAGTCCCCAATCCAGGGAGGAGCTACAAAGCCTGATCACATTAGAAGAGATAGTGAAGATGATAACTGAACTACCGAAAGGTAAGGCTCCTGGTCCAGATGGACTTACCCCAGAGTTCTATCAGGAGCCTACAGCACTCCTGGCCCTGCGTCTTCATGAGCTGTGGAATGAGTCACTCTGTGAGGCTATCCTTCCTCCCACACTATGGGATGCTACCATTACCATTCTCCTGAAACCTGGTAAGCCGAGCGTGGATCGTATAGACCACTGTCCCTTATGAATAAAGATACCAAAATATTTACAAAAATATTGGCGAACAGGTTCTTACCACTCATGCCCTATCTGATACATGAGTATCCGGGGGTGGGGGGTTTGTCCCTGGCAGATCAACATCGTTAAACATCAGAAGTGTATTCAATTTGATGTCCAGAATTGACCCCTGTGCAGAGGCAGTCGCAGTCCCATTAGATGCCCAGAAGGCCTTTGACATGGTCTCGTGGCAATACATGTGGGAGGTCCTGGAGAGGTTGGGCATTGGGCCGGAAATTATTAGGTACCTCAAATGATTATATAGTCACCCTACTGCAAGTGTACTGGTCCATTCTCGTAGATCCTCCCATTTTACACTAAACAGGGGCACCCAGCAAGGTTTCCCATTCTCTACCATCTTCTTTGCTCTGGTCATTGAGCCGATGGCTAACATTATCAGGGCTGGGGACGCTCAGAGGGGAATAAGGCTGAAAGACAAGCCGGAGATAATATCACTATAGGCAGATGATGTGCTACTTTACATTAGAGACCCGTGTACAAACCTTGATCCGATACTGAGAGATTTGACCCATATAGGAACCTTTTCTGGCTTTACGATCAATTATAGCAAATATGAGATTTTCCCACTCACCATGAACACTAATCAACTGGCGTGTGAGTTTCCACTTCGCTGGTCACCTGGGGGAATTAGGCATTTTGTGGTTCAGGTATCTAGGACCAAGCCAAAGCTTCTGGCAAATAACTATGTGGCCGTGGTACAGTATGTGGAGACTAAACTGACAAGATGGTGTCCATGCCCCGTTAACATGACGGGCAGACTATCCTTGGTAAAGATGGTTTTAGTTCCAAAGCTTCAATATATTTTTGCAAATGTTCCCATCTGGCCGGGAAGCAGTACTTCCCTCAGCTTCACAGCCTCTTTGCACAATTCTTATGGCACGCTGGAGCTGTAAAGAAGAAATGGACCGATATAACCCTACCCTACGAGAGAGGTGGCTTCACAGCCCCCAACCTTGAACTATATTGGATTGCAGCGCAGGCTCAGTACACGTCATATTGGTACACTGATGCTCCCCGGCCACCCCACTCTAGACTAGAACAGCTGGTAGCGGGAAATACTGACCTTAGAACGCTTGTTCTGAATCTTACCTATACAGATGACTCCCCGTTAGACCCCACAGCTTCCACTTTACTGGCTTGGCGTTGGCTGTTAGCAGTAAATGATACATGTCCTTATTACAAATGGCTCCCTATCTGGAGATTTCCGGGGTTGGAAACAACACTCGATGCAGCACTGGTATAACACTGGTATGGGTTGGGGTACAGGGCACTGACTGATTTATTCCCCGAAGTGAAGTTCATCACTCCCCAGACCTGGCAGGTGGGGCACTCGGGATCAGGATTGGAAACGCTACAATACTATAGGCTTTGTGCTGCAATCCGATCTATGTGGCCCTGTTTCCCAGGCGAACCCCCTGACAACCCAGAGCTACAATATATTTCCAACTCAGGTGGAGCTCACGGGATAGCCTCCTCCCTGTATAAGGTGTTGCGGGGAAAACCTTAGACAATGCATCAAAGGTGCGGGCTTCTTGGGTGGGCGAGTTGGACTTAGATCTCTCAGACGCCCAATGGAAAGCTATGTGCTCCCATATACGTAAAGTCTCTCAACTTTAGATTTCGCTGCATACAGTATAAACATTTGTACAGGCTGTATTATACCCTCCATCGTCTTAACCGATTTGCTCGACAACCATTTCATACTTGCCCTAGATGTCACGCTGAGGAGGCCAATCATATTCATATATTTTGAACATGCACCAGGCTCCACACCTTCTGGAAGGAGGTCTTCCAGGCACTTGCAGAGCTTGTGGGACCCACCATTGATCCCGATCCACTGGGGGTCTTGTTTGTTGTATGGGAGGTCACTATAAGCAAGAAATTGCCATCCTTTCTCAACATCAGCTGTATGGGCAACAGATGTATACTTCAGCACTTGAAACATCTTCCCCACTTATCTTTGTAATGTGGCTAGCAGCACTCACCTGGACTCCAACCTGCGAGGAGGAGTATCTGAACTTGCTTCCTATACATTCCCGTGCCAGGAATGTATTGGCAAAGTGTCATACATACCTAGCTAACCACTCTGATGATTGACCAATATATATTGCACTTGTATGTGACTGTCATCTATAAACAATTGATGGGAATGGGCCAAATTTTATTATCACTGTACTGTAATCACTGCTCTAATTGCACGCACAATGTATCTGTATAACTACTATGACTCCATATATTGTCCCTGTACTCTGCATGGTTGCCAATAAATACGAGCTTTAAAAAGAAATAAGTGTGAGGGCCAGACATCCTGTGTTAAGGAGTTTCCCTTTAGTTTTGTTAGGTAGAGAAATCTGCATCAGGGTAGGAATAGTGAGGAGTTTGATAACATTTATAACGTAATAAAATGGCATATTGTAAACAATCATCCAAAAGTTGTCCGCCTCATATTCTGTATGCCGCACTTGGATAAATAAGGTGTGGCAAATTCCACTTCAGGGGAAGTGTCTAAGCCACTGGCTTCTTTAAGCCAAGTAGCCAAGTCATCCAAATGAGACTGATTTGAAATCAACTCCTCAGGGACATTAGGTGTGCCAAAACGCTCATACCCGAATGGTACAATGTCGCCATCCTATTCATCTTCCTCCAAGATGGATCCAAAAGACTGGAAAAAGTCTTTCTTCGATTGCGAATTGGAAGTTGGATCTGAAGTCGACATTGATGGTTTCAACGTCGATGATTTTGACGTCGAGGCCTTCGATAATGAAGAGATTGAAGCCTTTGGCTTAGATGCTGTCCATGTGGTTGACGCTGTTGATGCTACTTGACTAGGCATCTCATAGGTCTTCCGACTCTGGCTTTTGGGCATGAGGGTCGAAGCCTTCGATGATTCCCTGATGGCTTTTGAAGGCCCAGTGGGATCGTTACCCTTTTTTGGCTCTTTTGAGGGACCAGAAGCGGCTGCCTTTGAAAAAACATCCATCATTTTCTTATGGAACTTTCCCCATTCGGCTGCTGAGGCTGACTTATCTGGGAAACCTACCTGTCTCTTGTCGGGCGAGGAGTTGGAACATGAAGAACGATGGAGTCTCCTCTTTTATCTTTCTCCTGAAGATGAGGACGAAGAATGACGCAAATCACTCCTAGACCTCGACCGCTTAGAGTGTTTGGAGCGCTTCTTAGGCCTCTCAGGTAATTTGTCACCTGTCGAACTTCTGCCTTCAGAAGATTTCCTTTTTCGAAGGAGTAGTTGACAGAAATTTAAAACCTGACCGACCTAGGGCTAGTTTCGACCTTCTCTCTTTCAAGACATTGGCAGTTATCAACTGGCATGAGCCGCACTCAATGACATTGTGCTACTTACCGAGGCACCAAAGGTATATTCTATGCAGATCTGTTATCGACATCTTTCAGTAACAGTCTGCAGACCTCTTAAAACCTGTCTTGGGAGTAGACATGCTTGGAAGAATTCAATGAATATGTACCAAGAATCGCTGATGCGAGTCAAACCATTCCCGAGAGCGTGCTGTGCATCCACAAAAACGAGACTGAGTCAACGGGTGCAGTGCGTCCTATTTATACCAACATCTACGTCGCATCCGAGCATTAGGATGGATACCATCAAGGGACATCGACTAAATGCTGCACAGCGCACTCTGTTGTCGAATGTTTTTCCGAGACTGCAAGCAGGATATCGGTATATCAAAGATGAGGAATCCTTTGGAGGACACGATCCATTAGAAATAAAAATTTCTTTGAAAACTAATCACAAATCGCGATTTTACACCCATACAGTGAGTTGCTGAAGAGAGTACATACACAATAGTTTTCAATTCAAAAGAATTTGTTAAAAACAATACATATTAATAAAAGCAGTGTTATGTTTATATTATGCCCTGTTTTTATTTGAGATGCATTCTCCATCATCTGAATGTTTGGTTCTCGGTTCACTGAGTTCTTCCATTCGGTTCTCGATTTTCATTTTCGTGGAGTGAAACTTAAAACTTTATTTAGGATCAAATTATCTATTATTTGGTGTAATAGGCAGTGTGAGGGGTATGGCAGTTATACATGTGTAGAGTTTGGTTTCAGAAAAGTGCACTTTCTGCTGAGAAAAAATGGCACAATTTCAAGTAATTTCACAATTTGAGATGAGAACTGTCCGAAGACACTCTGTGAATCGAGAATCGACTCAAAAACACTAAATGTTTTTAAAGTTTACCCAGTTTGTATTCCCCACTCAAAACTAATTGAGAATTTGTAATATTATCAATTATTCACACAGTAACGAGACAAAGAAGAGTAGATTGAACATGAATGCTAACAAATTCTTGATTCAAAGCGCTCTACCACTCTTATAGATCAAGAACCATGTACACACCCAGTGAAATAAAAATTGCATCTTAAACTTCCAATAAGTTTATCTCTTATGAAGGGAGAATGAGAACACTAAAAAAATCCTAAGTAATTGTTTATTTTGCATTAGTTAGGCGCTTCTACAACAAGTAAATTGTGTTTCAAAGCACCCACAGGGCATAGCATGGGATAGAAAACAATGACTAAACTGGAGGATAAAGACAATCCTACTAGGGCTTGTGAGCATTCAGAGCATGCAAGTGCAAGGAGAGGAGAGGGGAAGAGGGAGAGGGGGGTAAGTGCTCGAGTGCCTTTGCTCATGAGTGAGCAGCAGGTGTATGTGTCCAGTGTAGGAAGTACTAGGGGACTTTCATCTGTATAAAATAATGGATAAGTGAAGGCCTACAGTGACGAAGGCCAGTAGGTGTTAAGGCAAGTGCTGTGTGTAGGCAGAGGCTGAAGGTGATTGGGTATGGGTGGCCAGGGCCCCGAGGACAGACTAAGGGTCCTGGTCACCAATCACAGCGACTGTGAGATTAGCAGAGATGGGAAGAAGGGAAGGAGGAGGTGAAAAGGAAATTCTTGAGGAGCTTCCATAAGAGGGAGCCAGCTGAGGAAAGAGATAGGCGTCAGCCCTCTGTTTAGCGAAACGCTTAACACAGAGTTGGTACCAGAGGAACTTAGAGGTCTAGAGGGAGAGTATGTAGTAAGAGCAAGTTGCAGATAGTGTGGTCCCCGGCACCAGACAGCCTTATGGATGATGCAGAGGGATCTTAACTTGATCTTTGCAGCAACCGGGAGCCACTGAAGAGTTTTTAGGTTAGGGGAGATGCGGACCCTGGGCTTGAAGCCAAGGATAAGTCTTGCTGCCCTATTCTGGATTAGCTGTAGGGTTCCTAGAGAGGAAGAGGGTAGATTCAGGAGAATACTATTGCAGTAGTCTAGCCTAGAGAGAACCAGAGCTCTACTAACATTGAGCTTCTGGGGGAAAATGAAAAAAGGGAGAATTCCTTTGAGAAGCAAGAGTTGAAAGGTGGATTTCTTGGCAATGTCCTGAATGTGAGGGAGGAAGGAGAGAGAGGAGTCGAAGATGACGCCAACGTTTCTGGCTTCATATGAAGGAGATTGGGGTGAGCCCATAGAGGATGCCCAGAGTGAGGGGAAGAAAGGACCTCAGTCTTGCTGGCATTGAGGCAGAGATCGTTGGAAGTGCACCAGGACTGGATGGCAGATAGACAGTCCGGGATGATGTAAGATGCCAGAGGGACAGCAGGAAGTTGGAAAAAGAGTTGTGTGTCATCTGCGTAACACTGGAAGTTGGGGGAGGAGGAGGAAATGAGGAGTGCCAGCTGAGCAAGGTAAGAGCCAAGGGGGAGAGGTTGGAGCCCGAGGGTACCCCACAGGTGAAGAAAGAGGTAGGTGAGAAGGTGCCCAGAATAACCTGGGACGAACAGTCAGTTAGGAAGGAGGTCAGCCAGTCCAGTGTCCCCTCCGAGATACCCAGGATATAATGGAACCGTGCAATGGGGATGGAATGCTTGACCGTGTCAAAGGCAAAGGAGATATTGAGTAGAAGGAGGACAGCTGGAGCGTTAGAGTCCAGAGATGCATGCAGTTCTTCACGGGTGTTCAGAAGAGCAGTTTCTGTGCCTCTGGTTGCTCGGAATCCATATTGATGGTCGTGGAGATGGCCAACAAGTTCAGTGTGTGAGGTAAGTTGGGGGAAGGCCAACTTCTCCAGGAGTTGGGGTTGATAGAAATAGGGTGGTAGTGGGATGGACAGGTAGGGTCTGCTGAAGGTTTTTTCATAAGGGGGTGCACATAGGAGTGCTTGAGTGAGGAGGGGAAAGAACAAGTAACAAAAGAGTGGTTGCAGAAATCAGTGCGTGCAGGGGCAAGAGAGCCAATGTTGTCCTTGATGTTCTGGAGGAGCAAGGGGAGACCTGTATTGAGGAGACCTTTATAGAGCGGACAACTCTGGTGACCTCATCAGGTGTGACAGGGGAGAAGGAGGTGAGAAAGGAAGAAGGAGGGTAGGAGGCTATAGGAGTCAAGGGGGTGTGGGTGGGGTTGGGGGAGAGTGTAGCAAGGGTGCTCCGGATGTCCAACATTTAGTGGTAAATTGTGTGGCCAGTGTGTTGCAGAGAGCTTTGGACGGAAGAGGGGAGGAGACTGCAGAAAGGTTGGCTGGTTCCCTGCAGATTGTAAAGAGTTCAGCTGTGTTTTTGGATGCACTGGATACCTGTGCCTGCATGTGGGCCCTTTTCTTGGAGAGTCTGTATTGTCTTTGGAGCAAGCAGCAGGTCAGTTTGTCAGAGGGTGAGCCTGAGGTTTGCCACTTCTGTTTCGCAACTCTGCACTTGGGTTTCAGGGTCGCAAATTCGGAATCGCTCCAGGTATTACGCTTAGAGGTAGGTTTCTAGTGAATCCTCGTGACTAGGGCAAGAATGAGGATGCTGAGAGCGGAGTCAGAGGTAGAGTCTGGGGTTGGGGTTGAGGGGGGATAAAGGTGGATGTGAAGGCAGCAGCTGGAACTTCTTTCATTAGTCAGATTTTCGTGACTGACTTTGGCAGGGCTGAAAAAGGTGCAATCAGAGGGCCGAGGGGTCCCAGGTAAGAGGAGAGGAGAGAGTGGTCTGACCAGAAGAGAGGAGTGATCCATGGGGGGAAGAGTGGAAGATCAGAATGAATAAGAGCATCAAGCGTGTGTCCTGCCGAAATGGGTTGTACCAGAAGGGAGAATGTAGAGGGAAAGTGAGGTGCAGAGGTCAAGGAAGAGAGTGGATGCTGTGACAGGGGGGTCCAAGTGGATGTTGAAGTCGCCCAAGAGAAGTTTAGAGGTGGTTGTTAAGAGAGAGGATCAGAACTCAGCCCATTCAGCGAGGAACAGGGTGGTAGAGCCAGGTGGCCTGTAGATAGTGGCAATGGTCAGAGAGGAGGGGGGAGAGCTGGCCAACTTGCACACCAGGCTCTCAAAGCAGTAAGGCTGGGTGGGTATGAGGGAGGAAGGAACACACTGAGGGAAAATTAAGGCAACCCCACTGCCAGCACGGTTAGGTTGTGGCTAGGAAACAATGTTGTATCCCTCTGGGAGAAGGGAGTCAAAAGCAGTGTCTGAGCTGGCATTGAACCATTTCTCTGTAAGAGCGAGAATGTTGAGGTCAATGGGCCTCATTACGAGTCCGGCAGTAGCCGTGCCAGTAAAACTGGCAGGCTGCTGCCGTACTTGTGATGAATAAACGCCGCCTGACTTGCCGGAATAATTGGGGCATTACAGATCCGATAAGTCAGGCGACGGCAATTGTTACTCCCCATTCCAATTCGAATCCCATAGGACTAATGGGAATGGGGAAGCCGGAAGCACCGGCACTGTGCACAACAGTGCCGGTGCTTCTGTCAAAGTCTGCTGGCGGGTGCCGTTCTGCCTGCCAGGGTCAGACCTGGCGGGTGGAACGGCAACCGCCAGCAGACTCGTAGTTTACTGGTCCGGAAACAACAGTGCCGGTAAGCTTACATTCTTGCCCTAGGTAAGCTCGCCGGCACTGTTGTTACCGGACCGGCAAATTTGTAATGCAAATGCAGCAGTAGGGTCCAATATGTTAAACAGTGCACACTCCCAAATTCGAAATAAAAAACAGGGCACAGAATGCAAATGCAACAGTGGGGTGCAAGATCTTAAAGAGTGCACTGTGAGAAACCAGAGGTGTCTCACCCGCTAGTCCCTGGGGACTTGTCATCCAGGTGGCCAGGACACGGCCATTGCTTTTGGATCCAGTTCCTGGGGGTGGACCAGTGCGGGAGGATCACCTGGGTGAGGGGTCCTCGGGCAGTGGGAGTGGGATGCCGGATGGTGAGACACGGTATCCCTCTCTTCCCTGTAACACCTTTATGCCATCCTATCCAATGGGATATTTAGGAACTCAACACCCCCACCTTTTCCAGCACACACTCTTTCTCACAGACAGCCCGCTCTGGGAAACAGACTCACACCGGAGCTGTGTACATGACCTGTTCCAATATTATGGTCAGGCAAGGTCAGGCAATTATCAACAATCACTCACACCTGACTTTCATTACACTTCCCCTCACGGATAAAAGGAGGAGCACAAGATCGAGGCAAAACAAATGAAGGTCCAGCAGTTTTTAGTTGGCAGTTGAACGAGGGGAGAAAGACGGCCAGGCATGAGAGGTTCATCAGATGGGCAACACCCTTGACCTCCTTGACAGGAAGCCACTACTTTCAAGAAACCTTCAAGGCAGAAAACATAACACCAGGAAACAAGGCTAAAGGATCCTGCATTGTGTTTTGGAGATATCAAGGGTCCTCCCGTGTAACTGACCAAGGCAGGGAAGAGCAGTAGATGCTGTGGTATCATCCTTGACTCCAAGAACAAAGAAGTAACGGAGAACAAGGCTGCAAGCGGCAACATTGTAAAGTGAATGCTGGAAGGAACATTGTTAAACGCGTGTGATGAGAGACAGGAGTGAAGCAAAAATGCTGGTGAATATTTGAAGATTAGAAGAAAGATAGGATATCTTTGATGGAGTGTTTCGGCTCTGTGAATGTGCTCCATCGAAGGTCTCTGTGTGATAGCTTGACAAATGGAAACGAAAACAGAAGATCGATGTGAAGTGTAAATTGTGAAGTGAATTGAAGTGATCCTGCAACGGTTTAAGCAAAACCCATCACACATTTGAAAGTCTTCGATTCAGGTATCAAAAGGGTATCTGAGCCCAGAAGAGGGGGGTGGTTCCATGGTACGAGCTCAAACGAGGGAGATCAAATTGTGAACATTATCAAAAAGGGGTCTGAGCCCGGACAAAGGAGACCTGTGGTCCGAGCTCAAAGGAGGGGGACCAGTCTTGAACTTGTGAAAGTGAAACCTTGATAAAGGAATGGAAATTTTGTTTTTTGTTTGCTGCATCACTGTTAGGCAGAATCATATGCAGTACCCTTTGGGAACACCACACACAATTAAGACTACAAGTGCAAGTACAAATTCACCTGTGGAACAAGCCTGTACTACACAGTAAAGTGGTAGCGATGGCTGAGCAGCCAGACTTATCTCAAGAGTAAAGTGAGCAGTATCAGAAGTTACACAAAGGACAGCAATTGCTATGGTTCAAACAAACACTGACTCAAGGTTTCTGAGTAAAAGAATATACATTTATTTACACAATCATTTGTAAAACAGTTCACTAAGTAAAGCAACATAAAAATCACAATCTTAATATACTACACAACATCCAATCAATTCTGGACAAGTTAAGCTCAAAATGAAGTGTGAGCAAAATGGCACTCCAGCAATTTAAAAAGGGAGGGAAAGACAAGGTTATACAAAATTAAGCAGCACCAACAAGTAAGTAGGCAGGGCAATCTAGAAAAGGCTTGCTACAATGAGGATTCAAATCAATAGGCCTGGGCCAATGTTAATGGTTCAGAGTCTTTGCAGAGGATCACACAGTATAGAGTAGTTTGCGGTTAAGTCTTTGCCAAGAGTTCAAAACGAAGTGGGTCAGAAAAAAAGTTACTTAAAAGAGTAGAGAAGGACAAGCCCTCAGATTGGCAAAAGATGTAAAACACTTTTACCGCGGTCGGAAGGAACGAACAACCGGGTTTGAACAGTACTTTAGAAGAAAAATGCTGTAGCCGAGGCAGAAGTTCCTGACAGATCCTGCAGTCTCACGGTTCCTGAAGCGACTGTCGGACTGACACGAAGGAGGAAGACTGGAGGGTCCTGCACTGCCCAGGGAAGAAACCAGCAGCAGAGCAAAGCAACAAATAAAAGGTGCGCTCCTAAAAACCCAAACAGGGTCTGGTCCTCCCGGCTATCTGGTTCACTGCAGCGGTGCACAGCATATTCGACCTGGGGAGGGAGGCCTTGCTTGGTGTTTGGCGAACTGGTTGGTCCCACCAGCTCAAGGGAAGAAGATTCCTTGTAGATCTTCTCTGTCGTCGAAGTTTAGGAGATTTGGACCCGCAGCAGGGCTTCACCAGGAGGTTCAGTCGTGGTAGTGGTCCTCTTCCTTCAGCTTCTCTCCGGTTCTCTCGATCCAGTGGTGACTCTGCCTTCCAAGTCCCAGAGACCTGCTTTTTATGCAGTTTTCCCCCATTCACACAGCCTGGCTGTCAATCAAAGAGCAGAATGGCTGTCCTGGCAGGAGATTCACCTAGCCAGTCAAACAAGAGTGTGACTTGGGTCTGCAGGGGGCTTAAAACCCCTCCCTCACATCTTGTCTACCTAGACTCTCAGGCGCCTAAGGAGGACTTCTGTGCAGAAGCCCGCCAAAGGCCGGCGAACAAAGGAACCAAACCTGATTTGGCGCGCAGAGTAAGGTCCTCATTCCAAGGTGGGCAGTAAGGGATACCGGGCACCGATAAGGAGACCGGTGCTGGTAATCCCTTACCGCCCAATTCTGAGGTCCCTTAGCGGGAACCGTAAAGAACGTGTGGTCTGACCACACGTCCTTTACGGGTCCTGCCAAGGGTTAGGGCGCTAATAACGGGCCTGTTATTCGCGGGCCCGTTATTAGCGCCTTCCCCATTCCCATTGAGCCCTCTGGGGACCCAAGTGGGAATGGGGAATGGTTTGGTGAATGGCGATTTAGCGGGTCCTCCAGTGTCAGAATGACCCGGTAAGTCCCCATTCAACCAGACCCGTGCCGGACCCGGTGTTCGAGGCAGCCATGGTGCAAATAGCACCATGGCTACCTCCAATCTCGGAATGAGGCCCTAAAACAAGAGAAAGACCTTTACAAAAAGAAATGGCGAATACACCCAGCCGGAACCAAATAAAAGTAAATGGGGTCCAGTGGATTAAAGTTTGAGGCTACTAACTTAGCCTATAACAGTACCGCGGTAGGACAAATATGGTAGATAACACTGCCACCAGCCAAATCTTAAAGAAAGGCGAACAAAATAATGTTCCATGAGAGACAGACAAAAGGGATAACTATTAACCCTTTCCAGTACTCTATGTAAGATAGTTTGTACTGGGTCTGCGAATTTAAAAAGACTAATAAAGTCAATGGCAACTTTACATGTTCTGGGAGACAGTAGTCAGTCCCAGAAAATGGAGTTTAAAGTGGGAAGTCTGAAAAAGACAACCCTGTGTCACTGCACTAAAGGTTCTGTGTGACACACAGTAAAACTATGATGCCTATTGAGTAGGTGAGGCTCCACAGTCTATGAACAAAAAAATGTTAAACACACAGCAAAACACATGTAAGAGTGGGAAAAAAGGCTCACACTCTTACCAGGTGAAAAAAATAAATCCTAGAAATCCAGCATAGCTGCTGAGGGACTCAGTAGGTAAGGGAAATTAGCCATTCTGGAGAATTCTCCCTAACAATCACGCCCTCTGCTTTAAGAGACTGTCATTGCGAGAGAGACTTTAGGCGCAAGGCCCTGATGCCTATGTGTTGAACTGTTACCTCGTGGCCAAGAAACTAGAGTGTGTGCAAAGCATGCACGTGCGGCCTTGCCCCGTGCTGAAAATGTGGGGAAGGGAAGCTAACTGATCAACTATCCTAACATATAATTTCTTGAACACTTTTCTTTTACGTGCATTGTATTTGGTACCAGACTAGTTTCAGTCCCTGACCCATCAGTTGTAAGGATCCTCCCATCCAGATCTTCTCCATCAGGATCCAGTTCAGGAGAGTCAGATGACTTTAAAACCATTTCGGATGTTGAGACCCTGTTTTTGCCAATTCAGAAAGTGCCACAGAGGGAACCCTTACTCCGCTGAAAGATATGGCCAACCTTGAAGATGTCATGGCCCAACTGGCTGCCCATGAAATGCAGGCCGAAACTGTTATATAATGCTTGTCTGAGTCTGGTGTGTCTTGTGATGTGCCTGGTGATGTCATGTGGTTGTCATGTGGAATGTTGATGTATGAGTGAGTGAATGCCTTGGTGGGTGTTCTATTCAGAGTCAGTTGGTCCATCCCTGCCTGGGTGATGGGAGCTGGTGTTGTTGTTTATCTGATGTCTTATGTCCTGTATTATCTATAACTTAAGAAATGGCAATAAACTTACCAGAAGTAACTGAAACGAGTGTGGAACATTGCCTTACTACATTGGCGACGAGGATTTCTTAAGAAGAAGAACCCTAGTACAAAGACTGGTGAAGAAAGTAAGCAAGCAAGCAAAGCTCAAGTGGCTGAAGAAGGAAGAAGCTGCTGCGGGGGTGCAGCAGGAGACCGGACTGATGAAGTAGGACAACACCACCCCCAACACAAGTAAGAACACCCAGGGCAGTGGAGGTAGCGCAGGATCAGCAGTCCTTAAGTGGTTGGGAGTGCTGGGTGCGGGGGTTTTACGGGACAAGATGGGCCATCAGATGATGTTGTGGAGCTTGGCCCTAAGGTGGAAATGTCCCTTAAGCAGTGCAACTGGAGCGTAGATCAAGAGGAGGGAAACCGTGTGAAGAGGTAGCGTTCCGAGGTTGCGTTCCCCTAGTGGTGCAGAAGAAGACTGGAAGTGCTCAGTGTTTAAACATAAGCAGCCCCAGAAGTGTTCAGTGCAGGAGTGATTGAAGACACTGTGGTCGTAACGGGAGTGCCTGTGAAGGGACCGTTGGTCCATTGGACAGTGCCGGAGTTCTTCCGTCCTCTGTTAGATGCTTGAGAGTGATGACATCATTTAACTAACAGGGTGTCAGTGAAGCATTGGAACGTTGCATTTTCAGTGTTCCGGAAAGCAACTGCCGATACGCAGTGAAACGAGTCCTGATGGTCGAGTAAAGGACCATGTTAGGTGGACGCAACGTGACAGTGTCACGTGGTAGCATCCGGAAGGAATTGGATGCAAATCGGATTTGGGAACTTTACTCAGAATAATGAAGTCGCAGGAGAGGTGGGTGAGTGGGGTGAAGGGCAGGTGGATGTTTGGTGTTCGTGGGAAAGTGTCGAAGAAGGTAGATGCGGGAAGTCTGGAATGGAGGAGGAGGGAGGAGGTGATGCTGAACCGATTGAGGATAGGGCATGACGGGCTGAATGACTGTCTGTTCCGAGTGGGGAAGCGAGAGTCGAGGGACTGTGCGGTGTGTGGGGTGCCTGAGACTGTGGGACATTTTCTACTTAGATGTGAGAGACATGTTGCAGAGAGAGAATTGATGAGGGTTTGGTTGTCTGCGCTGGGTGTGGCTGAGTTGAGTGGGAAGGCTTTGTTGGGAGGTGACGGGGTGAGTGGCAGGAAGAAGAGCAGTGTGTTGTTGGATTTTGTGAGACAGACGGGGAAGTGGGAGGAACTGTGAGTTTATGTGAGCTAAATAATGATTGGGGGGTTAGGTGTGCATCATCCTTTAGGATGGGGAAGTGCCTGCGTGGGTCCGCCCACAGTAGAAGTCGCTCCGCCTTGGGTAGTGTGGCGTTCAGAAGCGGCCTGTGGCGCAGTGATGCTGTTGGTGAAGGGATGTCGCTCCGCCTCAGTGAGCGAGGCTTGCAGTAGCAGCCAACCATTAAGGTGAAGGGTGGAGGATGGCTTCATCAGATGCCGTCCCGCCTCGGTTAGTGAGGTGTCCAGCAGCGGCCAGTGATGCAGTGAAGCCGCTGGCGCCATCTGATGTGTTTTGCGAAGTTTCCTCATAAGGGTGCAGCAGCGCAGTGGGGCAATTGTCACCTGCTGGCAGAGGAAAGGTCGCCAGCGTTGTGCAACGTTGTTGACTCTGCCGGAATTATGGTTTTAAAGTACTCTGTCACACACTTATGGATTGATTCTTGTTGTGGAAGAAAATATACATTTTGCAAAAGGAAAGTTATTTTGCATATTAGTTATTAATGCTTATTGCAAAGTATGTAGAACTACAGTGTGTTTGCCCGGTGTGACATGTTGTTTGGATGACAGAGCAGCAAACGTTAGAATATGATGTTATATTAGAACGTTATCCAATTTTGTTGGATTTACAGGTTAATGGATTATAACGCTGAACACTATAATGTTTCAGGGTTAATACGGTTATTGCAAAAGCTTAAAAGTGAAGTGCATGACATGTTTTGGTAAGAGTATGAGTTTGGAGCTTATTTATGTGAGTGGGCTAGATTAACTGTTTGAGGATCTTTAGGTTGTTCGTTGTTTTTGAAAACAACATGGACATTTAGGATTTGAGCTCACAAATACTCCATAGACTGGCAATTGGATGTTTGCTCATGTTAAAGTGATAGTTTCAAATGCCAAAAGTTGAAGAAGTATCACTTGATGTCATTTCTGTATATGTATGGGGAATGACTTTGAAGTTTGAGGTTCAATAAGTGTGACAGGTATGGGAGATGTGTTGATATGTCATGCCTTCACATGTGTTGATATGTCATGCCTTCACATGTGCAAGTGATACATGTAAAGTTGGATGTGTGCCTATGAAATGTAACGCTCACCTGATTCCCGTAGAGGCGCCGGTCTTGACTGGGCGTATACCGTATCTTCAAAGGTGATGTGTAACACACGGCTGGCTCTTTGGGCTGGACCTCTGTGCACTGTATGTCTGACTCGAAGGGTAAGATGTCTGCAGATAGAAAATATGGGATTAATGAACTGGGTTATTGAATGTCTCTCTCTTCTTCCCTTTCTCTTCTCCTGTAGAACCCCAAAGGTTAACGCTCTCACCTTAGGTAAGTGAACGCCGTGCTCTCCATCTGCCTCGGGGCAGGGTGCTGTAACCAGTTTCTTCACTGGATAAGGGGAGCAGGTCTCTTGACTTCAGAGGACTGCTGTCCGTCGTTTACTGCACGAACGGTAAGTTTCGAGTAATTCTAATGTCTTTAAAAGTCTTTAGTAATGATGTCTCTTGTTTTGCAGGGTTCCGGCGATGGAGGATGACGGGCTGAAGTGAGTTGAAGATGGAGCCCGTGTGATGAATAGAAGCGCCTGGAAGCACGTAAGTAAGCGCTTGTTGCCTGCTTCACGATGCGCTCTAACTGTCTTTTTATTTTGCAGGTACAAGTTCGGAGCGGCTGCAGGGTGCCGGAATACCCACTGGGTTAGATGTGGAAAGGAGTAATGGCACGTGAGTATTAAAGTTCCCCAATGTCTTTAAACGCACCTTGTTTTGTCTTTCAGATGCGGGATGCAGCGCCGAAGGCCTCCGGAGCGTGCGAAGAGTTGGTAAGCTTTTGTCTTTCAGATGCCGGAATGCAGTGCGAAGACCTCCGGAGCGCACGAAGAGTAGGTAAGCCTTTGTCTTTCAGATGCCGGAATGCAGCGCGAGGCGTTGGTGACAGCCGATGGACCAGGTAAGTGAAGCGCTGTCACTGAAGACCGTAATGCTAACCTGTTCTTTCTTGTCTTTATAGGTGTTGCTGAAGACTGGATTCAGGATGGTAAGCCTTTTTCCTTAGGCCCAGGATCAGATGCAGAAGACACGATGAGCGTTCTGCTGCAGAGGATGCAGAATAACGCAAAGCAAGATTCATCCATCGGGTGTGGTTTAAATAGCCTCCTGTAGTGCTTAGGTGTCTCCTTCCACAGCCACGCCTAGGTAAGAAAAGAGTTCCTGCTTTCCAGAAGAGTTCCAGTGTTCTGAACCTAGGGAGTGGCTCCTGCCCCACCCAACAGGAAAAGTAGTTCCAAACAGAAGAGGATCAGAGGCTCAACTGGCAGGCAAGTAAGCAGCATGGTCTGCTGCAGGTAAGTCCACCCAAGCATTATGAGCCCGGCGCTTCCAGCGCTGGGACTGGGCATATTTATGAGCCTGGTGCCACTGGCGCCAGGACTGGGTCCAAAAGGTCCCAATTGGGACTGGTTGGCACTCGGAACCTGGGTTATGGATCTGCTTCCAAGGGAGTTGGGAAAACCCTGACCTTTTGGAAGCAGAGATCATGACAGTACCCCCCCTCAAGGCCCCTCCCAAACCGGGCTTCTCCGGGGGTTTTGGCTTGTCAGGAAATGTTCTGTGAAATCTTTTGATTAGGCGAGGAGCGTGGACATATTCAGCAGGTTCCCAGGATCTCTCTTGGGGGCCGTAGCCTTTCCAGTCAATTAGGTAAAATAGTTTAGATTTGGAGATCTTGGAGTCCAGAATGCTTTTGACTTCAAACTCGAGTTCTCCATCAACTAGGATGGGTTTTGGAGATTTAGTTAGTCGGGTTTGAGGTTGCACGGGTTTTAATAGAGAGACGTGGAAGACCGGATGTATCTTCATGTGCGGGGGCAAGTCCAACTTGACCGCTACTGGGTTTACTATGGTAGTGATGGAATAGGGACCAAGGTATCTTGGGTTGAATGTGCGTGGCCCTTTTAGAGGTAGATATTTGGTGGATAACCAGACTTGATCCCCTACTTGATATTGAGGGGCTTCCTTCCGATGTTGATCTGCTCCTTTCTTGTATTGTTCTTTAGCCCTTTGAAGGTGAGAAACAGCTTCCTTAAAGGCTTGGGTGATTGTAGAATGCAGGTAGTCTACTGCTGGTGTTTCAAGATCTTGGAGGGGATCCAACTCCGAGGTTCGAGGGTGACTGCCGTATAAAAGAAAAAACGGGGTTTTCCCAGTTTTCGAATGGACAGAGTTATTGTAGGCATATTCGGCTATCCAAAGGATGTCTTTCCAAGTTTTTTCAGTTTGTTGCAGCATGCAGCGTAAATACTGTTCCAGAGTTTGATTGGTCCTCTCGGTTTGTCCGTCGGTCTGAGGGTGGTGACTGGTCGATAGTCTCACATCAATTTGAGCCCACCGACAGCAACTTTGCCAAAAATGAGAAATAAATTGACTACCACGATCCGAAATTAGAACCGAAGGAAAACCGTGCAGTCGGACGATGTTCTCGAGAAATTCTCGGGCCAGAGTTGCTGCTGTTGGCAAGCCTTTGAGCGGAATGAAATGCGCCATCTTGGAGAATAAGTCCACGATTACTAGAATCGTATTGTATCCGGAGCATGGAGGTAGATCGGTGAGGAAGTCCATAGAAAGCGTATGCCAAGGGCGAGGTGGGATGTCAATAGGGCGTAAGAGGCCTGCTGGTCTTTCCTTTTGACTCTTGTTTTGGGCGCATACTCCACAGGACATTATAAAGTCTCTGATATCTTTTTTCCAAGACGGCCACCAGAAGTAGCGCTTGATCTTTTCTGAGGTCTTGGCCATACCGGGATGTCCTTCCATTAAAGAATCGTGATAACAAGAGATTACTTTTTTCTGTAAATCTGTGCTGGGCAGGTATAATCGTTCTTGGAAATACAATAAGTTGTCCTTTACTGCAAAGTCCTTTCCCTGCAGATGCCAATTCTGTATGTCTGCTGGAGTTACAAGTTGCCTGGCTTTATCCTTAACTTCCTCTATGGATTGTGTGGCGATTACACCCAGAATTCTTTGTTCGGGAATGATTGGTACAGGTTTAGGGTTGATCAAGTGTTCTTCCACGCCCATCCGAGAAAGGGTATCAGCTTTACCGTTTTTTGTACCAGGTCGATAGGTAATTATGAAGTCAAACTCGGCAAAGAATAATGCCCAACGGAGTTGTCTAGAGGATTGGGCTTTTGCGGTTTTCAAATATTGCAGTTTTCGGTGATCCGTAATCACAGTAACGGTGTGTCGGGCCCCCAGCAGATAATGCCGCCAAGCCTTAAAGGCAGACTTGATAGCCAGAAGTTCCTTGTCAGTAATCGTGTAATTTATTTCAGGAGGCGAGAATTTGCGGGACCAAAATGCCACGGGATGCAACTGATTGGTTACCGGGTCCTTTTGTGATATAACTGCCCCCATGGCAAGGCTTGAAGCATCAGTTTCCACGATGTAGGGGAGTTCGGGGCGAGGGTGTTTTAAGATTGGTGCAGAGATGAATTTAGTCTTCAAATCCTGGAAAGCTTGTTCCGCCTCGGTAGACCATTCAAAACGTTTGTTTTTCTTTAACAAGGCAGTGATGGGCTGGACTATTCGAGAAAATTCGGGGATAAACCTGCGGTAAAAGTTAGCGAAGCCTAACATGCTTTGCACACCTTTTACGGAGGATGGTGATGGCCATTTGAGAACTGCATCGACCTTCTTTGAATCCATACGCACTCCGCTAGGTGATAATATGAATCCCAAGAATTCAACTTCAGTCACGTTGAAAACACATTTTTCCAACTTAGCGAAAAGTTTGTGTTGACACAATCTTTCGAGGACCATTTTCACGTGTTTCCGATGTTCAGATTCCGATGAAGAATAAACAAGGATGTCGTCAATGTAAACAACAACACACACATCTATGAGCTCTCTGAGGACATCGTTCATAAAATATTGAAAGGCGGCCGGGGCATTGCAAAGTCCGAAGGGCATGACCTGATATTCAAATAGCCCATATTTGGTGCGGAAGGCCGTCTTCCATTCATCGCCCTCTTTTACTCGTACCAAGTGGTAGGCTCCTCTAAGATCCAGCTTTGTATATATGCATGCTTTTCTGACTTGGTCCAGGAGTTCAGGGATCAAAGGTAACGGATATCTATTCTTGACGGTGATCTGGTTCAGGGAGCGATAATCTATACAAGTTCTAAGGTCTCCTTCCTTTTTTGGAACGAAGAACAAAGCTGAAGAAGCAGGGGACTTGGAAGGACGAATAAACCCATTTGCCAGGTATTGATCCAGGTATTGTCGAAGGTGAAGGTTCTCAGGCTCGGTGAGGGCATAAATTCTACTACAAGGAGGAGTAGATCCAGGTATCAGGTCTATCTGGCAGTCATAAGACCTATGAGGAGGTAGAGAGTTAGCCTGATCCTTCCGGAAAACATCTTGGTATTCTAGGTATTCGGGAGGTACCTGGGGAGTCTCTGAAGAAATTGCTGCCAGTGCAACACCAGGTGGAGGGTGACAAGTAGAGACACATTCTGGAAACTGGACCGTTCTTGCTCGCCAATCGATCAGAGGATTGTGTTTCTCTAACCAAGGTATTCCTAGAATAATCTGAAACTGAGGAGCCTTGATCACATCGAACACGATCTTCTCATGGTGTCCATCTTGACTTACTAGCGTCACTTCTTGAGTGGTATGCGTTACTGGTCCGGAGGCTATCTCCGTTCCATCCACCGTAGTAATGACGTCCTTTACAGCCTTGGGACAAAGAGTTAGATTCATCCTCAAAACCATTTCATGATCCACATAATTGCCGATGGCACCGCTGTCGACGTAAGCTTCAATTGCATGTAATCGATCCGGATTATCAGGGCTAATGAGGACCATAGGTATCACGAAATGCGAGGTCACGGAACTGGTTTTCACGCTCGGCAAGAGGACCTCTATTCTTATCGGGCGAGGTCGTTTCCCTGCTCAGAGTTTGTAACTTTGGTAACTGCAGCTCCTACTGCCTTCTTGGCAGGTTTCACCGGACAGTCTCAAAGAAAGTGCCCTGAGTTTCCGCAATAGAGGCATAATTGCAACTGTTTTCTCCTTTCCCGCTCCTTTTGTGTTAGAGGACCTTTCAGGCCCCCTATTTGCATGGGTTCCCCGGAGTCTACTCCTTTGGAAGGAGTCGGTGGTTTGGAAAATACTCAAGCATCAAACTTGGAACGATCGGCCTTCCTGTTCTGCAGTCTGTGATCTATTTGAACGACTAAGTCTATATAGTCCGAACAATCTTGTGGGGGATTCACTACTTGGGCTAACACATCTTTGAGCTCTCCACGTAGACCTCTATAAAACAGCGTAATCCTTTTGTCCTCAGGCCATTGAGTTTCCACTATCAGTCTGTTGAAAGACGCAATATAAGCCAAAAGGTCTTGATTACCTTGTCGCAACGAAAGAAGCTCATTGTCCAAGGCCTGCCCCTGTGAATGTCTTGCGAACAGTTTTTCCATACTGAGCTGAAAAGCTTGAAAATCATGGAGGACCGGATCATCTTGATTTACTAGAGGGATCAACCAGTCTGCCGCATTGCCACTAAGGTACGAAAGCACGAAAGCTACTTTAGCTTGATCAGTTGGAAAGGCTGCTGGCCGGCATAAGAAATGCAACCGGCACTGATTGATAAATACTGCAAACCTCTTTGGGTCACCAGAAAATCGTTCGGGCGGAGCCAGAGGTACATTCCCAGGTAGGTTGATCTGCACTGGATTCATAGAGGATGTAGAAGGAAGATTTCCCCCAGATGCGGGTAACGGGGTCTGTCCGGCTTGTGACTGTAGCAATTGTCTAGCGAGATCATCTGTTCGCTCCTTGGAAATAATCAGTTCCCTTCTTAGAGCGTTCGTTTCCTGACGGGCTGCATGCACTTCTGCCCTTAGTTCCCCAAGTAACTGGGCTAGCTGGTCGGTATCCGAGGTTTCCATAGCGCCTGGACGGGAGTTTTGCAGTAGTCTTTGCGTTCTGTAACGCTCACCTGATTCCCGTAGAGGCGCCGGTCTTGACTGGGCGTATACCGTATCTTCAAAGGTGATGTGTAACACACGGCTGGCTCTTTGGGCTGGACCTCTGTGCACTGTATGTCTGACTCGAAGGGTAAGATGTCTGCAGATAGAAAATATGGGATTAATGAACTGGGTTATTGAATGTCTCTCTCTTCTTCCCTTTCTCTTCTCCTGTAGAACCCCAAAGGTTAACGCTCTCACCTTAGGTAAGTGAACGCCGTGCTCTCCATCTGACTCGGGGCAGGGTGCTATAACCAGTTTCTTCACTGGATAAGGGGAGCAGGCCTCTTGACTTCAGAGGACTGCTGTCCGTCGTTTACTGCACGAACGGTAAGTTTCGAGTAATTCTAATGTCTTTAAAAGTCTTTAGTAATGATGTCTCTTGTTTTGCAGGGTTCCGGCGATGGCGGATGACGCGCTGAAGTGAGTTGAAGATGGAGCCCGTGTGATGAATAGAAGCGCCTGGAAGCACGTAAGTAAGCGCTTGTTGCCTGCTTCACGATGCGCTCTAACTGTCTTTTTATTTTGCAGGTACAAGTTCGGAGCGGCTGCAGGGTGCCGGAATACCCACTGGGTTAGATGTGGAAAGGAGTAATGGCACGTGAGTATTAAAGTTCCCCAATGTCTTTAAACGCACCTTGTTTTGTCTCTCAGATGCGGGATGCAGCGCCGAAGGCCTCCGGAGCGTGCGAAGAGTTGGTAAGCTTTTGTCTTTCAGATGCCGGAATGCAGTGCGAAGACCTCCGGAGCACACGAAGAGTAGGTAAGCCTTTGTCTTTCAGATGCCGGAATGCAGCGCGAGGCGTTGGTGACAGCCGATGGACCAGGTAAGTGAAGCGCTGTCACTGAAGACCGTAATGCTAACCTGTTCTTTCTTGTCTTTATAGGTGTTGCTGAAGACTGGATTCAGGATGGTAAGCCTTTTTCCTTAGGCCCAGGATCAGATGCAGAAGACACGATGAGCGTTCTGCTGCAGAGGATGCAGAATAACGCAAAGCAAGATTCATCCATCGGGTGTGGATAAATAGCCTCCTGTAGTGCTTAGGTGTCTCCTTCCACAGCCACGCCTAGGTAAGAAAAGAGTTCCTGCTTTCCAGAAGAGTTCCAGTGTTCTGAACCTAGGGAGTGGCTCCTGCCCCACCCAACAGGAAAAGTAGTTCCAAACAGAAGAGGATCAGAGGCTCAACTGGCAGGCAAGTAAGCAGCATGGTCTGCTGCAGGTAAGTCCACCCAAGCATTATGAGCCCGGCACTTCCAGCGCTGGGACTGGGCATATTTATGAGCCTGGTGCCACTGGCGCCAGGACTGGGTCCAAAAGGTCCCAATTGGGACTGGTTGGCACTCGGAACCTGGGTTATGGATCTGCTTCCAAGGGAGTTGGGAAAACCCTGACCTTTTGGAAGCAGAGATCATGACATGAAGGGAGTTGAATCTCTGGTTCAGTTAAGTGTGAGGATAACCATTGCTTTATCTTGCAGTGGGTGACAGGCACCACTGAGGTTGGGAAGGTAGAGCCTTCGCTCTAGTTGAGTAGTGCTTGGAGGTAGAGACTCTGATAGCAGTGTTATGGTTTTGTGTGCAGGACGCGCCACTATGGTTAGGGAGGTAGCGCCTCCGTGTGCTGGTGGGTAGCGCCTCATATAGCAGTGTTTTGGTTGTGTGTCCGGTATGCGCCACTATGGTTAGGGAGGTAGCGCCTCCGTTGAAGTTGACTAATGGAGGTAGCACATCTTACGGTTGTGTATTTTATAGGTGTGGGATGCACCTCTAAGGTTAAGGAGGTGGTTTTGGTGATGTTAGAAGTGCTGGGGGGTAATGCCTCTGACAGCAGGATTTGTGAGTGGGTTTTAAGTCGTGCCCTACGAGTGCAGGGAAGATGGTTTCTCCTGTAATGTTAAGAGTAATATTAGTGCATTGTAGGTTGAGGTGTTTGGTGTAATCATCTTTAAGGGACAGGTTGGGATGTTTTAAAAGTTAGTTGTGTGTATTGGTTGGGGACGTCCTCCAGGTCGACTAAATCTGAAGAAGGAGGGATGCTGTCCAAAGTGATGAGTCTGGTGATATTGATTATTTTTGTGCTTGTGTTGTCAATCCTGGCTGTTGTGTGTGCGTGGTCAGGGTTTGATATTATGACTCATTGGAACTGTCATCGAGATGGGTGGATTTGGTCAACCTAATGTTAAGTCGGTGGTCTTGAAGATGGCTGGCCAGCATCTTTAGGTGGTTGGAGGATTTATATATCTTTGCGTGGTTGGATGTGCTTGATTGGCTGAGTCAATCTGTGTGTGTTTTTGTATGTATGTGATTGCATGCATGCAGTCATGGTGTAGGTACAGCACAGTGGATCGTGGTACTGGTGATGTTGTATCCGAGTGTTGTGGTGCTGTCATTGAGTTTTTCTCTCTCTGTTGTGGCAATCTGATTGTCATCCTTAATGTCAGGTGGTGAGTCAGGATGGCAGGCTGTGCTTCAGAGTGGCAGCCTGGAGGTTCGCTGGTGGCGGGGGCGAGCGGAAGGTTAAAAGTATTTATATAGTGCTATTGGGATGTAGGTTGGCTTTTGCCTTGGATCTTGGCTGGTAGGTGTCTAGAGTGTGAGTCTAGAGTTTGTTCGTGGCAGGGACAGACAGAAGGAGATTTGTGTCTTTCTTGAAAGTGATCTGCATATATATAGGGGCAGTTTCGGATTTGCATAGCTGTGGGAGTCTCATGTGGTTCTAGCACATTGTTGTGGACTTGATTTGTGACGGGTGCAGGTGTTGGTCTGATATGATGTGCTTCACTGTGGTGTGCTAGTGTTGTGTGTGCCTTTGTATGAGTTTTGCAGTAACAGAGGGAGATGTGTTATATAGTGCTTGTCTGAGTCTGCTGTGGCTTGTGATGTGCCTGGTGATGTCATGTGGTTGTCATGTGGAATGTTGATGTATGAGTGAGAGAATGCCTTGATGAGTGTTCTATTCAGAGTCAGTTGGTCCCTCCCTGCCTGGGTGATGGGAGCTGGTGTTGTTGTTTATCTGATATCTTATGTCCTGTATTATGTGTAACTTAAGAACTGGCAATAAACTTACCAGAAGTAACTTAAGCGAGGGTGGAACATTGCCTTGCTACAGAAGCCCGTCTCCAAGAAAATGTAACAAAATTTGTGAGTTACAGGCCAGACCCATACTACCTAAAAGGATACTACAACCTTATCAGGTGGGCGAAAATGTAGGGAATTTCTTTTTGAATTTTGAGCGACTAGCTGAGCAATTGGGATGGGAAGAAAATATATATGTTTTAAATGTAGGACCCCTATTGAAAGGCGAGCTACAGACCGCCTACCAGCTACTTAACCTTGCCAGGGAGCTATATTTATATCCATGAAAGAGGGACTTCTTAATAGTAGGCCAAACCTGTAACTTCTATCGACAGAAACTAAGAGCTGTTAGATGAAACCCCGGGGAAACTCCCCTCAAAATGGGGGAAGGAATTAAGAACACAGTAGCCCTCTGGATTAACAAGAAGACCCTGGAAGAATTGGTCGAAATGATAATTCTGGAACAATTCACCAATTCTCTACCTCCTTTTTTTACAGAAGCAGTATTACAGCTAAACCGACCTACCCTAGTCATGGCTATTGAACTGCCCAAAATCACTCACACGTAGCGAACCCTTTTCACTCTGTATACAGAGGTGAAGAACAGAAGGATCACAAACCCACATACCATTCTCAAACCCAGGTACTAAATGGCGGGCTCCCTAAAACGCCAAAGAATGGACCCCGAAAGAAAGAATAGAAATCAGAAGATCAGATGTAAAGGGTAGAGATCAAGGCAGAAGATAAGATTTGAAAGGGATTAAGCCATCACCCCCTGTTTGTTTTTTGTGTAAAGAAACGGGCCATTTGGCTCGACATTGCCCTAAAAAGCTAAAAGAAGAACCAATGGAAATAGGATGTCTTAGAGGAGGCGAGTGGTAAGAAACAGAAACTGATCTATAAACCTTCAGCAAATGTCTATGCTAGTCTTCAACTGACTTGACATATGAAAAGGCCCTAGAAAATGGAAGGCCAGTGAAAGCGCTAATTGATTCAGGCAGCAAACAGACCGCTATAAGGGCTGATTTGGTAACAGCAGACCGAGAAAATGCTAGTCTAGTTAGTGTCACATATGTAAACGAGATAGTGAAATCTATCCTAAGATACCTGTGTACATTAACATCAGTAGAGAATCACAGCTGTTGTCATCCGCCATTATTCCTGGACTCCCTGAAGTAGTCATCGTGGAAAGAGAATTTCCTGCATTTTCTTTTTTTCCATTTAATTTTTATTGAACATTTTACATAAGACAGAATGAACAGTTTGTAATACCAAGCAGTAAATCAACAATAAGGACTACTGAAATAACCCCTCTCCCACCCCCTAAGTAAAGACTACCGAGCTCAACCTGAGGTTGGGGACAAGCACAATCAAAGTTTGGGGATCATGCATCTAGTTTAGTCTGACAGGAAGGGTTCGAATGATACAGAAAGCATAGGTGGTGGAGACCATTATTCGGGACAAACAAGGGGTTGGGGCCTTACAGAGGGGAAGTGATGAAAGTCTCAGTGCACCACAGACCTCGTGAAGAAGCACCATTGTCCAATCCAGTAAAAAGGATTCCATTGTGTCGTGGGCCAGTGCTGACAATTTTTCATATGTAAAAATTGCCCACAGTTTAGTAAGCCAATCTGACTTGGATGGTACCAATTTATCTTTCCATTTTTGTGCCAGGGCCAGTCTCCCAGCTCTCAACATACCCTGGACCACTTTAGGGAAGCAACTGAAATCAGATTCAGAGGAGGGGATACCAAAGAGAAGCTCGAGGGGGTGCAATGCAAGGGTGATGCCCATTGTGTCCTTAATCCAACTCAAGAGCTCAGACTAATAAATCTGGATGGATGGGCATTTCCACCACAGATGATACCAACCTCCCCTTTGACCACACTCCCCAGGACAGAAAGTAGATACTCCGGAAAATGTTTAGACAACCTATACGGGAAGAGGTGCCTTACATGAAGAACCTTGAAGTTATGTTCAATTGCCGAGGTGTACAGAGTACCCGAAAATATGGCCCCACATAGTTTAGCCCAGGTAGACTCTTCTAACACCATCCCCAGTTTTTCCTCCCAGAATTGCTTGAATCCTTGTCTACCATGGAGCTGCGCCGTGATCAAGGCCCCATACATCCTAGACAGCGAATCCTTCCTCGCTGGGACTCTACAATTACTCTCTCTAGGGGCTTAAGGGGGCAAGCGAGGTCCTCGTTCCAACTTGGGCTGGTTAGGAAGCCTTTAACTCGAAGATATTCAAAGATTGACATCAGGTTTTCCCCCATAGCCCCTGCTAGTTTATCATATTCAAAGAAGGCGTTCTGGTGGAAAAGTTGGACCACCCGTTCCAGGCCCATGTCCGATCATATTTGCGTACCATGCAGGCCCTCTTTAGCCATGTCCAGGGGGGACCCCATAGAGAGGATAGGGGGAGGGCCAGGAGGAAAGGGCCAAATTCTCTTTATTGCGTTTCCATAGAGTCCACAGGACTGATAATGTTGGGTGACTTTTTATGTGGTCGGGAAGGTCTTTGTTTGGGGGCCATAAAAAGTCTCTTACGTTCCTAGGGTGTGTATGGGTATCCTCAATGTAGGGCCAATAGGTGCGCATTTCATCCCTCATATGTTCCAGCATTAACCTAAGCTGGGGTGCCTTGTGAAATTGGCAGACATCTGGAAGACCAAACCCCGCAAGGGACCTTGGGAGAGTCAAGTTTGCGCACTTAACCCTTGGTTTCTTGCCATTCCATATAAATTGTTGGACCAGGGAGTGTAGGGTCCTGAAGTATACATCCGGGATAATGGTCGGAAGGGACGTAAAGAGATAGGGGAGACGGGGAAGAATGTTCATTTTAACAGTTACCATACGGCCGAACCATGACAGGGTGACGGGGGCCCCTCGTATGAGGTCCGTTTTTATCTTGGAGAGGATAGGGCGAAAATTGAGTTAAAAAAGAGTTCCCAGATCCCTTGGAAGGAGGATCCCAAGGTATGGGGTAGCTTTGCGTTCAATTCTCATACCCCATACTGTCTCCCTCCCCTCAATGTCTCTGTCTCCCTCCCCCATTGGCATTATACGTGATTTTGTTGGATTTATCCTCAGCCCGGAGAAGTTACCAAAAGTGTGCATCAGGTCCAGGAGATTTGTAGGAAAGCTTTGGGAGACAAACCCGAACACCCCGCCTCTACTAGACCAGAGTGACCAAAACTCACTGAATATGTGAGAGCACCTGGATACACATTTTTCCTTGCTCTCTCCACGGTCCTAAACTTAGAGGACCTCGGAAAAGACCAAGCCTATCCACCTCACATATGGTAAGGGCATGTAAGAAACCAGAGGTGTCTCACTCGCTAGTCCCGAGAGGGACTTGTCATCTAGGGGGCCAGGACACGGCCATCGCTTTTGGATCCTGTTCCTGGGGGTGGACCACTGCGAGAGGATCACCTGGGTGAGAGGTCCTCGGCGAGTGGCAGTGGGACAGCAGATTGTGAGAAGCGGTATCCCTCTCTTTCCTGTAACAACTTTATCCCATCCTATCAGATGGTAAATTTAGGAACTCAATCCCCCTGCTCCCCTTTACTGCACAAACACTTTCTCACGGACAGCCCGCTCTGGGAGAAAACAGGCTCACACCCGAGCTGTGTACATGAGTGTTAGGAAGAATTCTCCGAAATGTGCTAATTCCTCTCTAGTTTAGAGACAACCCAGCACCTTTGCTGGATTTTGAGGACTTTAATTTTTTACCTGGAGAAAGTGAGACCCTTTTCCCCACTCTCTCATGTATTTTTGCTATGACTTGAGCACTATGTTTCTTTTAGTTGTGGAGTCTGACAAACTCCATGGGCATCATCTTTTACATTGTACCACACAGCACCTTCAGTGCAGTGGCACAGGGAAGTCTTTCAGATTTCCCAAATGTTTAAATACCTTCTCTTGGATAAACTAATGTTTCCAAGAGCAGTGAAGTGAAATTGACTTCACTTATATTGTAACTTTCTACACCCAGAACACACTATCTTACAATAGGGCGCTGGAGGGGTTACTTAGTATTCCCTTTGTCTAGTTTCTCATGTAACATTTTTATGTTACCCTTTCTCGATGAATGGCTGGTGGCAGTGGTTTACTTTTAACTACCGTGGTGTGCTTTTACAGCGGGCTGCGTTCGCAGCTGCAGTAAAGCACCCAAGGGTACCATTTTTGTCAAAATGGCTCCATTCTTCTTTTTTCACCATTTCTTTGTAGAAAGGTCCTTCTTGAGATTTACTCTGCGCGCCAAACCAGGTTTGGTCCCTTTGTTCATTTTGTCTCTGGTGGGATTCACGAGTGAAGCCCACCTCTGGCTCCAGTATGTCTGATGGGGGCAGGAAGTGAGGGAGATGCCCGAAACTCCCTGTGCTTAATCCGCTTGGTTACAGGAATGCACCCAAAGGTGATCGGCCGGCTGGCGGGTCCAGCAAGGACAGCCCCCCTGCTGTTTGACTGGAAGCTAGGCTGAAATTAAGGGGAGAAACCTGCATAAAGGCAAGGCTTTTTGGCTTGGAAGGCAGAGTCAACTACTGGAGGAAGGAATCCGAAGAAGAACTTGGAAGAGATGCCTGCTGCATCTCCTGGACCATTGGTTTGGCCGGTGAAGCCCTTCTGCTGTGCCGAAGCTCTAAATTCGCCTCGACTAGAGAAGCCCTGCAAGGACGACTTCTCCCCTTTAGTTGGTGGGACCAATCAACTCCAAAGTAAGCCACCTGGACATCCTCTCAAAGCTGGTTGTATTTCCACTGCAGTTGCTGCTGGAACTGAAGAGCCAGGGAGAGGAACACCAGATCGTGTGCATTGCTTTTAAGTTGGCCAAGAGCTCCAGGAAGATCCTCTGGACTACCTGGAAGCAGGACTGACCGAGCCCGAGCCACCATAGTGCTGGACCCTAGATGCAAGGAAAGCCCATCTCAACAGCCAAGAGTCTGCGATGCTGCTATTTGCTGAGACGTGAGGAGCTGAAACCATGAAGTGCCACTGAATAGAAGTTGGTCCTTTTCTGTCGCTGACCGTCCTGTTGCAGTGCAGGAGTCCTACAGATGTCCTCCCTCTTGTCCCTACGACGGAAGCCCAGGAACACAGGATCTACAGAGCTGCACAGGAACAGAAGCCAACTCGAACCATTTCTTCTAACCAAAGGTACTGTAAAGTCTAAGAAAACTTAGCTCTTGTTGTGCAGCCTAACTTGTTCTCAGTGGAGACTTGGCTTGGTTGCTTCTGTAGAGTTGCTAACAGCTTCTTTACCTCACAAGCCTAATCAGCTTGTGGACCTACTTTGATTTCTTCTTTTCTACAAAGACTTCTAAAACATTGTGCAAGACTTTTACCTACCTGCAAGAATTGCTTCAGCTCACCTAGACTTTTGTCCAATTAACTTTGGCTGGGCCTGGTTCCCTGAATGACTCTTCTTCCCTCTGGCTTTGTGTTTTGTCTTCCTTCCAAGAAGGCGTTAAGTTACGTTGCATTGGGGGTTACCAAAAGTACTTACCTGCTTCAGAATATTTGTATGATCTCTTGTTGTGTTCGGAAAAGCCTTTTCTTTGACATATTCCAAGTATTGCTCTAAATGCAACAGTAATATATTAATGTCCACACTGTCCTAGCTATTTAAGTCACCAGAGGGTGTAGGAAGTGTCTGTGTGCCATCCCAAATGGGTACTTACTGATTTAGAGAAACTAAGAGTGTGTATTTTGGAGTGTATTTGTGTGTTACTGTTATATTGCCCCTTCTGAAGAAGGCTTCCTCAAATTGACTGTTAAATTAATAATTGGTTAATCAAGAAACATTGTGTGTAAGAGTTTATTTGAATACGTGTTACTGTGAATCTGTGTAACTTCCCTACTGCTCACATTGACCCCTCTTGAGATAAGCCTGGCTGCTTAACACGCTACCAACCTGTGTAGTACAGACTTCTACCAAAGGTTGGGTCCCTATTGTCAGGAGGTCTGGGTTGTTGTAGGGCACCCAAAGGGTACCGCATATAATCTTGCCTAACAATGACCTGTCCCAATACTAATGTCAGGCGAGGTCAGGCAATTATCGACAATCACTCACACCTGACTTCCATTACACTTCCCACACGGATAAAAGGCGGAGCATGGGAGAACCACATTTGAATTTCGCTGCTGCAGAGTTGCACATTAGAATGTTGCTCAATACGCCACATTTTGATACTGTTGGGTTACACCAAATTTGAATTTTGCTGCTGCAGGCTTACACCACATTCAAGCTTTTCTCAATACACCACATTTGAATTTTGATACTGCTGCGGTTACACCAGATTTGAATTGCTGCTGCAAGGTTACACCACATTTGAGTTGGCTTCTGCTGGGTTGAACCACGATTGAATTTTGCTACTGCTGGGGTTGCAGTGCTATTGAGTTTTGATACCATTGTGGTTGCACCTCATTTGAATTCCACTGCTGTGTGGGTTACACCACATTTGAATGTTGCTGCTTCTGGGTTGCACCATATTTGAATTTTTCTCAATACACCATATTTGAATTTTGATACTGTTCAGGTTTCACCACATTTGAATTTTGATACTGTTATGCTAACACCACATTTGAATTTCCCTGCTGCTTGGTTGCGCTACTTTTGAATCTTGATAGTGTTGGGATTGCACCACTATTGAATTTTGGTACTCTTGTGGTGGCACCTCATTTGAGTTCTGTTACTGCTGCTGGGTTGCACCACATTTGATTCTTGATACTGTTCGGTTACAACACATTTGAATTTTGATACTGTTATGGTAACACCACATTTGAATTTCCCTGCTGCTTGGTTGCGCCACTTTTGAATCTTGATAGTGTTGGGATTGCACCACTATTGAATTTTGGTACTCTTGGGGTGGCAACTTCTGTTACTGCGTGGATCATACCACATTTGAATGTTGCTGCTGCTGGGTTGTACCACATTTGAATTTTGACACTGTTGGGGTTGCACCACATTTGAACTGTTCAGTTGGCATCACACCACATTTGAATTTTGCTGCTGCCGACTCACACCACATTTGAATTTTGCTTAATACACCACATTTGAATTTTGATACGGTTGGGGTTACATAAAATGTGAATTGTGCTGCTGTAGGGTTACACCAAATTTCAATTTTGCGGAGTCGACGACAAGTGGCAGTCCTGAGCTGAGCTGCCGGAGAGTCTGTCTCTCCTTTCTACTGTGCTGAGTGTTGTGGGAGGACCCACAGCATAAAACCATCTTACTCCCACGGAGTGGACGACGAGTGGCAGTCCTGAGCTGAGCTGCCGGAGAGTCTGTCTCTCCTTTCTACTGTGCTGAGTGTTGTGGGAGGACCCATAGCCCAAAACCATCTTACTCCCGCGGAGCGGCCGCGGAGTGGACAACGAGTGGCAGTCCTGAGCTGAGCTGCCGGGGAGTCTGTCTCTCATTTCTACTGTGCTGAGTGTTGTGGGAGGACCCATAGCATAAAACCATCTTACTCCCGCAGAGCGGCCGCGGAGTGGACGACGAGTGGCAGTCCTGAGCGGAGCTACCGGAGTGTCTGTCTCTCCTTTCTACTGTGCTGAGTGTTGTGGGAGGACCCACAGCATAAAACCATCTTACTCCCGTGGAGCGGCCGTGGAGTGGACGACGAGTGGCAGTCCTGAGCTGCCGGAGAGTCTGTCTCTCCTTTCTACTGTGCTGAGTGTTGTGGGAGGACCCATAGCATAAAACCATCTTACTCCCGCGGAGCGGCCACGCAGTGGACGACGAGTGGCAGTCCTGCAGTCATGACTGTCAGGACTGTTAGGGCTAGCAGGCCAATGGACCTAAATGTGACCAGCAGAGAGAATGAGGAAGGCCGGTGCTTAAGGAGTTCTAAGCTGAGTTCGAAGCAGCGTGTGAATAGTCCCAACGATCACCGTGAGACTCATACAATCCTGAATGAGCCGAGCCCCACAGTGGACATCCTGAATGAGGCGGACCAAACAGCGGTGAGCGGCACCCAAAAACAGCCGCTATCGGCGGTCGAGAACTTAAAACAAAATAATCTGCAGCAATGACCTACTTTGGCGGAGAGATATCTGAAGCAGGTCACGGCTTCGGCTCCCGACCTGGTCTTGCCCTGCGCGGAAGGCCCGTGTGCCCCGCGCCACATGCCGGCGGCTCTCGGAGGAGGGCGGCTGCCTGTGTGGGAAACAGGGGAGCGGCCGGGGGGGCGCAGAGCGAGGAAAGTGGGGCAAAGGCTGCCCTCTTAGCCAGGGCCAGGCAAACGCCGGGAAGTGCTGATCCGGTTCCGGCACCGACGCAGGACTTGGCCACGCCTCCTCCTCAACTCGCGAAAGCCCAGATCTGGGTGAAGGCGCTGATCCACACTGACGCAGAGGGGGGCTCTGCGAAGGAGGGAGAAAAGGCTTGGATTGAAGCTGAGGGTTTGGTCACAAATGTGCCAAATTTAAAGAAAAGATCTAGAACGCAGGAGCCGCAAACAAAACAACAAAGAAATCCTCGGGACTCAATAGGAAAAACTTGCGAATAAGTAACTTTAAAATAAACGCCCAACATGCTAAACCATTGCAGCAAATGAATTCCACTATGTCCACGTTTAAAAAAAGAAAAGAAAAGTTAAAAGATACGAGGAGTTATCAGCAAGAAATATGGTAAACTACTTTCCGGTACGAGCTAGTGCCAGACCTGCAAACAGACATCACACGCAGGAGTTATCTGATATGGAAATCCTCAAAGCTATTAGAGAATGTCTACCCTTCTCGAAACAACGAAGGCTGGACTGCAATGACATCAATGTGCTGAAACCTACACGAATTTTAACCTCAGAACTGAGTGGCTGTCCAACAAATCAACAAGTTCTGGGAGAGAGTGGAAGTCAGGTGCAAAAACAGCCACCCTTTCCAACGGCCCCACAAGAACAGACGGATTTAAACTTTACCCCAAGCAAGCAGACAGATAAAAATGAGGGAGAAGAGTGGGAGAAGCCTGACGCAACGACACCAATGGAAAATAACCCACTCATATACCAAAAGGACAAGGAACCCTCAATAGGGATGGAGAAAATATAGACAGAAACATCCGACCCACGGCAAATACTAAATTAGACCCGAACGAAGGGTCCTTACCAGAGAAACTTACTGACCGGATATTGAGAAATTTCCCCGTCTCACCAGGGAGAGCAGGATGTAGTGTTAGAAGGAGGAAATGAGACACCAAAAAGCACTACCTACACGATAGAGCCCAAGAAAAAAGGCTAGTCGAAGACTGCATCGCAGACGAGTAAGCCTATGGATGAGATAAACCCAGAAGACCTACAAACCTCGTTTAACAGGGCCGGAAAACTCCTGGTAAAAAGTCTGAGGCAACCCCACCCTCGCCATCAAAGTTGCTGGGGGATTGAAAATCATCTGTCTTCCCCGGACATGACCAGAAATAGGAGCTTTCTGGAAACAACTAGGCCGGTAAAAAGTCACCGGCCTAATTTGGTATCAATTACAACCGACTCTCCAACAAGGAGACCTTCAGTGCAGCAACAGCCGCCAAGTCCATTAGACACTTCCAACAAGAAGATAGACTTACTCTCCATCATGTCATCCGTGATGATAGCGCTTGCACCATTCATGAAGCTTTATGAATCTGTAGCAGACTCTCTCAAGTATCACACAACTCTACAAGCAATGATTCATAGTAAGGTCATCTTTTTAGAAGCGTATATCATGGCGTTAGAATCAAGAATAGAATCAAGAAAAAAAAACTTCTGAGCACAGCCAGGAACAACTTCTCACAAAGCCCCAAGAGCACCTACAGGGCAAAGAACAGGGGGAGGTTGGAAACACGACAGGGACACAAACCATCACAATGATTGATCTAACAATAAACAAAACAGTAAACGAAGGTAAAAGCGGGCCAGCGAACACGGAGCCTCTGACGGGAGAAAGTGGCAATACTAAGAACCTGTGTATAACCGAAAACACGACAGAGTGCCAGTGCGTGTCATCAAAGCGACGGACAGTGCCCAAAATCACTGGGAAGAAAACAACCGCGCTCAGGACAGATAAATCTGGCACTCAAACGGCAGAAGCGATTTTTCAGTTCTTCACACGTCCAGGTAGCCAAAACGAACAACAACAAACTTCTGTGCGTGATGTGAAAGTCCAGCAAAACAAAAAAACAGGAACTTTGGAAAACAAAGACATCCCATCACCAACGACCACCAATGATTTCCTCGAAAACGAGGACCTGATGAACTTGAGCCAACACCTATCAGACCAATCTCTGATAGAATCAAGTGTGAATAAAATGAGCAAGAAAACAAACATACAAATCAATGACAAAACAGAGACACCAGAGGTTAATACGGAAAAAAAAAGAAGAGAATCGGGAGAGTCCCCAGAAACCAAATGAGGATAGGTGTAAAAGACCAAGCAAAAAAGTAATTTGGACCATAGATACTCTGAGGAAAAAAAAAAAACTGAAACAGACGAGGACAACAACTGATAAAAAAACAGAAAGGGATAGAGAGAGATCACACGAGGAGCAGACTACGGGAAGATCAGGAACAGAGAAAAAGCGTCCTTCCCCGAGGCCTCATGATCTCGTAGACGAACAAAAAACGAAGAGACAGCGACAAGAACTCCCTCGAAACTAGGAGGGCCGACAAGGAAAAAGAGATAGCCCAACGCATCAAATGCCAGCCCAAAATCGTACCAAAACCAAGACCGACAGGCCTAGAGAAAACAAAGAGAAGTTCTACCAGACATTAAGGGAACCAAGGCCCACAATACAGATCTAGGACACAAATGTACAATGAAAAACCAAGAAAATGGGAACAAGCAAAATGGTTAATTAAGCTAACGCAAGTGGAAAACAACGATAAGATAACACTGAATAGGAATTCAGTGCTAACACTCTTCAAACATATTCAAAACTTGGATCACATCAAGACTGAAGATCCCTTAGTGGTTGAGCCCAGCCATATATATAGCAAGGCCAGAACTCTTCTGCATATCGCCTCAAATACGCTAAAGAACATCATCAGCGACAATATAAATGAACTATCGGAGATGGGATACGAGCTAAAAGTATACCCAGTAAACAGTACGATCAAAAGATCAATAAGTGAGGACGAAAAGAAGGGGCAGGGACGGTACAATAAAAGCTCCAATAAACACCTAAAAGAGACATGGAGTGACAGGGGCAACATGTTAACTGAAAATTACAGAAACCAGGAGAAAGAAAGTGCTAGCCCATCATATCAAGTGAAGAAAAACAACAAACGTATCATGCCAAAAGACGAGGAACATGATGTACAAGAGCGAGTTTTGCACAAACGGTTGACTTCTAAACTGCACAGCAAAAATGTGGGGCCGAGCAAGACCAGCGATATAAAAAAAACCTCACCTCCAGGAGATTAAGTCCACAAGTGGGTCAGAACCAAAAAACAGAGAGTGAAACTATAAAGAAATGTGCACCAATGAAAGGGATATGGTCCTGGCTGCCAAAAGCCTTGACAGCAAAAAAAACAAAGATAGCAATCCGTGGGTCATGAGCACATCTACCATGGAAGACACCGCTTAAGTCATCAAAATTAAACAATAAAGATGTGCTCATGGAACACGAGAGGACATTCTCGCCTGCAAACCTTCAGCGACATGGATATTGGGTCATATGATTTAATTTGGCTTCAGGAGTTTCGTCTGACAGAGCAGCCCTCAATGAGGGGGTATGAGCTAATCCTTGCACCAGCAAAACAAGGCCGACTAGGAAGACCATCATCTAGGCTGCTGATTGCTTGTAAGAATGGATGTGGAATCCAACTAGAAGAGACAATGACCAGCAATCTAGCGATATTGATGGTTAAAGCTTCATGGACATATCAAGTAAATAACAAGGCAGTGTACGAAAAAAAAACATTAATAATAGCAAACACCTACTGGAACCCGGCCACCATGGAAACAACTACCTACCTGGAAAAGGTAGAGGAAGCAATAGACGAGGCCCTCGCTGGACATCTGGCAAAACACTGTGATCTGTGGCGACTTAAACGCCATTTGCCCAACAACAACAGGAGCGGAAAAAGGGCAATCAAATAAATCCACAGCTGGACATCATGGGAAATTATGGTCATGGCTGATGGACTCAAGAAATTTACATAATGTGCACAAGGCCTTCCCAGACCCAAACCGCCTACCTTCGTGGGAAAGAAACAATGCAAAGGCTACAATCGATTACATATTTGTATCAGAGTCAATTCTGGCAGTGACAAAATCTTTTGAAATAACTAGAGCCGTTGCCAGTGACCACAACCCTCTTTCTACCACTTGGGAGGCAATGGTCCCACCAACTGATTACATGGAAGCTAAGATATATATCAACGCGCAAGGAAATAGAGTAAAACTGTCAGCGGAATCAATTATGGACATGGAAAATAGATTCAACACCATGACCAACACAAACTGTGCAAACAAAACAGACTATACCTCACTACTAACAAAGTACAAAAAAACCTTAGCTTCGAAAAAGAACGGTGGAGAGCATCCTAAACATGTGTTCGATAAAACCCTCGTCGATAAACGACGAGAGCCGAGGAAAATCCAACGCAGAGCAAAACTTATTGCAACTCCAGCGGCAAAGAAAGAAGCAGAAACTGCATCAAAATATAATAAAGCATGGGCAAAAGCACATAGGTTAATCCTCTACCAACAGGACTCCGAAAATATCCTAAAAACTCTAAGTGACAGAAATACAAGAGAATTCTGGAGTACCCCAAGAACATCTTTAGATGGTCAAGTAAAGTCGATAACCAGTGACATTGGTGAACACACCTGGACAAAATATTTTGAAAACATTTATTTAGCTCCAATAACAACAACAACCACCACACACACAGGGGCGATCCCAGCTCCTTGGGTAAGAGTGGATGATCCTAGCGAGATCCGAGCTCGGATCAAATCCTTGAAGAACTCAAGAGCCTCAGGACCAGATGGGGTCACAAATGTAGACCTAAAAACAAGTCCAAATGAATGGGCTAATCTACTGAGCAAAATCTTTGGGAGATGTGCGGACTTAAAAACCATCCCGCCCTCATGGAAATCAGCAACAGTGGTACCGATATTTAAGAAAGGCAACAAAAAGGACCCAGCGAACTATCGACCAATCGCGTTGCTTGACGTAATGGGGAAAGTCTTTGGCTCAATGCTACTAGACCGTTTTAAGAACTGGGCACAAAATGCTCCTTGTGAAGACCCCTTCCAAACAGGATTTAAGAAAAACGTAGGCACTACAGCCAATATATTGCTACTGAGTGTCCTGAAGAACTAAGTCTTGGAAGGAGGACCGAAAATCTTTATTGCATTCATCGATCTCACACAGGCCTTTGACCGAGTAAAAAGGTCGAGACTCTGGTCAAAACTTGAGGCGTGGGACTATCCAACCGCCCTGTTGGAACCAATCAAGGCCTTGTACACAGACACCAGCATGCGTATTCGCTTGGACCAAAATGGATTACTGTCAACCTCGATTTCAACTGCACAAGGCGTAAAACAGGGGTGTCCACTGGCACCGGCACTCTTCCTGGCATTCATCGGCGACATCAAGAGTTCAGACACAGAAATAAGAACATTTCCACCAAAGCTAAGCAAAACACTGATAACGAGACTACTCTATGCGGATGATCTAGTCCTATTGGACCACATTCCAATAGAGCTGCAACGCCAATTGACCAATTTACAAAGTTAAATCCAGGAAAATAACTTGGAAACCAATGGAAAAAAAACAAAGTTTTCGACGTTCTAAGCGACCACAAGAAAAAGAGAAAACACACGCCTAAATCTCGAAGGAACCCATATTGAAAAAGTCCTTGACTTTAAATATCTAGAGGTCATACTGGACTCGACAAAACAGGACAAAGCAATGCAAGATGCATTAAGTTCGAAATTAAATAAAATGGCAGCGCCAGCCAGAGCCATAGATATAAAATTTGGCAGATATTCAATGGTCCCAGTACGAGAATTCTATAAAAAGAAGGTGATTCCAACTTTGACATACAGAGGCGATGCTATGTTAAATCTACCAGAGAACATCTGGCCAAAAATGGAAGCAACATTTTGGAGGAAAGTCCTCACCCTGCCAAACTCGACTCGAGGTGCATCCATCCGTCGAGAATTGAGTTTGCCCTCTTTAAAAAGCACAATGGAGCAGTCCACATTAATGTTGCACAGGAAATGTCGGATGGCTGAACTTCCGTCAATTTACAACTTAATAAATCAAGAAATGGAGAGAACCAGCAGCAAAGGCTATTACTTTGGAAAAAAGAGAACATCAAAGTACTGGAATCAATACAGTCCAACGAAGATACACTAATCAACAATCCGGGGAAAATTCTAACAAGATTAAAGGAGCTAGATTGGATAGTCACTCTGGAAGCAGCAGAGAAAAACAAGCTTACAACACATCTTCCACCAAACACCAAGAAAGTAGAGGAGCTCCAAGAATACATCAAAACAATTCCCATGTAAAAAGGGGAGAGATTTGCTCCTACGGGCTCGCCTTAATCTGCTTCCAAAGAATGAGGTTTTGGCTATTAGAGGCAAATCCGCATCCAACCACTGCCGCTTTTGCAGTACAAAAGAAAAATAATCTATTTGACATCTGCTTCTAAAATGTGCCAGCAACCAACACATAAGAGAACGATATTTAAGACACATCTTTTCGGATTTTACAATTTCAGATGAACCGACGTGTTAGGCGCAATTGATCGGAGGAGATAAGACACAGTGGCAAATAGCAACCTATAAAATTCTGGAAGCAGTAAACCTGCCAAGGCCATAGTCGACAACGAGGGCACATTTTTAAAGAGAGTCTACCAAACAGCTCATTTTGTAAAAATCTATTTTTGATTAAAGACAAATAAAAAATAAAAAAAAATGTTTTGCTCAATACACCACATTTCAATTTTGATACTGTTAGGGTGCCACCACAATTGAATTGCTGCAACAGGGTTACACCACATTTGAGTTTGTAAGCTGGGTTGCACCACTATTGAGTTTTGATACCATTGAGGTTGCATCTCATTTGAATTCTGCTTCTGCCTGGTTTACACCCCATTTACATTTTGCTGCTGCTGGGTTGCACCACATTTGAATTGTGATCCTTTTGAATTACACCACATTTGAATTTTGCTCAATACACCACATTTGAATTTTGATACTGCTGGGGTTAAACCACATTTGAATTGCCACTGCGGGCTTACACCACATTGGTTTTGCTACTGTTGGGTTGCACCAATATTGAATTTTGCTACTGCTAGGGCTGCTCCGCAATTGAGTTTTGATATCGTTTTGATTGCACCTCATTTGAATTCCGCTGCTGTGTAGGTTACACCACATTTGCGCATTTGGATGTTGCTGGCTTGCACCATATTTGAATTTTGCTCAATACACCACATTTGAATTTTGATACTGTTGGGTTACACCACATTTGAATTGCTGCTGTGAGGTTTCACTAGATTTGAGTTTTGCTACTGCTCGGCTGCACCCTATTGAATTTTAATACTGTTTGGGCTGCACCTGATTTGAATTTCGCTGCTGCGTGGGTTACACCACATTTGAATTTCACTACTGCTGGGTTGCACCACTTTTGAATTTCGAAACTGTTGGGGTTGCACCAGTTATTAATTTTGATACTGTGGGGTGGCACCCCATTTAAATTCAGCTGCTTAGTGGATCACACCACATTTGAATTTCGCTGCTGCTGGGTTGCACCACTATTAAACCTTGACACTTTTAGCGTGGCACCTCATTGGAACTATACTCCTGCTACTGGGTTGCGCCCCTTTTGAATTTCGATACGGTTGGGTTTGAACTTTGAACAATACACCAGAATCACCTCACCTTAAATTCTTGTCCTTAAGGTGTTACCAATCCTGCACCTTGCCATGCTTAAACTCTGCCCCTGTGATCCTCTTCCACTCTCTTTGAACTTTGCTTAGGTGATCTCTGTCTCTTCAAATTCTATCACTGTGAGGTTAGACGCACTTCTAACTGTGCAGCGGTGGGGCAAGGCCATATGCCACTGTTGAGTTTGACCACTTTACAGCACACCTCCTAGAGGTCACCAGCTCTGAATCTCGCCATTCTGCCACCCAACCTTTTGGACTTTAACACTCAGAACTTCCCACTACCAACTCTAGAAACCCACAACCTCCTGCCTCGAACACTACCACTGTGAAGCACCACAGGGCTCTGAAACTAAGATACAACCACCACAGAGAGGTTTTCACCACTGTGAACCCGATACCACTACAAAACCCTAACAAACTGTGGTTCCCAAACACTAGGAGACTCTGAGACTGAAATAGAACCCCCACAGAGAGACTTTCGCCACTGTGAAGCCGATACCACTACAAGGCCCCAACAAAGTGAGCCCAAACCATCTGGAATTTTTTTTTTTTTTTAAATCTGTTTTTATTGTTTACATTGTACCAATAACGTGGTTACTCAACAAAACAACAGTACAATTACACCCACTCCACCCTCCCTCCCTCCCCCTTTCCCAACTGTCCGGACCAAAACGTAATACACCACAAGTTCAAGCACTGTGATTATTATGAGTCATTTGTGTCGTCGCCAGAGGAGCTATCTGCATTGGGGTTGAACAATGTAACAATTAGCGCCACCCATTGTAGTAGGTCGTCCGAGGTGTCCTGTCTTTGTTGGCTCTGGGCCATCTCCCAAGCAGCTGTTTCGGCATTCGTCCATTTGCGAAGGTCTTCCCACCATGTTGACAAACAAGGGGCCTGAGGGCGCTTCCAGTTCATGGCGATGCGTCTCTTTGCCAGTATATACATTAGGTCTTTTAGTTTATTGAGTGGTCTATTCTTCTTGCTTCTGGGGTATCTACCGAGGATACATGCTTTTGGCGTGTGTACCTCCAGGGTGACGTTCGCCTCGGCCACCTTGGCTTTGACCTGAGCCCAGAAGGACTGTATGGTGGGGCATCCCCAGAACATATGTGTCATCCCTGCATGGGGTTCGTTGCATTTGGGGCATCCCGTACTCATGGCTCCGCTAAATCTGGAAATGATGTCTGGTGTGAGGTACGCTCTGTTCATGATGTAGAATTGAATGAGTTGGAACCTGGCATTCCTGGATACCTTCTTGTGGTATACCATTATGTCCCCCCACTCTTTGTCTTCAAACTGTAAGCCAAATTCCTGTTCCCACTTTTCCTTACACTTAAGGCTTTGTTGGGTGGTGCTGTCTAGCAGTGTTTCATATATTCTGGAGGTCTCGTGGCCCCCCTCCGCTGCCCCGAGCAGGCTCTCAATGCTTTCGTGTCCGGTATCCAAGTTCTCCATTGTGGGCCAGCGGGCTGCTAGTCTCTTGACCACTGCATTGTGCAGTAAGAACTGTCCCGTGTGGATCCCACAGGCTTCATGTAGCTCAGTAAAATTTAAGATTCCCTGGTCGTCCACCAGGTCGCCCAGGGTGGCGACGCCGCTAGGTTCCCAAGTGTCTCTTATTATCCTTTGACTTCCCGGCCTGTTAGTCATGATGGCAGCTATCGGGATCTGTGGGGAGTAGGGGTCCGGAAGCATTGCGGCCTTGCAGGCTCTTTTCCATATCTGGATGCCTAGGAGGAACAAGTACGAGTGTGGTTGTTTGGTTCTGGGTTCAGTCCACAGCAGGTCCCTGAGTAGCAGTTGCGTGACTCCTGGCTGCAGCAGGCGAGTGTCTGTTGAGGCCTCGTCGGCCATCCATTGTATCACGTGCTTCAATTGTCCAGCTAGGTAATACAGTTCGAAGTTAGGAACCTTGAGGCCCCCTTTGTCATATGGTCTCTGCATTGTTTCCAGGGCGATTCTGCGCCTTCTGTCTTGCCACAGAAATGTCCTGCACAGCTTGTGTAGTTCATTGAAGAATTGTCGTGGTATGTTATATGGTACGTTAGTGAAGAAGTAAAGAAGTCTGGGTAGCGCCACCATTTTTAGTAAGCCCACTCTGCCCGCCACCGATAGCGGCAGCCTGCTCCAGAACTCCATTGATTTTGCCAGTCGTTCCTTTGCCCTAACTGTATTCAGAGCGTGCTCTGTCTTGGGGTCTCTGTGCACCCTAATGCCCAGGTACTTAAAGGAGGAGGGTTCCCATTTCAGGGCTAGCTTGGGGAGCACTCCGGCCCCTTCTCCGCTCAAGGCGGCTAGGGGGAACAGGCAGGATTTGTTCTGATTAATCTGGATCCCCGTATATCTGTGGAATCTGTCTAAAGTTTCTGGTACATAGGGCAGTATGTGTGCAGGGTTCGTTAGATAGAGGAGCATGTCGTCAGCGTACATAGAAATCACGTGGTTTTCCCCGTCTACCACTATGCCCCCATCTCCATATTCTTGTCTTAAGTATGCTGCCACTGGCTCTATCGCCATAATGTACAGCATGGGTGATAGGGGGCATCCTTGCCTAGTTCCCCGGGACAGCCTCTATTTGTCTGAGAAAGTGTTGTTGGTGCGTACTCTGGCCTCAGGGTTGGTGAAGATGAGTGTGACCCACTTAATGTAGCTAGGCCCTATCCCCATCTTGGACATGGTAGCCAGGAGCCACTTCCAGGGACGCCACTGCGCATTGCGTTTGTCTACCTTCGGTACTGTAGATGACATGGTGCAGTCTGCGTAGGTTTTCGGTGATGGTTCTGCCGGGCACATATGCCGTTTGGTTTTGGTGGATCAGGGTCGGGATGACTTTCCGCAACCTCATGGCCAGTATTGCCGTAAGTACCTTACTGTCTGTGTTTAGTAAGGACAAGGGTCTATATGAGCCGCACTCTGCGCTATCTTTGTCAGGTTTTAAGAGTGGTATGATGACCGCCTCCCTCATGGTACTAGGTAGTTGGCCTGTTTCGTATGCCTCGTTGGACACTTGGGAGAGTAATGGGGCTAGTTCGTCCTCGTAGGCCTTGTAGAACTCGCTTGGGAGTCCATCCGGACCCGGCGCCTTCCCAGAGGGAAGCGTTCTAATAACAACTGCAACCTCTTCAGGGGTTATTGGCCCTTCCAGAGATTCCGCTGCGTGTTCATCAAGGTGTGGTAGTCTAATGATGTCCAGTACGTCCTCTATTTCAGTGTCTGTAGGCGGTGGGGTGTCAGTGTAGAGGGCCTGGTAATACCCAGCGAATGCGTGGTTTATGGCAGCTTGTGAGTGCGTGTCTATGCCGTTGTCATCGCGTATACGGCAGATGGGTGTTCTGGGGGTTTCTCGCTTGTACAGCCACGCAAGTAGCTTACCCGGTTTATCACTGAGGGCGTGGTTTCTCTCGGTGTATTTGGCGTAACTGAGTTTTCCGAGGGCCTCCCAGTGTTGTAGGCAGGCCTTCTTTAATTCGATTATTTGCGTACGTGGGCTGGGTCTGAGGAGGCTATGGATTCTAATTGCTTCAGCTCTTCTTCAGCACTTGCTAACTTCGCTGTGCTGGATTTTTGGGCTCCCCCTGTGATGGCTATCATTTCCCCTCTGATCACTACTTTGTATGCTTCCCATGCCGTGCTGACGTGCTGGACACTGTCCATGTTCGTCTGCCAATAGTTCGCCGTGCATTGTCTAATCTGTTCTTGGAATGCCTTATCAAACAGTGCTTCGCCTCTGAGTCTCCATGTGGGTATGGGGGGGTCGGGGTGCCATTATTGTCCAAGAGGTAACTATGGGGGAATGATCCGATAGCACTCTGGCCAGATATTGCGTGTCCTCGAATGTGTCTAAGTGTTCCTCGCTCACCAGTAAACTGTCAATTCTAGTGTGTACCGCGTGTGGGGGTGAGTAACAGGAGTAGACTCTGCCCTCTGGGTGCTGAGCCCTCCAGAGGTCTTGTAGGGTGTATTGTTGTAAGAGGGCTTTCAATATTTTAGCGGGAGGGGAGGGGCGGGTATGTTTACTATCCGATCTGTCCATGCGTGGATCTAGGGTGCAGTTGTGATCCCCACCCCATATTAGCATGCCGTCTCTGTCCGGACTGAGCCGGGTGTATAACGAACGGAAGAAGACCGTCGCGTCGTGGTTGGGGGCGTATGTGTTCACCAGGCAGAGTTCTCTGCCTTCAATGGTGCCTCTAAGCAAGGCCATCCTACCTTCGTTATCGATGTTAGTGTATGTTAGGTTGATGGGAATGGAGGGGGCAATCCATATCAGTACTCCACGTGCGTAGTTGGAATACGTGGTGCCTATCAGGGTTCCTCTCCAACTCTTAGCCAATGCTGCTAGCTTTTGTGCATTCAGATGGGTCTCCTGTAATAAGGCAATTCCTATCTTGTGGCGTTTAAGGAAGGTGTGGACTCTGTGCTGTTTAATGTAGCTGTTCAGGCCCCTGACGTTCCATGACATGACTTTGACTACGTTATTCATGAGTGTGGCGTGTGTGTGGGTATGCGGGCGGGCTGTGTAGTAGTGTCGCCCTCTGGCCTATCCGTATGCGGTGCGGTGGCTCGCTCTGGCAGGAGCCCCTGCTGACTCTAGATCGGATTGGTGTTGTGTGGTGATCAAGGTGATCAAGGTGGTCCAGGACTTCCCCTTTAACTAACTGAGACGGGATTTCAACAGGCGGGTTCCCATCCCTATGAACAGTAAACTTGGCGTTAGCCGCTAACAGAACTAGTCTAGCGGGGTTCCCCCTGTTCTGACATCCCCGTTTCCGCTCCATTAGACCTACGGTCTCTTGGAGCCCTACAGGCGGGTTAGTCACCCAAAGAGATTCGGGGGTGCGGGACAATCCCCTTGGTAGTGTCCGATACCAAGCGGTGCCATTCGGCCAGCTCCAAGACACTCAATGGTGCCACAATCTGCGAGTTGAGGTTACTTCATGTGCTTTCTAATAAGGTGGTTTCATTTGGCTTCCCTGCGGGTGCCATTTTCTCGTGTTTTCCGTTGCCTTCTGTCTATGTCAGGAATCTGCTCCCTATCCATCCATTTGTTTATTTCTGCCTGTGATTCAAAGAGGTGCGTTCTATTGTTTCGGATGACCTTTAGTCTGGCCGGGTACAGTAGCATGTATCGCAAGCCTGCATCTTTCAATCTAGCCTTTATGTGGGCGTATTGAGCTCTACTCCTCTGAACCTGGAGGGTATAGTCCGGGTAGATTGCGATTTTGGCGGAGTCAAATTCTATGCGGCCACCGGTCCGTGAGTGGGCTAGGATAGTCTCTCTATCTTTATAATTGAGGACTTTGGCAATTATCAGCTTTGGCGGATTCCCAGGTGGTGGGCGTTTAGTGAGAGATCGATGCGCCCTTTCAATGGTGAACCCCTGAGACAATTTCCCGGCTCCGACCCCCTGCAGCAGCAGGTTCTCAACGAAGTTCGTGGGGTCATTTCCTTCTGTTCCCTCCGGCAGTCCAATGATCCTGATGTTGTTGCGGCGCGCCCGCCCTTCAGCCTCGTCCGCCCTGTCTTCGAGGTTCTTTACTTTTTGGGCTAGGGCGTCTACCTCTCTCAAGAGGTGGGTTTTGGCTTCAGTGTTTTCCTTTACCTGAGACTCTAATGCTTCTGTTCTGCCTGCGATGGAGTGCATGACTTGTCTCAGCAGGTTCAAATCAATGGCCACGGCATCTATTTTGCCTTCCATGGTTTTTTGGAGTGCCAAGATGGCTTCAAGTAGTTGCGAGTTTGCGGGTTCGGGGGGCCCCTCTTCCGCAGTCGCCGAGGTTGTGATTGCGGCGTCCGGCTTGGTGGCACCTGTGGCTGCAAAGGCCTCCATTGTTGTCTGCCTGTGCTTGTTCCTGGCGCCTTTTACGGACATCTCTTTGTGCTGGCGAGCTTGCAATGGTTGCCAGTGGTTCTGGAGTTGGGGTCGGGAGTGTGCACCGTGGCGTGGCTCTTTCACGTTGCGTGGCCATGCAGTTCCGTTCAGTGAGTGTGTGCGCCGTGGTGCTTAGCAGGCTTATTGCAGTGGTCTTTGTGAGGGCACCGGTGAGCGGCAACCCCGGAGTGCTGGAGGGGGTTGCGGTCCAGGCGGGCCCCTGATGCCGGAGCTCAAATCTTGCCCCCGCTACCGCACCGCGGCCTCGAGCTCAGCCGGCAGCGGGGTAAGGCCCCTCCCCAGGGTGGTGTCGTGGGCCTATGCTGGTCCGCTTAGCGGGGGGGCTGTGGGCTCTCTCAGTTGGGCCGGTCACGAGTTGATTATGTCCCCCAGCCCCACTTCCACTCCGTACCTCGCAGTGTGGTGCCGCCCACAGGCGCACCCGATCTTCGGGTCCAGGCCTTTGATGTGTGCCTCCGCCGTCGGCGCTGCAGGCCACGCGCCGGGGAGGCACTCGGAGGCGGACACAGTCTTCAGCCGCCGGTCGTAGCGCTGCGTGCCCGCCGGGCGGCAAGGTCAGCTGTCCGCTTTCCCTTCCCCGGTCAGCCGCAGCCGGGGGCAAGCCTCCTGTTCCGCTCTGCGGCACGGCGCTCGTCTCCTCCGCCGTCAGCAGGCAGCCGCCATTTTTGGGCGCGCACCTTCCACCTTCACCACGGCGTTTCTCCTCGTTGGAAGCGCGCACAGGTCTCGGACTACCGTCGGAAGGTCAGCAGACGGTACTGAGGCGATCCCTGGGTTGCAGTTGTAGTTTACTTCAGGTAAGATGCAGATTGTAGGCAATATGATGGGCGCATCAGCGGAGCTGCAACGAAGCGCGGCTTACTCACATGGCGGTTGGCCACACCCCCCCTACTATACAATCTTGACCTTGAAAACCTAAAAACCCTTGAGCAGGTCCAGCGGGTGGGTGCAGCAGGCCGCTCCGCTGAGGCCAGGCCCCCAAAGTACCAGCGGGACACCCTGCGCTTGGCCATGGCGTGTACTGTCAGCGTGTGAGCCCGGCTGGGGCAGGCAGCGAGCCAGGGACCAACCATCTGGAAGTTAAAGCCACACTAAGCCCTTCACCAATGCAAGGCCCCATCACTACGGGGACTCACAACCAGGAACCATAAAACAGTAAGGATTTACCACTATGAGATCCTGCCATTGGGAGACCTCCCAGTGACAAGCTCCTAGCAATAAGAAGCCTACATCACAGGGAAATTGGACTGAAAAAACCTGGGACAAGGAATAATACTATACGTGAAATAGTCTCACCTAAGGTAGTTTCCACCTGGGAAAGTTCCACCACTGGCATTATTTGGCCCCTGGGATACCTCTGCCACTGGAATAACTCAGCCCTTGGGATGGCTCAGCCTCTGGGATAGCTCCAGCCGCAGGGACAGCTCCAGCCCATGGGATAGCTCCACCCCCATGGGATAGGTGAGATAGGTCTCACCCCTCGGATAGGTCACACCCCTGGGATAGACCCTGCTCCTGGGATATGCCCCACTCCAAGGATAAGGTTTCTGGCTCTTGGAAAAGGTTTAGACCAGGGATAAGGCTACCCCTAGAGAAAAGTATATCCCACAGGACCAGGTAAGCCCCAGGATAGGTTTACCCATGGGACAGTTTGACACCTAAAACAGTCCAGCCCCTTGGACAGCTAGACCACTGGGACAGGCCGATAATATCATCCTACAAACTACACTTGCTACGCCTCCGCTCCATGCTGGAATAGCACAAACAGCCCAAGCGAAGCGGAAAAAAAACATGAGAACAAACAGACAATGCACCAGGAAGAAACCTGAACATCCAACTGGATTAGGAAATTAAAAAAACAAACAAGAAACCAACCCGCAAGCAACAAACCCACACCACAAAATGTACCACACCAGGAAAGACTGACATACAAGAATTAATCAAAACAGAACAAACCAATTGGAACAAGACCAACCATCTCAAAACACCACACCCGGGAACCAACTAACACCATAAATAGCACACATACCCACCCACCAGAAAAGAGACCCTTTGCTGGAACAAGGCCAAAATCACTCTACTTATCGTGCTGCCTATCAACCTATTACCCACTCTCACAACCAACCAACCAACCATAAGAAATGCAAGCACGTAAGGAGGATAGCTGGAAACGCTATAGACAGAGGTGAAATCCACAGAACAACAACTGAAAGAAACAACCTCAACACACAGTTCATCACAAAAAATTGGCATGACACAAAGAATCATCAATGTGAGCAGACAGATGAACCAGAAGAAAGCATCAACCAGAAACCCAACCTTTTTGGCCTACTCAACGAAGAAACAGACACAGAAAAACCAAAGGCACAACCTGATGGAAAAACAAATCAATATCAACTCAAATTACCAATGCCACTGCAAAAGGACAAACAAACCCCAGAAAACAAAAGGATACACTGCAACCTAGTCAATGCCAGATCAATGTCAAAACACACAACAGAAATATATGAACTGCTAAGCGATGGAGGGCTGGGCATCCTATTCCTCACTGAAACCTGGCTAACTCAAAACTTTCAAGGTTACAGCGCACAATTCCCTACACACACACAACTTCAAATTGAAACAAGTCAACCGAGAAGGAAAAAGAGGAGGAGGTCTTGATGTCGCATTCAAGGACCAGCTAAAGATGACAACCGCACCACCACTAAACATCCCAAACTGTGAATCACTCCTCCTGCACATGACCTCAGATAACTAAACCAATCTATCATATCATTCCTACTTATCTACAGGCCACCAACATAGTACCCGACTTTCATTAACACACTTTTGGACACCATCAACAACATCGCCATTAGACATGATCACGTGAGCATACTGGGAGATTTCAACATCTGTATCAAAAAAGAAAACATTGATTTGCCCAAAGCTCTAACAAATCAGCTAGCAACGATGCATCTACAACAATTGGTGAAGGGAACAATACATGCAGCAGACCACACCCTAGACGCAATCCTCTGCAAAAAAACCCTGGTCACAACTGAACTTCCAATGCAAATCCTCTGGAGCGACTACCTCATAAAACCCCTTGTGACTGGCCCGCCAAAACAAATACTATCAAACCTCCCAAAAAATCACGAACATCCAGCAAGTCATTAAGAGCATGCCTAAAAAAAATAGCACCCCCCTAACCAGCCAATACCGAAACCCGCTACAAGACCAATTAACCACCCATCAATTTCGACAGAAGAATTCAACAGCCTAGTGAGCAAAATCAACAGAGCCGGCTCTCCAACAGCTCCCTGCCCACCTTAGATATACAAGATTATCCTCACCTAGACAACACCTGCAGAACATGTCCTCATCCTCTTCAACCACTCACTAGCAACAGGAACTGTGGCACAAGCCTTCAAATCAGAAGCCACTCCTTAAAGACCCATCGTGAAACACGGAAGACCTAACCAACTACTGACCAATCTCAAACATCCCATACATGGCAAAACTTCTAGAAAGTGATGAAACACGTAGAAAACAATCAAATACTAGACCAGGCACAAGTCGTCTTCAGGCACATGAGAGGAACGGAAACAGCATTACTATTGATATGGGGTGATAAACAACGCAGACTCCAAAGTCAAATCAGCACTAATACTACTTGATCTGTCAGTAGCCTTCGACCCAGTCCACCAAAAGACTCAAAAGACTCAAAGATCAATCAACGTTAGCGAACAACAAAACCAAACCCTTACAGACTGCCTCACAGAAATAAACAATTGAATGAGTACCAACAACCTTATACTGAACCCAAACAAAACGGAAATCATGATCGCGCCCAATTTCCTGCTGAACCATCGCCACATTACATGGCCAACTGAATTGGGAAACTGACCTGAACCATCCAAAGAAGTCAAAAATCTAGGACGATTAATGGGCAGTACCTTCACTCTCAAACAAGTCAACACAGTAATAAAGAAATGCTTCTTCCACCTACACACAATCAAACACATACTTCCCTTTCTCACCTTCCCACATAGAACACTTGCCGTCATTTCTCTCGTCATGTCAAGAATAGACTACGCCAACAGAATCTATCTCTGAATGGGAGACAACCTTATCAAAAAACTATAACGAATACAGAATGCAGCAGCCAGACTATTCCTCCGACTCACTAAGAGAGAACACAGAACACATAACACCAGCACTGAGAACCCTGCATTGGCTACCGGTGAAGAAGCACATTTTCTTAAAAATGCTCAGCATAACACATGAGCAATCCACTGCCTTTGAGTAGAACTCATACAGGGAAAAATGTCCATCTACAAACTAAACCGAACACTAAGGTCCAGCAACGACATTCGCCTCAAACCTAAACAATACTCAAAGTGTACATATGTGGGAACAGCATTCTCCTGCATAGCAGCGAGACTTTGGAACTTGCTCCCAAAGGAACTACGAACAACAGAAGATCACCTAAAGTTCAGAAAATTGTTCAAAACATGGCTCTTTAACTCACCGAGCTAAATAGGAAACATCATCAAAAGGAAACTGACGGCTCATCCCAATAGAAACACCAAAAACAACTGAAACCTGATGAACTGAAACAGGGTCAACCAAAGAAATAAAGTATTCTACCGCAAAACACCACAGAATAATATTAACTCAACGGATCAACATAACCTCGCACAAAAGGACTCAGATGACTCCCCACTAACCCTACTAAAAATTCTGTAATGCTCTCCGTACTCATCCTCAACCACTGACAGAATCACACCCATACCGTCGAACAGAGAAAGAAAACTAAAACCACCACACACTACACACTCCACAACACCCAGCAGGAAACTAAACCAATTACACACATCACCCATACACACTCATGCACCAAACATCACATAAATTCTACCAAATAAACACAAACCACCACAGAATGATCGGTTTTTCTGAACTGAAGCTCTCAATCACACTAACTAAGCCCTCCCAGTCCTCCTTCCTTTCCAGATCTGCAAGAGAGACTGGAGACCATGAAAATGGCAGTGGTGTGCAGGATAAATCACAATAACACAACATAACATCATTTTCACAAAAAAATGCTTCCTAAATTAACTTAAAATACTCATCTTCCCCTAACTAGCAACCACAGTGATTGCCACATCTTAATGTATCATAGTTTTAGAGTATTTACTCGTATTCTTTTGCCATTCGTGCCAGCTGTCGATCTTGTCAAAATGCTCAAAAAGAAAAAAAACAATACTGTGCTATCCCCAAACCCCAAACCTTCACCAATCATCCTTCCTTACCCTGCCCACATGCTCCCTGGTCTCAAAAATATGCAATTTACAACCTTATATCATTTTAGGGCACTTTCCTATGTTGATTTGGGACTTGATTCCGAAATCACACACTGGCATACTTTCAGAACTGAAAAACCATTCCACCATCAATGCATCATGGGAAATATAACTTTTTGGCTACAGGGGCACCCCACTCTGCTCCAAATTTAAAAAAGCTACTGGACAGAATTGTGCCAAACCAACAAAGGATTTCCTTCAAGCGATTTGTGCCCGACTTGTGTCTTATTTAGCGAAGAGGCATCCAACTACGCACGTGAGCAACAATTGGACAAGTGAAAAACACACCTTTTTTTTGGTTACATGTTTTTATAACAACACATTTTGTGTTGAATGAACTTATACCGAAAATATTACAACAAAAAAAATAAAGATTTTTTGGGGGGGTCACCCCAAATCCCCGTTTCCCACCCCTAAAAATCCACCCCAACCTTTTCCCCACAAGATTTAACCCATTACCCCACCCCCACGTACATTTTCATATGTTTTGTCGTAAAAGTTTCAGTATATGTGCATGTCTATATAACATTTTCGTTATAAATACTGTATACCCTTTTTTTGACCGTTTGTATCTTTTGAACCATAACACAGATCTGCACAAACTCTTCCAGTCCTGCGGGGCCCGAGCACTTATATAGAAAAGTCAAACACCATTCTGATCTGCCCTACGGCTCAACAGTTATTAACCATAGAATCTTTGCTTTTCATATGGATGATAAGTTTCATCTTAATTATAGGGCGGCTATTGCCGCCCTATAATATAAACTAATAAAATAGGCAACTTGATGCAACATAAATATACACCACAGTCCATTCATTCCTCCACACCCAACTCAAAATCATATTACGAAGTGCTGAGAAATGCATGGAAATCTTACCTTCTCACACAGAATCCAGCAGAACAATGCAGCCCAGGGACAGCAGAGACTGTCTGAGGTTAGGTTTTAGGAAGAGGTCCAGGAGCATAATGAGTTGGGGATGCTGGGACAGGGAAAGTATTCAAGTAATTTGAAAGAGAGATGGGTGCACCTGATACAGTTCTTAAACACTAGCTTTACGACTGTGGCTAAAAAAGGCTTTTCTATTTGCCATAACAGGTATATATATATCATTCACTATATTGCCCCCACTGTGGAGGGGTGTCACAGATTACGGACAGTGTGCCATGAGATTTGGAAGTTTGGTGAATAGGGGAAGGGTAATGCAAAGAGAGTTGCATAATGTACAGTGTTCTGGACCCAGGTATGTTGGTTTATTAGACACCATGTTGCACAAAACATGGTCACATCAATTTACATACAATGCATGTGCAATACCAAACACCCACATGGAAAGCAGCCAAGGTGCCTTTGCCTCTGGTGGAACGAGTTGTCACAAATCATGTGAGTGGGTGGCTTCTCATGGAAATCTGCAAAGCAACTGGAGACCCAGCGGGCTAGTCGTTGCTTAGAATTGACGTGCCCTTTGTTTGTGCCACCAAAGGTGAGGAATAAACAAAAGGAGGCACAAAAAGAACTTGTGTGCTGAATATAGAACTTGAGCATGTGCTTCACGTCTAAGGACTGCATGTCATGAACAGGGTGTGCTTGGCTGGCGTGGAGTAATTACCGAATAACATCGGCAGCACAATGTGCTCTTAAGTGTTAGGCAGAATTATATGCAGTACCCTTTGGGAACACTCCACACAATTAAGACTACAAGTGACAGTACAATTTCACCTTTGGTACAAGCCTAGACTACACAGTTATAGTGATAGCAGTAGCAGAGCAGCCAGATTTATCTCAAGAGTAAGTGAGCAGTATCAATAGTTACACAAAGGACAGCAATTTCTATGGTTCAGGCAAACACTGCCTCAAGGTTTCTAAGTAAAAGAATATATATTTATTTACTCAACAGTTGTATAACAATTCACTATTATAAGCAAGTTAAAAATCACAATCATAAATCCACCACACCTCTTCCCTTAAATTCCAGACAAGTTAAGCTCACAAAATGAAGTGGGAGCAAAATGGCACTCCAGCGATTTAAAAGGGAGGGAAAGACATTAGAAATTAGGCAAAACCAACCGGTAAGTAATCAGGGCAATTGAACAAGAGAGACTACAAGGTTAAAATCAGATAGAAAAGGCTTAGGGCCAAAGTCAGTGGTTCAAAAGTCTTTTGCTCAAGATAATACAGTTCAGTGTAGTTTGCGGTAAAGTTTGTGCCACATATTCCGGACGAGGTTGGTTGGTAGAAAAGTTAGTTCAAAGAGAAGAGAAGGACAAGCCCTCGGAGTGGCGAAAGATTTCGAACACTTTTACCGCGGTTGAACGAAATGAGCAACCGGATTTGCTCAGTACCTTGAAACGGAGAGGGAGCTGTAGCTGAGGCGGACGTTCCTGGTGGTTCCTGCAGGCTCACAGTTCCTGAAGCGACTGTCAGACTGACACGAAGTAGGAAGACTGGAGGGCCCTGCGCCACCCAGGGAAGAAACCAGCAGCAGAGCAAAACAATGAATAAAAGGTGCGCTCCTTAAAACCCAAGCAGGGTCCGACCTTCCTGGCTATCCGGCCCACTGTAGCTCTGTACAGCGAATTCGAACAGAGGTAGGGTCCTGGCTTGCAGTTTGGGCGAACTGGTTGGTCCCACCAGCTCAAGGGAATAAGCTTCCTGGAGGATCTTCTCTGTCGTCGGATTTGGAGATTCGGACCTGCAGCAGGGCTTCACCGGGCGGTTCAGTCATTGTAGGGGTCCTCTTCTTCCAGATACTCGATGGTTCTTTCCTTCCAGCGGCGACTCTGCTCTTCCAGTTCCAGAGACCTGCTTTTTATGCAGTTTTTCCCCCACTCATACAGCCTGGCTGTCAATCACACAGCAGGGTGGCTGGCCTGGAAAGGCCAGTCCCCTTAGCCAATCAGACAAGAGTGCAACTTGGGTTTCCAAGGGAACCCATGGCAGGGGTCCGAAGATCCCTCCCTCACATCCTGCCTACCTAGACTATCAGGTGCCTTAAGGAGGGCTTCTGTGCAGAAGCCTGCGAAAAGATAGCTAACAAAGGAATCATCCCCGGTTTGGCGCACAGAGAAAAACACAAAAAGAAATGGCGAATAAACCCAGCCGGAGACAAAATAAAATGTATTTTGTGAAGCGGATTTATGTTCGAGGCTAATATAATAGCCTAAAACAATACCACGTTTATATAATATAATCGCGGTAGGAAAGTTAGGGTAGATACCACTGCCACCAGCCAAGTCTTAAAGTTAAGGGAGCGAAACAAGGTTCCAAGGGGCACAGCAAAAAGGGATAAGAATTAACCCTTTCCAGTACTCCATGTAAGATGGGGTGTACGGGGTCTGTAGTTTAAAGTGACTATATAAAGTTAATGGCAACTTTACCTGTTTCTGGGGGACAGTAGTCAGCCCCAGAAAAATGGAGTCAGTGGGAAGTCTCAAAGACAACCATGTGTCACTGCACTGAAGGTGCACACACAAAAAGTGGTGCTCTGAAGTAGGTGAGGCTCCAGTGCCCAAGATCAAACAAAAAGTGAAAACACACGCAGCAAAACACATGTAAGAATGGGAAAAAGTCTCACACTCTTACCAGGTGAAAAAAATAAACCCTAGAAATCCAGCAAAGCTGCTGAGGGACTCATTAGGTAAGGGAAATCAGCCATTTATTGAGAATTCTCCCTAACAGTAAGCATAATCTCTGAGACCACTGCGGCCAGGAATTACAAATGAGGATTAAGTATGTAAATGGTGGTTTGACGCACAGGGCCTGAAGCTTGCTCTTAAGCATGGCTGAGGTTATGGCAACGAAGAAGGCTACTATTCAGGAAAGACCTTATGTCACATCTATGGACCGGTTTAATGGTTAGTCCATTACAGCTGCTAGTACTGTGTTGAGATGCCAACATGGCGTGGGCCACTGCACCTGCAGGAAAGTCCTCACAAGACCTTTAAGGAATACCTTGACTGTGTGGTCAGAGAAGAAAGATAGAGACTGAGGACCACTTGTGAAGAAAGTAATGGCCAAGTGATGAACTTTCAGTGACGCTTGAGAGAGCCCCGCTTTGGCGAGATCTATCAGATTGGGCAATAGTTGGTCCACTGGCACCACAATAGGATTTTGGCTGTGTCTATCGCACCACATGGAAAAACGCCTTAATTATTTGGCATATGTTTGATGCATGGATGGGGCCTTAGCCGTTTACAGAATAGTCCAGCATTCATCAGGCAAATTTAGGCGAGTGTGCCTATGCTGTCCAGGAGCCAAGCCCTGAGCAGTAGAGGGGATGGATTGTGATTGCGTATCTGGCTTTTTTGTTGCATCCACAAAGCCTGCTGTGCCCTGGGGTGGATGTTTTTCCCAACAGACATCCTCACTAGGGTCATGTTCCAAATGTGCCGGACTCACCAGATCACTTTGGAATTGGTTGGAAAGCGTAAAGCATCCTATTGCTCCACAGGGTAAAAAGCCCATCAAAAAAATGTCCAGCGATGAAAGGACATTGTACCGCTCCACAGAAGGGAGAATGCATCCTCCAGGGTGCCTGGCTTTCAGTATCTTGTTGGAAAGAGGAGTATTAGGGAGAATTCTCTGTTAAGGCTAATTTCCCAAACCTAGTGAGTCCCCCAGCAGCTTTGCTGGATTTTTGGGGTTTCTTTTTTTCTCCTGCTAAGAGTGAGACTCTTTTTCTCCCACTCTTAGGCATGATTTGAGAATGTCCTTTGACTGTGAATGTGTTTTATGGGCTATGGGGTCTTTTACTCCATAGGGCTTCATGAGTTTTTGGTATGTGTGTTACACAGCACCCTCAGTGCAGTAACACAGGGGTGTCATAGTGACCCTCAAACATAGACTTCATACCCTGGGACTGACTACTGTCTCCCAGGGCATGTAAAGTCGCCATTGGCTTTGCTAGTCCCAAATTGTGAACAGAACCAGTACAAACCATCATATTGTGGAAGTACTGGTAGGGGTAATTCGATTGCCCCTGGGTCTGTTTTCCAAGGGGGCACTGTCCAGTCCCCCCTTTTCGAGTTTCTGGCTGGTGGCAGTGGATACCACGCAAAATATTCCACCGGAATATTTCTTAAGGGATTTTCCCATTGATTTTAAACGCAATGTTAAAGATACCGCTGGGTTATTTATTTAATATTTATTCCCCGGTTGGGTCTTTTTGCCAGGATTCGGTTTTAAAATGGCGTTTTTGTTCGCCTCTGAAACTCGAACCCAAGTCGAGCCCTTTGTTCCACTTTTCGGCGGGCTTCTCCGCAGAAGCCCTCCAAATGGTGCCACTCTGTCTGGGGTCTACAGGACGTGTGGGAGGGGGGATTAGGCACCCTGGACTGAGTTGCCTTGACAACTCAAGTCGCACTTTTGAGTGAGTGATTGGCCCAGTGGTGAGCCGCCCGGCTCACCACTTAGCATGTTTTAGTGACAGCTAGGCTGTTGAATGGGGGCTTTTCTGCATAAAAGCAGGGCTTTGGGGATTGGAACTTCAGAAGTCGCCACAGGACCTAAAGAATCCGAAGAGGGGAGAAGCTGAGCTATCTACAATGACAACACCACCGGTGGAGCCCTGCTGTACGAACTCACAACTTCCCGACGACAGAGGAGATCTTCTTCCAGGAGAGTCTTCTTCCCTTTGAGCTGGTGGGACCAACCAGTTCGCCTTTTTCGCCTTCCTGGACGTCTCGTGGTGGAATCGCCCGTGCCAAGCACCCTGGCGGCCGGATGGCCACGCTTCACCACTACAGCGAATAAAAGGGTCGTACCTTTTAAATCGGGAACTCTGCGGCTGGTTTCTTCCCTGGCAGAGCAACGACCTCCAGCTTTCTTCCTCGTCGAGATCATCTCTTCCTCTGGTCGAAGCCACGACTTGCACCCGCTGCCAGGAACAACTGCCACCGCTGGAGCTTTCTCACCATTTCAGGTACTGTGTCCCGCCTGGTCTCCCTTGCAACAGATTGTCCAAGGTGTCCCGTAAATCCTTGACCTTCCAACTGTGTTGACCTCAGACCTGCTAACTTTGCCTTTCTGAACTGATCCAACCTCTTTTTGACTTTTCTGCAAAGACTTTGAGTGCATTTCCACTGTGTGATCTTGGGCACATTCCGCCTTGCTCTCTCCAAGAGTGGGCCTGGCCTATGAACTTTTGGCTCTACAGTAGACCCTGCCTTTCTTGACTTGCTGTGGTTTCTTAAAAGTGTTGGTACTGTTTTATTTCCATACTCTTGTCTTTTCTCTACCTTTTTAAACAAATTATTGGAGTGCCATCTACAGTTACACGCTCACCTCTGTTTTGCTAATAAGTGGTGTCTTAACCTAGACTTGTCGAATAATTAACTAGGGAGGTGTATATACTTATAGTGACTGTGTTTGAACTTGCTTGATAGATTAGTGCCAGTGTATTTTCATAACTGTGTTTTTAAATAAATAATTATATACTTTTATACCAAAGCTCTGGTCGGTGTTTGCTTGTTCTACTGTATTTTTAGCCCTATTGTGTATACTCTATATACTGCCTAACTCTTCTTGAGAGAAGTCTGACTGCTCAGCCACAGCTACCAAGTAAATCTGGGTGGTGCAGACTGCTACCAATTGGGTTTACTACTTACTCCTGTAGTCTTAAACTTTTTGCAGTGGTCCCTAAGGGAACTGCACAGGTTTCTGCCTAACAAGGAGGCATTTGGCATTGACCTTGGTGGTGTACAGGTCCACCTGTAGGGTTCCCCACACTTCGAAAATGTATTGTAGTTTCTCATCATCCAGTTCCCATGCTTAGTCGATCTGCTAGGACAGTGTTCTTCCTCGGAAGGAGTTCCACTCTGATGTAGATCCCTCCTTTCAGAGGCCAATTCCAAAGACTCAATGTGTCCACAGACAACAGCACATATCTTGTCCCACCTTGCATGTTGATGTAATGCATTAATGTTGTACTGTCTGTCTGCACTGTCATGACTTGCTACTGAAGGACAGTTTCAACAAATTGCCCTCAGCTCCATGACATTTATTTAGCGCCACCACCTACTCAAGCATTTTCTGAAGACCCTCTGCGCAGACTTGAGGGTGAAGGGAAGCACCCCGAACTGTTAGTGGAGGTTGCCCACCTTGAACTTTAAATAACGCCTGTGGGCAGAGTGGATGAGTATGTGGAAGTATGCATTTTTCAAGTCTATGGTTGCTCGAAACTCACCTTCCTATTCCCATGGGATTACCTACTGGAGGGCGGCACCCACTTCTACCCCTCTGGTTGATGCGTTTTTTATTTTTTTATTTATTGTGCATTAAGTTAATTCCAAACTTTAAGCACTAAAACAGAATTACATTTTATTTTTCAACTCTTCGATAAAAAAGAAAAGCCACATTGCAGTTTACATTATTAATGCATATAATCACAAGATCCCCAATAGTTAAAATGTTTTTAAAATCATTAGAAATACATGAAGTTCATCGAAATCTCTTCAGGGCTTCATTCCATAACGCAAAAGCCACAGCAGCAATAACTATTGACTCTGCAGCGAATAGAGTAGACCAAAATTGATCATGAACAATGTCCTTGATTTTTGCGACATATTCTGCACATCCTTTTTGGTAACATGTTTTTAAAGCTACGCAATTAGTCAATATACGATGACTAGACTCCACTGCTAGATGACAGAGCCGACATTTACATTCGGTAAACGGAATATTTTGCCATGTACCAATTAATTCCATGGTTGGGTGTAAGTTTAACCATAGGTATAGTATAAAGCGTTTTAACTCCATTGCACAAAACGTAGTCAAATAACTGCACGGTTTATGAAAGCGGAAGATCTGGTGTGAGTACTCATTATACCTTCTTTTGCCATGCAATTTTTCGACATTTCTTTCCATATTCCACCACATTGATTTGTTTTTTATTATCATTTCAAAGTTTGGCATAGTGCTAGAAATGTCGACCTCAATGCTTCTAGATGTGTCATGGCTGAGGTTTTTAATTCCATGACAAAGCCATTTTTGTCACCTGAGTCCATGTTTTGACCCAACAGTTGTAGCAAATCATTGGAATTTTGATTTGTTTGCGTAAGTTTAGCATACAATAAAGTTCTTTGTACGTACCACGTAGTCAGTAAAAAAGTTTGCCAGAATTCCAGCCTAGGTGCCTCAATTTGCACTGAGTTAGGAAGGTTGATGGCTGTGCGAAGCAATTTTCCTTTGAGTCGATCAAGCCACAGTGCTTGTCTATATGGTAACAACGCAAGGGCAGACAATATACCAGGTACCATGCAAGTGCAGTAGACTTCCAGGAGACCCATCGACATACGTAATGCCTCGATGTCAGACATTTTTCCAAATTCTTACTATAATCCTGTCTCCGTAGTATGACGGTGCCAGGTTTATTCTAATGGGAAATCCCAGATAGATATATTCTTTTACTTTTTCCAGGGAATTGTCTTTCAATTTCCACAAATTAGTACCCTTTTTTGTTATTTTTTTTCCCAAACATATCATTTTTGTCTTGATTGTGTTTATGACCATGTAATTTCTTGTGGCATAATCAACTAAGGCATCAATCTAATGCTGCAGCCCAATCAGTGTTTGTTTGAACAATATAATATCATCAGCATACCATAGCCACGATATGTGTTCACCATTGATTTTTGGTGGAAAATTGTGGGTTGATCGAAGAGCATGGGTCAAGTCAGCAGTGTATACATTGTACAGAATAGGAGCAAGAACGCAGCCTTGTTTAAGGCAGCGATTAGTGTGATTGCAATTTGTGTGTACACCATCTGAGTTCAGACGAACTGTAATTGAAGTGTCTATGTACAACTGTTGGATGTAGAACAGTAATGTTGGATTAATCCCCCAGGCCTTAAACTTACTCCAAAGCAAAGGTTGAGATATAAGATCAAACGCTATGCTGAAGTCAACATATCAACAATACAAACTTGGTTTGTGTTTGTTGCTAGTTCCTGCAATTAAGTATTGGAGAACACATATGTTAGTAACTGTGTTGTGAGATTTTCTAAAGCCTGTCTGATAGGGATTTAACAGGCTTGATTGTTCTGCCCAGCTATTGAGTTTTCTTAATAAGACCACTGCAAAGATCTTCTGGCTGGAGTCCATCATAGCCAAAAGGCGATAGTTGGAAGGATACATCTATACAATACAATCTATTGCCTTATTTAAAGATCGGCACCAGCACAGATTTGCGCCAACTAGCAGGAATAGAGCCAGTAAGTTCTATATGCTTATACAGATTTGCTTCTATTTTTGCCCAAAGTTACCGGATGGGCCTTCATGACGATATTTGGTATGCCATCTAGGCCTGGGCTACGAGAGCTCTTCAGTTTGATGATAATATTTGTCAGTGTGTCTTCCTCAATATGCAGGTTATCAGAGTTTTATCTTTATATTTTCCAGACCCTCTTGTGAATAGCTAAAGAAGGGTTTGCTATATAATTCATCAATATGGGCAAACTATATAGTTTCTTGTACAGTATTTAATTCAGCAGGTGACAGTCACTTTCTATATTCGTTAAAGTGTGACCAACATTTATGTGTGTCATGAGTTTTCAGCCATCCAACCAAAAGTAACCAATTAGAAGCTCGGGCTTTCCGATGTGACCGCTTTTGCTCTGCTATAATGGCGTCAAAAGGGGTCTTGCTTTTGATGTTGTTATTATTCACCATATTATGTCAATTTTCACAAATGTCTTTCACTCTAGATTGGATCATATGCTCTAGATCCTAATTTGTGTCGACAGTGCAGTCTCTATATTTTTTGGGTCGCATGATAAGGAATCGTTCATGTCCTTAATACCTGTTACAGATCAACGTAGCTGATTACTCTGAATATTGAAAGTAACATTAATTCGGATGATTATATTCGCACAAATAGTATCAAGATGAAACGTCCAATTTAAGGCTGCATGGTCACTCAAGTTGTTGAAGTGGATTTTAACAGGGCTACACTTTGCAATTAGCCCATGATCAACCATGATGCAATCTAAGTGCGATTTTAAAACACCATTTGTCCAAGTATAATTCGTCATGTCTGTGGCAGAGTTGATGAGAGGTAAGTGTGTTAAATCATGGGCTCTTACAAAGCGTGACCACTGATAAGCAGGTACGTAACAAGAGGATGAAGACCGATATAGACTAATTGCATTGAAGTTGCCCGCAACAAATATAGAGCCAGACAAGGATAATACGTGCCATTGTATGATGGTGTCATTGACTATAGGCTGTATAGATTTAGTTTGTGTACCCCCGAGAGGCTCATACACATTTATAATCAATGTAGGGGTTGTTTTGTCCTGTGATGTCTGAAAAATTGCTGATCACGCATACAGCGATTTAGTTTTTTTCTGAAAGCGTGTCAGTGAGTGTGTTAATTTAATGCCAATAGCAATTCCACCCCTGGCACGTCCTCTATTTGAAGGTATTGCATGATTATGAACAATCAGAAATCCATTTACGGCAAAAGACTGAGTGCACCAAGTTTCCTGTAGAATTAACACATTACTTGATACAATGGTCTCTAAGCCAATCGGGTGGACTAGGAAAGAATGATAGCCACAAGTGTTCTGTTCCATGATATCCATTTTTGGGTATGATCCGAGGCGTAAAGTCAATTTGCCCCATTGCTAATGCTTTCGGGTAACGAGATATCCACTACCAGGTTGTTTGTTACAGCTTGATCCTTGTTTGCTTGGAGTGCGCGCAATGCTGCTCTTTTTGGTTTTTGCTCATCTTTTGTGGGAGGATTGTTCTTTTTTACGTGTGAACAAAGATCAGTACCCAGTGATTTATTTGTCTTGTGGGAAATTATGAGGGACAATTTGAGTTTTGTAAAGGATGAAGCATTCGATTTTAATAGTGCCACGGTCAATAGTGAGGTGAATTCAATCAAGGCCCAGTTAGTTCAATCCCGGGTAATTCAATCCAAATGTTGTCAGTTGAGCTGATCAAGCTTAGGTGTGGCAGCTGATTGAAAATGGCCAGAAGGCGAGATCAGTTCAGAAAAGGGCTTTAGCTAGTAGGATTGAGTTCTTCCAAAATGACCCATTTGCCCATATCTTGAATGTCACCCGAGGCAATTAAAGTTTTATCAATAGCCAGACATCTAGTCCTTATTTCAGTTTTCAAAGCAGGCACAGGTATAATGGAGGTAGAGAGCAATTCAAGCTGTTTTCCATTTGAGCAGCCTGACCAGTAGCAATTGGCTGGATTTAAGCAGCAGCACAAGGTTGCCTTATTCTGGTTTGGGTATGTGGGATTTTGGGATCGAGTCTCTAGCATATCAGGTGTATTCAAATGAGGATGGTAGTGTGATGGCCCGTTTAATAAGACCTGTCGAACCAAGCCATTAGCAAGTATGTTTGTGACTATTTTTTTCTTTTGCATCACCTTTCGGGTTTTGTAGTTGTTTGGTAGTAATTTTCCCTAATGGGAGCCCTTAGGACCTTTTTGTGTGAATTTGTTTGGCAGATTAGAGCCGAATTTGATTTAAAAAAAAAAAAAATGTAAAACTTTTCTTTATTGGCAAGAAGTAGCAGCCGGTACAGTGCAAATTAAAACAGTGACACACATTTCATGTTGAAGCGTGAATGATGAAGTGTAAGTTCTACAGAAGGTCGGATACAGTCCCAACAGAGGTTAATCACAAAAGAGTCATGCATCATGTAGAGTGATCCGCCCCCTGATCAGGAGAAGGAGGGGATGATAAGAGCTCCAAGTCCACCTTACTGTTCAAGTAACTACAAAACTCTGTCCATATGTATTTAGGGCGAGCATTACTAGGCAGCATGTTAATATAGTCTTCTTCACAGGATTGTGTCCAGGTGAGGGCCTTCAGCCACATTTCCAGGGAAGGGGGGGATCTGTGCTTCCAGCATTGCAGAATACATTTCTTGGCCACAATCGCCGCCACATTCAAAAACTTAGCTTCCCGTTTCGCTTCAGCCCTCTCCCAGAGCCCAAACAGAAGAGACAGGGGTTCAGGATCTACACAGAACCCTACTATTTCAGAGAGGGTCTCAAGCACTGCATTCATGAACGGGGCCAATGCCCCACAGGACCAGAACATGTGTGCATGGTCCGCTTCGTTAGATCTACATCTTTGACAGGGGTGGGATTGATCCCGGGCAAATTTTCCAATCGCATAAGGGGTGTAGTACAGGCGATTGAGGAGCTTGTATTGAATACATCTAACTCTAGAATTAAAAGAAACCTTGCGAGTGTGGATGCACATTTTGGACCACATATCATCTGTGATGTCTAATCCCAGATCCCGACTCCAGGCATCACGAACAGTGTGGGGGGTTCAACAGCACGCGCCATCAACATTTTATACAAGGAGGATACGATACCCCTACCACCAGCGGAATTGGCTATATAGCAGACCTCTGGGAACTCAGGGGGTTCGTTCGGGTATGAAGGCCACATGTCCTGGACTGCCGCCCTAATACGGAAGTATTGCAGCAGCTCAAGTGGGGACCTGGAATGCCCTGGCCTCCACGTATCTGGGGTGATGAATTTCCCGCCAGGGAACAGGTCGGAGAATGATCTGTATCCCAGGTCCGACCAGTGGCGTATGAGGAGCTGATCCTGTGTGGGGGTGAGGCCGGGGAAAGACCAGAGGGGAAGCCATTTGTAGTACGGGGGGAGCCAGAACCAGGCGTCAGAATCTGCCGCCACACCCTAATAGTGGAGGCCACTGGGTCAGCAGGGGCCTGCGTGCGATATGAGTGAAACAGGATCAAGGACATGACATTCACCTCCTCGGTCGCTAGGATTTCAAGTTTAACATGCAGGGGGGGTTCCTGGTGGAGGTACCAATATGTAGCATGCTGGGCCTGGGCGGCTATCCAATACTGGGTGAGGTCAGGTGCATTGAAGCCCCCCTCTCGTAAGGTAGGGTCATATGCTGCCACTTTCTGCGCACGGCCCCTGAATGCCAAAGAAAACGGGCGCACTCCGAGTGCAAATCCGCAAAGTATTGTTTCCCGGGCCAAAGTGGAACGTTAGCGAATACGTGCAGCAATTTGGGAACGATAATCATTTTTATTAGGGACAGTCTCCCTGATAGTGAGAGGGGGAGGTTTCGCCATCTTTCCATCCTGGTATGAACGTATTGTGTGGCAGCCCCATAGTTATCAGACAATAGAGAGGATTTTGAGAGGGACACCTGGACCCCTAAGTATTTGATGCCCTCGGGAGCCCATTTGAGAGGGAATTTGCATGCAGGTTGGGAGGTAGCAGGAGTAAAGGGAAAGATTTCTGATTTAGAGTAATTTATGGTGTAGCCCGAGAATGTGCCAATTTTGATAATTTCACGCATGAACGGGTCGAGGTGAACCGAGGGGTCTCTGATATATAAAAGCACATCATCGGCGTATAGTGATATAATTTCGGGAGTATCCCGCAGGCGAATCCCTTTGCGCACGTGGTTGTTACGTACACTATCAGCCATGGGCTCGATGGCCATCGCGAATAACAAGGGAGAGGAAGGGCACCCCTGTCGTGTCCCCCTGTCGAGGGAGAAGGGAGCTGATAGGTGAGAGTTAACCAGGACTCTGGCCACAGGGTTAGTGTATAGCAGTTTAATGCAGGACATCATGTATGGGCCAATCCCCATCTTCTCCAGCACCGCCCACAGATATTGCCACGAGACCATGTCGAATGCTTTTTGGGCGTCTAATGTCACGGCCACCGCGTTGGCTTGGGAGTCAATTCTAGAAATGACGTTAAATAGCCGCCGAATGTTTATGGCAGTGGAACGAGCAGGAACAAATCCGCTCTGGTCTGGGTGAATCAGGTATTTCATGATGGGGAGGAACCTATTTGCTATGATTTTGGCGAAGATCTTGGTATCGGTATTGATAAGGGATAGAGGTCTGTAAGAGCCGCACTCATCCGGAGGCTTACCCGGTTTAGGAAGCACGGTAATGACAGCCTCACGCAGGGACCGGGGGAGGGTGGTAAGGCGCAGCAACTCCTCCCAAACCTCGTGAAGGCGCGGAGCAAAGAGAGCAACATGTTCCTGATAGAACTCGGCGGTCAGGCCATCTGGACCGGGGGCTTTCCCCTTAGGGAGGGCTGAAATGACAGCGGTGATCTCGTCAAGGGTGAAGGGAGCATCTAGTTGTTCTTTGGTGGCTAGGGATACAAGGGACATTGGAATGCGGTAAAGGAGGTCGTCCAGATCCTGCGGGCTGTGCTCTGGTTGCTGGGCATAAAGGGTTGCATAGAAATCTGCGAAGGTCTCAAGAATGGGCCGGTCAGACCAATGTTGCACTCCGTCGTTGTCGATGATACTATCAATTCGAGCTCTACCTCCCTCGGCCCGGACGAGGCGGGCAAGAGTACGGCCTGGTCTCTCTCGTTCACCATACTTTCGGGCCGCAATGGGGCGGGAAAGGTATCTTATCTCGCTGTGGGCGAAGGACTCGAACGTGTCTAGTTCAGTTCTAATCTGTGCCGGTTTGGGCGGAGAGAGGGTGGCCGCATACTCGCGCTCTAGCTCCCCAAGTCTGGACTCTGGGCGCAGAGAGTTTCTAATATCTTTCAGGACCCCAGTCTCCCTGGAGATGCACATACCCCTGATGAAAACCTTAAAGGCCTCCCATCTCACCCCGTCCGTTGTGTCATGGCGTTTGTTGCTATCAAAAAAACGAGGTGATATCTGCAAGGATGTCAGCCTTGAAGACTATATCGTGTAGTGCGTCAGACTTAAACCTCCAGTTAGAATGCTGAGGGAGGGTCGGGTGCAAGGCGATGTCCAACGTGATCGGGGAGTGATCGGAGAGTGTGCGAGGGAGAATCTGTGTGGTGAGCGTTTTGCCCATGAGCCCCACAGAGAGAAGGAAAAGATCAATCCTGGAATGACTGTCGTGGACGGAGGAGTAAAATGTAAACTCTTTCGACATTGGGTGGAGTACCCTCCAGGCATCCACCAGACCGGCAGCGAGCATGTGTGCATGGAGGCGGCGAGCGGCCCTGGACAATGTTCTAGGTGCAACACCGGATCTGTCCAAGTCGGAGTCCAGGATGAGATTCATGCCCCCCCCCATATGATAGGAACCCCAACATAGCCAAGGAGGATGTCAAGGATGTGGTCGAAAAAATCGGGTGCATCAATGCATGGGGCGTATGTGTTGACCAGAAGGCACTCCGCATTAGCGAGGAAACGGTGTAGGATCACATATCTACCCTGGACATCTATATGGCTGGTGCGAAGGGAGAACTCCAAGGACTTGTGAATCAAGGAGAGGACACCTCTGGATTGTGAGGAGAACACAGTGTAATATTTGTTGGGGCCCCATGACGGGGCAAGAGAGGACGATAATTGTGCAAGGGCATGAGTTTCCTGTAAGAAAAGTATTTTGACCCCGTGCCTCTGGACGTAGGCCGTGAGCCTGCGTGCCTTTGTGTAGTTGCTGAGCCCTCTGATATTCCAAGACATTAGCCTAATAGCCATTCAGTAGCAATTTAGGGGGGATCAGAGTAATGTGTGTCATATATTGTCGAACAAGTGCCGGCCACTTGTACAGTGACCAGATGTGTTATACCCAAAGCTACCACTGTCTCACCATTTTTGTTATTATAACATCTCCCAATAACACCTCCCCCCTCCCTCACTGCCACTCAAAACATAGCAGTGCCCAAGAACCCACCCAAAGTCTCATGGCTTTTCTGCCAAGCCCAACGGGGCTGGACCAACCCCCAAACCAAACAGGGGAACAGCCAATGAACTAAACAAGCCAAACTCGGCGTTGCAACTGCAGCGGGGGTAGCTGCTGCCATGAGCCCAATTAAGATAGTTGAACGGTGGAGTACACCAAATAGCGTACAGCGGTGGTTAAGTTAAGTTTTTTAGAGGAGACAACATAGTAGGGTACAGTGAGTAAGGGCTGTAGGAATAAAGGATCCAAGTATAGGTACCATATACCGTGAACCATACAGCTGTGACCCATGTTGCATTTCATGAAATTTCACAATGAGTTACAATAGGAGAATTCACAAAGGAAAAGATACATGAGATTACAAGTAAATTGCAAATAACAGGCGTGGTAATAGTACCACAATGATTTGAGTAACAGGTGCATGACAGGCCGGGTCAACCCTCATCAACGGGATCACCCTCAGGGCCTGGGACAGGAATATGGGACTCAATAAATGTCACCGCCTCCTCAGGGACAGTGAAAAAGTACAGTTTATTACGGTGGGTGAGCTTCAGCCTAGCAGGGAACAACATGGCATATTCCACCTTCCTCTCTCTGAGCATTTTTTTCACACCATTGAATTGCATGCGCTCCAATTGAACTTTAACAGAGAAGTCCGGGAAAATGCGGATAATCTGGGACTCAAGTCTCAGTTCCCCTCTTTCACGGGCCAGCCGTAGGATGTGGTCTCTATCTCTGAAGCTGAGAACCTTGGCTATAATTGGTCTGGGGAAGTTGCCCGGCTTGGGGCGACGGGCCAATGAGCGATGGGCGCGCTAGATAGTAAAGAACGGGGAAAGTTGAGGATCCCCTAGGAGGTCTCTCAGAAGGGCCTCGACTGCAAGTTCCATTTTGCCCTTGAGGGCCGTCTCGGGAACCCCTACAATGCGGATATTATTCCTCTGGGATCTGGACCCCAAATCATCGCACTTCGCCTTGACCTGCTTCATATCTCGCACCAAGTCAGAGACCGTATTCTGGAGCAGGTGTACCTCGTCCTCAGTGGCCCCAATCCTGGTCTCGGCCTCAACCAGCCTAGTGCCATGCTCATCCAATTTGGTGCGTAGGGAGGCTACATTGGCATTTATGTCGTCTAATTTTTCGTGAAATGACGCAACGTTTTTGGCCATTGACTCCATGAGTGACGTAAGGTCCGGCTGAGGAGAGCATGAGGATGCATCCGAGTCGTCTTGAAGAAGGGCATCCCCAGCTTGGTCTTGCGTGGCTAGGGCTTTGGCAAACTTGTCCATTGCTCCAGCCTTGTTGGCCCCACGTGCTTTGCCGGACATCTTCGGGGGCACCTTGGTAAGAGCAGAGAATGTTTCGTAGAAAGGCAGCAATGGGGCCCAGGGGGTTTAGAGAGGGACTAGGCCCGTAATCAGCGATGGGGCGGCGACTGCCTAGGAGGCAGAAGCAAGGAACACCCCCAACTGGCGTGTTCTGGGGCGATGAGCCCGCTCCAAGGGGCAAGCAAGGTGTCAGGGTGGCAGTATGGTCCGGGGGGGACAGTATCCTGCGGCGCCCGCCTCTGAGCCAGGAGGGTCCAGACAGAGGGGGCCAGTAGTGGAGGGCAGCGAAGTCAGGGGCGCAAGGTGGCCCCGGGGTGTGGCGACTAGGTGCGCAGACTGGGGAGATGTAGTGGACGCCCAGGGTGGCACCAGAAACAGGAGAGTGGTCGCAGGGGAGCCTGGTATGCTTGGGGGTCGATTTCTTTCTTTGAGTGGAAAAGGCGCAGCCCAGGAATGAGGCAGAGCAGATGGGCACAGTGCGCAGCGATCAGTTCACTCCCCCTCCTCACCTTAGGGCCCTGCAGGCCGAAGAGTGGGTGTCCATCCGGGTACAAGCAGGCCTCCAACCCGCAGCAGTGGGTCCAGGCGGGATCGGGCCCCCAAACCACAGCTGCAGCCCGTAACGGGGAGGCCCAAAGGCAGGAGCGGTCGGCGAGGAGAGTGGGGCGCGGATGACAGCGCCGCCGCAACGGGGAGGCCTCGGCACAGCCACCCGTCCCAGCCGTCACAGGGGACCAGTGAAGTAGGCGGCGGAGCTGCGAAGCAGGAGTGATCAGGTGGCGTTAGTGCGGGGGCCGCTCCAGCAGCCCCCGCTGTATCCCGGAGTGTCTTCGCCCGCCAGGGGCCGGCGCCGTCACCGCCACCCACAGGCAGGAGCGGTCGGCGAGAAAGCCGCGCCGGCAGACCATGGGGCCCCGGCGCACCCCCACGGGGGGAGCGGGCCACGGATGTCAGCGCCGCTCAGGAGCAGCCGGCCATGCAGTCCAGGGAGGGAGTGCGGAGAGGGGGTGATGTCTGTGCCCCAGGCGGCCGCGCACCAAGCCGCAGCAAAGCGAACCCTCGCAGGGCGATGGGGGGGATGGGCTGCAAATGGAGTCACGCGGCCCGGAGGCCTCCACCGGCGGCAGAGTGGCTCCGAAGGTCCGTTTTCGCCCAAAAACAGGGCAGGATGAAGCAGAGGCGGTGGGCAGCAGAATGCCTGGGGTCCCAGCTCCCGTATATACCAAGAACCGCTGATTGTGGTGGATGTGTAGCTCACGGGCCACGGAGCTTGAAAGCTAAGCGGCCATCTTGCTGGCTGCTCAACAGCGCCCCCCCGAATTTGAGTTTTAACTAATTTTTCCAGCTCAATCTTTTTTTTAGTTACAATTTCAGACTCTAGTTCCGGCGGCCTGAAGACCTCCTTGTAATCCCAGTTGTCAATAAGGGTACCAGTTTGTGGTGAGTGGATAAAAGGGCATGGGGCTAAGGATGGTGAGATAGGCCCATTACTCACCAAAACCGAAGATGTCCTGGCAGCTTTTGTTACCCTCGCTTTTAGAAATGTTTGTGACGGAATAGCCATGGGTGTCTTTCTGTTTAGGTTTGTTGAAATCAGATTTACAACTTTAGGTAGCGTTGACCTGATATCAAGCTGATCTTTGGCTATCATAGCTGTCAACATTGATAGCACTTTCACTTTAGATAGTATTATGTTTAAATCGCTGAATGGTAATCTGGCGTCTATCTCAGTTGCTATTTCATAATCCGGGGCTCTTTCAGCCTTGCTTCCACTGATTGTTGCAAACGAATTTGGAGAGTACAAGGGTGACGCCAATGCAGCTAGGTCCAGTATATTGGACAGGTTTATGTAAATTATATTTCCGTCACATTTTTGTGATGGAAGCTCCTTTTAACACCAAAGAGATGCACGCTGAAGGCCAACACACATTTTTAAAAAGAGAATTGTTATTGTTGATGGTGTGTGAAAAGGATTGATCCGACATATCAGTCGAAGAGATAATAGTCTTTGGATCTGTAGGTGATAATTTTTTTTTCCATTAAGTTTTTATTGAACATTTTACAAAAACAGAAAGCCAGATACTTTTGCTAAGCAACTACCAGAAGATCCGGAAAACCCCAACTCCCCCCCCCTCTCCCCTAACCCCCTCCCCCCATGCCCAATAGTTACCGGGTACAGAATGGGACCGTAGCACCTGAGGAAATCAGGAACATAGATTAGAGATCATGTTTCGTACATTTGCTGACCCAAGAGGGTTTAAATTTATCAGCGAACTCAGCAGGTGGCCTAGAGCCTGGACCCGAGAACAGCAACAAACAAGATAAGCCATTCTTCAGCAAAACTCAGAAAGTCTCAGAGCCTCACAGTCTTCATGTAGCAGTACCGGAGTCCAATCCCGCAGAAAGGTTTCCATTTTGTTGTGGGCCAGTGCGGACAGTGGTTACCAGTCAAATGGTCGAAATCATTTGGTCGACAGACAATTTGGTCGACACCATTTGGTCGAATGCCAAATGGTCGAATTTTTCTTTTTTATTTTTTTTCCCCACACGAAAACCCACAAAACACATATATATAAAAAAAAAAAAAAATTCGACCATTTGGCATTCGACCAAATGGTGTCGACCAAATTGCAGTCGACCAGTTTGTCGTCGACCAGTTGACTGGACACCGCGGACAGTTTCTCATAGGTAAATTTCATCCACAATTTGGACATCCACTCTGGTTTGGATGGTGTTAGCTTACCTTTCCACTTCTGCGCCAGAGCTAACCTCCCTGCTCTCAACATACCCTTGATTGCCTGCAGGAGGCCACCCGGGTCACCTTCAGAGGCTGAAACCCCAAACAAAATTTCCAGGGGCCCTTTGGCCACGGAGATACCCATTATATCTTTGATCCAACTTAGAAGCTCTGACCAATAGATTTGAACAAACGGACACTCCCACCACAGATGGAACCATGAACCCAGAAAGCCACAATCCCTAGGGCACAGGGGAGAGAGACCCCGAAACATCTCAGCCTAGAAGGGGGGAGATGCCATGCATGCAGGATCTTAAAATTCAAATTGTGTTCCATAGCTGCAGTATACAAAGAGCCTGAAAAGAGAACCTCATATATTCTAGACCAGGTGGAGTCCTCTATCACAAACCCAAGCTTTTCATCCCAGAAGTGCTTGAACCCTTGTCTACCTTGCAGCTGGGCCGTAATCAAGGCCGCATAAATTCTGGAGAGCGACCTCCTGCGAGAACGAGACTCAATAAATTCCCTCTCAAAGGGGGAGAGCGAACGTGCTAGATCTTTAAACCAGGGAGGGGAGGTGAGAATACCTTTAATGCAGAGATACTCAAAAATTGACATTGGGTTATCCCCCGTTGCCTCCACCAGAGAGTCATATTCTATGAAGGAATTCTGTCGAAACAGTTGGACGGCCCTTTCCAGGCGCATGTCTGACCACTTCGGAGTGTTTCTTAGGCCCGTTTTACCTAGGTCGAGGGGAGGACCCCAAAGAGAAGTAAGAGGGGAAGATCAAGAGGAGAGGGCTAAATTCTCCTTAGAAGGCCGCCAAAGTTCCCATAGTACCGCAAGCGTAGGATGGGTTTTCACTCGGCTGGGGAGTTCACTACCTGAGGACCACAACCAATCTCTGACTTTCCTTGGGTGTGTGTGGGTGTCCTCCATGTATGTCCAGTAAGTGCGCATGTCATCACTCATATGTTCCAGCATAACCCTAAGCTGAGCCACCTTATAATACAGGCGAAAGTCTGGAAACCCAAACCCCCCAAAAGACCTCGGGAGAGTCAAAGTATCGTGTCTAATCCTCGATTTCTTGCCATTGCATATGAAGCGATGGATCATGAGATGGGACCGACCTAAAAAATTGCTCTGGAATCCTTATGGGAAGGGAGGAGAAGAGGTAAAGAAGACGGGGGGAAATATTCATTTTAATGGACACCATTTGTCCAAACCATGAGAGAGTCAAGGGCGCCCACCTAGCTAGGTCCGACTTAATTTTGGAGAGAATCGGGGGAAAGTTTGAATCAAATAGGGCATCCAGGCCACTACTCGCGGCTTCATACATGAGGTAGAGGGCTTTTATGATGTTGTCTGACGCTTGCCTACCTGGGATAAAGCCCACCTGGTCTCCGTGGACTAAGGCGGGGAGGTGCTGGGCCAGGTCTCTTGGAAGGTGGATCCCAAGATAAAAAATGTCTGAAAGCACTACTTTGATGCCCTCCACCATAGCCCCCCCCCCTCGCTGCCCCGGGAGCCCGGCCCCACTGGCATTAAGCAGGATTTAGTTGGTTTGATCTTCAAGCCTGAAAAGACTCCAAAAGCCTGAATCAGGTGGATAAGATTAGGGAGAGAAGTATCAAGGTTGGTTAAATACGCTAGGATGTCATCCACAAAAAGGGAGAGTTTAAAATCAAGCTCCCCTACCTTGATCCCTGTAATCTCCAGGTGCTGCCGAATTGCTATGGTGAGAGGCTCCATTGCAAGAGCATATAAAAGGGGAGAGCTGGGGCAACCTTGTCTGGTCCCTCTGGAGAGGAAGAGCCGATCTGAAATGGTACCATTCACCAATACTCTAGCCGAGGGCCCGTTATACAAGGTGGCAATCCAACGACAACATTTTGCACCCAGCCCCATTCTTTGCAGCACCCTGCCCATGTACGGCCACTCAACTCGGTCAAAGGCCTTCTCCGAGTCTATAGAAAGCATATTGTAACGCTCACCTGACTCCCACAGAGGCGCTGGTCTGGTCTGGGTTGCTGTGGCCTCTTCGAGCGTGATGCGCAGAACTCGGAACACCGACTGAACAGGACCCTCAAATCTTGCTTGTCTGGCCCGTAGGAATATTCTTCTGCAGATGAGAAAGGGGATTAACAGTCTGCAGAATAGTGTGCTTGCTCCCCCCTTTCCCCCTTCGTTCTTCTCTAACTTCCTCCGAAATCCCCGGTTGAAGCTCACCTTATGGTTTGAAAGGATGAACTCTCCATCCTGCTTCTGGTGCAGGGGCGCGTGTTTGTCCAGTTACTTCACTGGTTTTCAGAATGGCGCTGGCAAAATCCACTTGACTTTTCCGAGCGGAACGCCGTAAGTATGAAGATTACAAAAGTTCAAGTGTTGAGCCTCCTTTTCTGTTGCCTTCCTAACCTGTGAACTGTCCTTTATTTCAGGTGCAGAATGAAGGCGATGCGTTGAGGGATTGACTTGCCGATGGTAAACTCAGGTGAGTTAGCGATGGGGGCAATCCCTCTTAATGTCTTTATATCCCTCCAATAATGTCTTTTGTCCTTTCCCCATAGGGGCCGGGGTGCGGTACCTGCCAACGAAGCGGCGCCGACCCGAAATGAGGAATGATCCACCAACAGAAGACCAGTAAGTGTTATGGCGGAAAATTAGGCTTTCCTCATATGTTCCTTCTGCTCACCTTTTGTCTCTTCTTCTCTCCCTTAGGCGCAGAGATGTGGCGACCGGTGCAGACAGTCGCGGTGGAGCCAGAAGAACTCCCGAGGACAGGTGAGTGAAGCGCAGCGCTGCAGCGAGCAACGCAGTGCTTTTAAATGAAAGTCTTTTCTCAGGAACGCTGGCGTGAAGGTTCCGGATGCAGGTAAGAAGTTTGATAAAATCCTTGGTTTTCACCTTTCTCTTCTCTTCTTTCCTTACAGGTTTTCCAGGATCGAGGCGGGCGTGGCTGGAGACCAGGTGCAGGAGCAGACACGGTGAGCGTTCAGCTGCTTGGATGCAGAACAACGCGAAGCGTGAGCTACTGTCTGGGCGTGGCTTAAATAGCCCCCAAAGTAGTTCCAGGTAAGTATCCTTCCCTTGCCACGCCCGAGTGGCAAAATAGTCCCAATGAAAAAATAGTCCCTTTCAGGTCTCAGGGAGGCCTGAATCTTGCAGCATGGTCTGCATCAGGTAAGTGCACCAAAACACCTTCCTTTATGAGCCTGGCGCCTATGGCGCCAGGACTGATGTCCAACATGAGCCTGGCGCCAAAGGCGCCAGGACAGAGTCCAAAGAGCCCCTATAAGGGGCCACTGGGCTTTTACCCGGGGGCATGATGCCTGCTCCCGGGGGTGCTGGTCCTGGCCTGGTGCTCCGGGGGTAGGCATCATGACACATATAGGCATCCAGGCCACTACTCACGGCTTCATACATGAGGTAGAGGGTTTTTATGATGTTGTCTGACCCTTGCCTACCTGGGATAAAGCCCACCTGGTCTCCGTGGACTAAGGCGGGGAGGTGCTGGGCCAATCTGTTGGCAAGGAGTTTCGCCAGGATTTTCAGTCGGTGTTGAGTAAAGAGATGGGATGATAGGAATGACATAGAGTAGGGTCTTTCCCCTCCTTAGGTATAACCACTAGAAGGACTGAAAGCATAGACTGGGGGAGGGGACCAGACTCGAGGGTGGAGTTGAATAATTTGGCCAAAAACGGGCCAAGGGTAGCTCCAAAAGACTTATAGAAGGAGATAGTAAAACCGTCATCACCTGGGGTGGTACCACCCTTCATCAAACTTATCGTATCTACTATTTCCTGAGGAGTAATGGGGTCTTCCAGAGAACCTGCCTGCTCCGAGGAAAGACTGGGGATTGGCAAGGAATATAGGAAAACGTAGGCATCGGAGCCTTCTCCAACACATTCCGAGGCATAGAGGCGTTCATAATAAAGGCGGAAGAGCTCAGCTATACCCGAATCATCCGTACATTTACCTCCACCCAGAGTACGCAGTGCGTGGACTCTTACTATTCCTGAGTTCCCTTAGTCTCCAGGCAAGGATTCTGTCCGCTTTTTCCTCCTTCTTCATATATCTCTGCTTTAGAAAAGCTAGCTTTCTCTCGGTTTGTCCCACCAAGAGGGCCGCTAGTTGGGCTTTGAGCCGTTGAAGTTCTGACCATTTCCCCAAGCACATTCGGGACCTAAGCTTGCCCCCTGGCTGGATAGCCTCTATTTTATCTCTGAGGATTTTCTCCTCCCTACCTCTCTCCCGCTTCCTTCTCACTCCCATGCCGATGAGAACCCCTCTAATCGTAGCCTTAAATGTTTCCCAAACACTGGCCTCCCCCACCTCGCCATTCTCATTCAAAGCGAAGTAGTCCATAATCGCAACCAAAAGTTCCTGGGACAGACTTTTATCCTGCAACAACAGGTCACATTACAAGACCACCTCAAGCTCTGGGCTTGTTCCGAGAACATCCCTATCTGAACTTGCACCAAGTCATGGTCCGACCATGGGATCAATTCTACCCCAAAGTTGGATACCCTCTCCCTCAGTGAGTTGTCCACCAAGATGTAGTCAATACGGGAGAAGGAGGCGTGCGGCCTAGAGAAGAAGGTAAAGAGGGGCGTGCATCCCTTCCGAGTTGAGTGAGAGTCGAAATGCCCAGGGCAGAGTTTGTGCTATGAAAGGAGGCTGAAACCTTCCTTAGCCCACGAGAGACCGTGCACGGGCGTTCCGTTTTTCTATCCACATCAGGGTCAAGAACCATATTAAAATCACCTCCCACCAAGAGAACCCCCTCCATGAATTCTATGATTTCTGACTTGGTCCCTTCCCAAAATTTGTCTTGGGCCTCATTCGGGGCATAGACTAACACCAGCGTCACCTTGTTACCTCTGATATTGCCCTTTACCATTACAAAACGGCCCTCTGGGTCTTTTCGCTGAGCTTGTAGGACAAAGTGAGCCTTCGGAGAAACTACTATCGCCATCCCACTTTTCTTAGTCCGACACGAAGTGTGGAAAACCCCCTGCACAAAGTTAGCTCTAAGGGGCCATTCCCTATCCCTCACACAATGAGTTGCCTGAAGGAATAACACATGGAGTTTCAACCTCTTAAATTCCCTAACCACCAAGGATCTCTTATAGGGGGAATTCAAACCTCGGACATTCAAAGAACCCTGGGTCAGTGATTGATTGGTCAGCCATTAGGGAGACGTTTATTCCTGAAAATTCCCCCTGAGGGCACTTAAAGGCTATGGAGGAATATATGTGACATCATGAGTGTCACCAGACCCAGGCCACCAGCGTCTCCCTCCGAAGGGTATAACCACATGATACACATGACCCACATTGAGCCCCCCCCTCCCATGCTCCAAAGTAACAACCCGATGGATAATCCTCCCCCACACCTGGATTCCCAGGAAAAGCAAAAAAACAACCAAGCAACCCCATCACTTCGAACAAAGGGATCGAGGGCAGATACACAGGCTCAAATAACCTTTACAGAACCACAGCCTCCCCAATCCAAATCCGGGAACAAGCAGAAACTTTGATGAATTCAGTCTTTGGACGCGCCTGGCGAGGTTGGGGACACTTTCCTATACTTCCTATGTCCTCGTACTCGCCGCCTTTCCGTGGGCACGCTGGGGGCGCGAGACTGGGACAAGTCTACTCTCTCGCCCACCTGGGCAGACCCCTGCTTGGGATCGCCCAGAATCTCACCGGTGACCCTTTGGATGTCATCTTCTGTGACCAAGGAGTATTTAAACCCATCGAATTCAAAGGAGAGAGAAAAGGGGTGAACCCATCTGTATTCACTCCCTTGGACTGAAGCCATCTAGTTAGGGGACCACACAGGCGTCGGCGGGCAAGGGAAAAGGCTGAAAGGTCTTGATAGATCGTCACCTTAGAGTCCTCCCAAATGATGGGACCCTTTTTCCTTGCCATGTCAAGAATCTTAGACTTCTCTGAGAAATAGTGAAATTTCACTAGGATTGACCTGGGCCCTCTGTTGGGGATACCCGCTCTATGAGCCCTGTCAATCGTTGGTTCGTCAGTATTGCCTTTGTCGAACAATTTACTTATCACAGAGTTGACGATCCTGAGGATGTCTGCCTGGGATTCCCCCTCCCGTTCCGGAACACCAAGGAATCTCAGGTTGCTCCGGCGCTCCCTATTTTCCAAGTCATCCAACTTTAGGGTGCACTTCTCTCTCCGTTCCAGCTCCGAGAGGCGCATGTCGATCAGGGTTTCCAAAAGGTCAACAGAGGACTGATTCGCTTCCAGAGCCTGAACACGCTCATCAACAGCGTCCACTTTTTTATCCAGAGAGTCCAGCCTTCTGCCTATGTCCGCCCGGAAGCTGCAGATTTCTTCCAATAAGGCAGCCATATTCTTGTTATCCTGGGCATCTAGGGCCTCGGTTTGCGCCTTGGTTGACATGTCGGGAGCAGCCTGAGCCAGAGGAGGGGCGTAACAATACTTTTGCAGGGACCAGGCCCAGCTCATCCGGGGAACCTCCAGGCGTTGCCAGAAGGGGTGACAGGAACAAACCACAGCAAAAGGGGCCCCCTCTAGGACAAGGCGAGAACTTGCATAAACTCCAGAATTAATATAGGTGCCCCCCCATCCCCTGAGTCCTCCTTAGATACACAATCCAACACCGGGCCCAGCAGGACCCTTCTGGATGCCCCGGAACAGACCCAGAGGCGAAGTGCTAGGGAAGCACCTGGTGGAGAAATCACACACTGGAGACCCTCGATCCCCCAAAAACTCTGGTTGCAGGTAGAGAGGCTGAGTCCGTCCCGCTCCTGGGACTGTCTCCCCAATAGTTAACACAGCAGGGGCAAGAGGGGTTGGGGGGGAGGAGAGGGAATACGGCAGACAGGCAAAGAACATAAGAGTCCCCCTACGCTTTCACCACCTGTGCCTGCTCAGCAACAAACTTCAAGGAGGGACACCAGCTCCTCTCGGGGTGGTGGGAGAGTGACACACTCACCTCCCGTAATGATAACAGCTCCAGAAGGGCCCACGCCATAGAGGGGGCGGGTCAGAAAAGAGTCCCGCGGCGAGGACTCACCGAATCGCGCCCCCTCCACCTGTTCAACAGCCAGCCTCGGCGGGGGGGCTGGTCCTCTGCCGGGCCCACTCCGGCAACTGAAGAAGAGCATGGGCAAAAGCAGCAACAAGCTAGGGGACATCTGCTCACACCCGCCCCGCCTCCAGGACCAAATCACGGCACCCTTGCACCTCGGTGTCCGGATCTCCTCCTCCTCCTTCACACGACGATCTGGGCAGCGCTCAATCCTCCTGCCAGGGGGGGCTGGCCTCAACTAATCAGGTCCCACGCCGGGCTGCCCTGTCGCTGCGCTCCAGATCGCGCCCCTCGCCGTTCAAGAGCCAGCCTCGGTGGGGGGGCTGGTCCTCCGCTGGGCCCGCTCCGGCAACCGAAGAAGAGCATGGGCTGAGGCAGCAACAGGCCAAGGGACAGCTGCGCCCACCCGCTCCACCAAGTCCCTCAGCCCGCAACACCCACGCACCAGGCCAGCACAGAGCGGGGGGCCGGGGCCGCCAGGACCAAATCACAGCACCCTCGCCCCTCGGTGTCCGTATCTCCTCCTCCTTCACTCAGCAGTCCGGGCAGTGCTCAATCCTCCTGTAGGGGGGGGGGGGTGTTGGCCCCAACCGGTCAGGTCCCATGCCGGACATGATCTAAAAATCTATTAATCTTGTGCCAAGGTTCCATGTCCTAACAGACAGTCATAGATAAAGCATTGGCTTCTCTTATGGATAGCGATGCCGAGGAGTATGACCTTGCAGCCTGTGACTTCCAGAGACCTGCCCTCCTTATCTGGGAGAGCTGTAAGAGCATAAGCTGGGATAGCTAGATTCTGTCTCGCTGTCACTGTGAGGACCAAGTCAAGTTTTGGGTGCACTCTTAGGCACAGCGGCATAGTGTCAGGAGCTTTATATTTCTTTTCCGGCCAGGTCATGGTAGCTGAAGTTGAATGGAAGGTCTTAGTATGGCTTCACCTATGTCCCATATGGTATCTAGAGTTGGTATTGCTGTGGGGGTTCTCCCTTGGGGGCACTTGGAGGTCAAACATGTGCGTGGCCATCGTTATTATGGTATGAAAATATTTTCTCTGTTTGGTGTTGACATAGTCCTCCCATTCATCCCCCTCCTTTTGAGGTGATTTCTATGTAATTTCCCTATCTTCTGGCTCCTCCACTAGTAATCGACATCTGAGGACTCGTGCTAGGGGGCTCCCAATGTGTCCTCTTATGATGCAGAGTCTTCCAGGTGCCCAGGTATTTTTGAAAGTGATTCAGGGTGTGTTGGGCTCCATTGTGATGTACAGGTGTTGGTGGTTGAGGTTTCTGCCACCCTCGGATGCTTGTGGCACAGTGTTGTCTCCTCCAGAATGTTTTGAGGAGATTGCATGAGGGCAGAAATGGGTCATCGACAGCCCAGCCGCATTAGGGGCAGCAGGCCCAGGAGGGATATTTTCCTTGGGGACCATGGACGAGGCTACAGGATGCACATCTATGTCCGAGAACTCTTTTTGCAGGATTATATCCAGCATTTCCTCTATTTCTTTAATGGGAATAGGTTAATGATATTCGGCCCCGTTAACAGGGTCTTGACACGGTGGGCTGTTTCTCCTCTGCCGTGGACAAGCACTGTCCTGTCAGTGAGGACTTTTGCATAGGCCAGGGGTCTTCAAACTTTCTAATGCAAAGCTCCACTTGAGACAGCATTCTTCAGTTGCCTTCCGTCCCATGTGGTTTTCACTCCAGAGGCGCAGAGGTTGAGTGCGTAGGTCCCAACCAGACAGCGTCAAAATGCTAGTGACTAAGGGTGGGACTTACACAGTGGAGTAAGGGAGTACAGCAACAGACTCCCTTACATTGTCACTGTCTGCTTGTCTAGTTCTACCCACTACCTTGTCCTTCTGCCTTACCCAATCTCTCCCATTATTAATTCTGTTCTGTACTCCATTTTCCTTCTTCCCTGCATTTTTTCTATCTGCCTGCTTCCTTGCTAGTCCTCCTGACTGCCTCCTTCACCCATTCTCCTGCTCTCACTTTCTCTTACATTATTTCCCTCATCCTTCTCATCCCCTCATGCTCAGTTTTTTATCTGTTTGTTGCACACTTATTTCTCTCTGATCTTCCTCTCACACTGTCACCTGCCACCCTCTAATTCTATTATTTCTGTTGCTCCCATGTCTATCCAATGTTTCTCTTGGCTCTCTATTCCACTTAACCAGTTTCTTCTGTTCCTTTCCCTTCTTTTGTGCATGTTCTCTCCCCTCTACCCATTCTTTCCCTTTTCCCACTCCATTTTTCTTTTAGAATCTCTTCACTTCTGTCTGTCTCTCCTCTTACTTACTATTACCCTCATGTGCTGCCTCTTAACTTTCACTCATTCCGATTCTCTCTAATCTCGCTCAATATTCTGTCCGCTTTCAGCATTCCTTTAAATTCTTCCCTCCATTCTCTCACTGTCTCACTCTTAGTCTCTCCTCATTCTGTATCCCGCTTTCCAATTCTGGCTGTCTCTCTCGTCTCTGCCTCTTATATCCACTATTCTGTCCCTCCTTGTACTGTGTCTCTCTTACTATACATTAATCCATCTCCCTACTATTCTATGTCTTCCACCTATTCTGTGTCTCCTACCTACTGTCTCTGCCTTCTACACTGTGCTAATCTGTCTCTCTTTTTCTGCCCTCCCTCCTATTCTATCTCTCCCTCCTAATCTTTCTTTTTTCCCCTTCTGTCATATTCTGCCCTATTACGTCTCTACCTCATATTCTTTCATTGTCTTTCTCTTTATTCTGTCTCCCTCCTATTCTGTGCATCTGACTAACTCTGTCCTATTCTGTACCTCCCTCTTATTCTGTCCCCACTTTCCATTCTGTCCTAGTCTGTCCCTCTATTTTCTCCCTCCCTAACATACTGTCCCTCCCCCCTTCACAATAAGATAATTTGTATCCTTCCAAAATATGGGGCTAAGGCAGCCAACGTAAGCATATATCACAATTTCTGTGGGTGACAAGTTCCTGTCCGTCATCACAGCTTTTTCTCTGGTCGGTGACCGTTTGTCCTTCAATGGCTTGTGGGTCTTCATAGAGGTCAAGCTTAATGACGAATATCAGAGCTCTGAGGTATGTTTTCCCATCGACAAGTGTCTCTCTGTCAAAGGCGTGCACTCTTTGTAGACGATACCTGCGTCATTGATGGTGACCTTGTTACATTGTTGGAGACCATTCAATCGATGGTCGGTGGGTGGGCGACTCCACCATCATGGAGGATGCTGTAGATAATGGTTTGGGTGGATTTTCTGTAGACGACTTAGTTGGTGGCTTATTCATGGACGGCTGTGGTCCTGTCGACGAGGGATGACTATCTGCTGTTTTAAGTCTCTTTTCCTCACTGGATTTGTCTCTGTGTTCGGGGCCTGTCCTGACTTTGATCTTGAAGGGTGGTAGCAGTGCCCTTCCTACTGAAAAAGCTCTGCTTTTCATAGGAGACTGCTTTTTAGGAGTCCTTTGCAGAAAGGCTGTGGCTGACCTGGTAGACACCTCTCCTGAGGAGGCATAGGTAAAATAATAGTCTCCAGTGCCTATCCTGGAGTGTCATCTGTGATCAAGTCTTGCATATCTCACATGTGGGCATGCAGGCAATACATACACTCCAGATTAGGGTCCCTGCGGAAAAAGATATTTCTCCCACACCCTGCACAGTCTTTGAAAAGAGACTTCTTAAGTTTAGAAGGCTCTTCCCTACCTTCATTATCCATGAATGCGAGGATATGGGGGAAACTAAAAACAAAGACGTTTTCTGCCTCCTGTTGATCCCAGGAGAGCAGTACAAGGTAGTAGATGGAAGAGCCGACCAAGCTTCACCAAAAAAACTAGTGAAAGAGTAGAAACTATTCCTACAATATATCGAAACTCTTAATAAAAGGTTAGAGATCACAGCAGGATTTCCTAGTCACTAGACTGTGGTGGAGAATCTGAAGATGGCTGCCCTGGGTGGAGCTCAAGCCCTGTCCACCTCATTGGCTGATGCAGAAAAGAACCACAATGAAGTGGATAGGCTACAACCTAGAGCCTCTCTATAGTTTATAAAGCAATTTCATTGCTAGGTTTTAACATTATATATACACAACGAGGGATTCCCAGTCTGACGACGGGGAATAATTCATGCGTGCAAATCCATGAAAGATGTAATGATGGAGAATCTGCTATCTCCCACCAAAGCGATGAATGGCGGCTGTCAAAAGAGCATCATCATTCGCCTGGCTCAAGTGCATGGCCGCAGCACAGTAAGGGCATCATTACATTTTTCCCAGTACTATAAAAATGCCTGTAAAATTGCTGGTAATTCCAGCACCAGCATTTGTAACATACCAGGGAAACACAAGTTTGCTTGTGGGAGCCACAGATCTACCTCCAGGCCTGACCTGCCAGTAAATCAGGCCCCCAATGGCAAATAAATTCCACAATTACCTCCAGGCCTGACTTGCCGGTAAATCAGGCCCCCACTTGCAAATAAATTCCACAATTACCTCCATGGAGTCCTACGGGCCTAAGTCTTCCTTCCATGCGACTTTAGTAGTATGCTCTCCTTCGTAAGAAGCAAGGCCGAAGTAGAAGAGCGCATGTGGAGGAGTGATTAGTAGAAAGGGAGGCTGATGCCAACAGAGAAGATAGAGGATGAGGATAAGTTGAAAGCTGTGCTGTGTTAAAAAAAAGCCTGCCGATATTTGGCCTCAACTTTTTTATTTGTGGCCTGGCTCGAATGAGGCTTTTGCTAGATTTTGGAGGCTAAGGAAAGCACCTCCGGACAAGCTCACTGATTGTAAGCTAAAACCTAAGCAAGGATTTCTCCCCTCACTCAGACTGAATATCTGGAGGTGGAAAAATGCCAAGGAAGGATGAACTCTCTGGAATTAGAGGATCGTGTACAGGTCTTTTTGCCACATTTTTTTCAGCTTCTTTTGTGGGGTGAACCCACCACAAGGCCCCACTGAAATGCTCGCCTATGCCTTTCTCCCACTCCCACTATCCTAAAAACAATTTTAAATATGCCCTCACCCGCCTAAAACACGCAAATAATGCAGCAAAACAGCTGTCTCAACAAATTAAGTTAAAGGGTTGCAATTGAATGGGCTGATACCAGGACATCTTCCTATTGTCTGTGTCATCTTGCTTGTTAGCCTGGTCAACTATAGTAGGGCTGGCATCTGCTGGTTCCGCAATCTTGTCAGCCTTATCTCACACTAGATCCAGAGGAGGCGGCATTGGAGCCTTAGGAGGATCCCCTGAGACAGAAACTGGATGAGGTGCATGAAACATGAAAATCTGGTGGAGGAGGCATCTGAGGAGGCATATCACAGTTAATAAAGTGGAAGGCAGGCTTAATGCAGGTAACACTTCTTTAATAAGGGATATAAGAAAATCAGTCAAAGCCTCCAGAATTGCGAAAAGAATCTACCCCATCCAAAAGACTGTCCATTAGTGGGAGGAAGGTCTGATGATTATGTAAAGGCCAGGGGTTGAGGCGCTGGATCCCAGAAACAGCTGTTGAACCAGAGCACAAGCGGATGGCCGATATGCAGTGCACCGGGAAGTCTTCACGGATGACTATTGAAAACCTGGGGCAAAGTTGTACCTCAAGACAATATAAGGTAGCCTGATCGGGGTGCTTGCGTACTGCAGCCCAGCAGGGACTGTTGCAGTCTCTGAAGGTGAAGAGCAAGATGAAAACAAATACGATTCTGCCTCCTTGCCACATTTGGATGCCCCTCTGAACGAGTACTGGTAGATAAAGCCCCATGGGCCTCGGGGTACTCCTTGGCGTGAAAATTTCATGGAAGGGACAAAACATCAGCTCTCTTTCAGCAGAGTAACTCTCTGCAAAGGAGGCACCTGCTGAGATGCCCTGGAAAACAACGGTGCATGTCATATGTTTTGGTGGGGATCTGGAAAGCATCTCCCTGGGACTAATCGACTCACAAGCAATTGTCTCACCGGTGCTCAGCAGTGAGGCACTCCATACAGATTGCGTGTAGGTAAGGTACGTAAGGACCTAAGGTGCAGGAGTCCGGGAGAGAAGAATTGAAACAAGAAACATTCATGGGGAAAGCGTACTAAAAAAGAAGCACTGTGATGAAGGCAACCGTTCCCATGCATGTGGAAAAAGGGACTAATGCTTTGGGCCAGAGTGCAGGGCTTGCGGGGCAGAGCCACACTGGTAGCGGTGCCAATGTGTGCATTCAAAATTTAAAGGGAAAGACACTCTTGTGGTGCAAAAGGCTTTGGTTCTGTGCCCACTGAAGGAAGCGCATACAGTATGGATGAAAGGGGACAAGACGTTGGAGTAAAGACAGGAATAAACTCTTTGTGCCATTCAAATCTATTTTAAATCGATGGTTTAGCATTTTCATATTAATTCTTCTCCCATTCACTGAAATAAAGGCTTTGCTTTAGGAGGAATGGTGTAGGCAGTACTTCCACCATGTCACTGTTTTGCCACGTGGCTGCCAGGCTGTGGGTGCAGTGGCTGCCCAGTGTAGCAATCACACCACTGAAAAGGAGGTGTCAATCAGCATGGCAGAAGCACGTCTGCCAGGAGGTTAACTTACTGCAATTTCTGCTGCAATCAGCTATATGGTAGTGCCTCAGACACCATGCCCCCCCCCCCCGCTTATGGTTGGAGAGGGCAGCCTCCATCTTGCCAAGGCCTCAAAGAGCCAAAAACGGGATTCCCTACACTTAGAAAAGCGGTATGCCTTTTGGTTCTCCTAAGTCAGGGAAGGGAACTACCACAAACTGGGCCCCAAGGGGCAACAACCAGCCATTACCCTACGTCAAATACCAAATTGTATGGTCATTTCCACCGTTTGATTTAGTGAAGTGAGTAGGGAGGCATTGTCAGGGCAGGTGGAAGGGGGGAGTTATCAACATCTGGCTCCAACTATCAATTTGGCACACCTGGGGGTTAGCAGAAGAAAACATGCTTCATCCACAACCTCTAAAGCAACCCCGTGTTACTTGTCACCCATTCATTGGTGATTGAGAACTTCAAAAGTCCTATTTGTAGTCAAAATAAATAAATGCAGATACATGAACAAATCCTTCACGTTTTTTTTAAAGCCTTCTGTGATGGCAATGTGACTCTACATATGTAACAGGAGAGAGAAAAGTGTGTTGAACAAATATAAATATTTGAGGGCATCACAGTTGCTTCATGTTGTTCATGAAGTGAACCAATCATAAATGCCATGTTTAAACTAAACAATATCAAGTCCTGACAATGATAGGATAATGACAAGACTACCTGTCTTAAAAGGTTCGTAGCATTAGCTCTTTGTGCCGTTATGGGATCCATGTCTGTAAGTGATATATCCTTTTCCAGCAGGCGCTCATACTCCTGAAAAGTAAATTAGGTGAATGTTTATTATGTTTTCCCTTTTTATCAATATATTACAGTAGAGGTGCAAATAAGTTCAACAAAAAGAAAATCTTGTAACGCCTTCACAAGTTTGTTACATCTGGCATCTAGCATCCATTTCAGAATTATTAACTATGATGCAAGTAATGTTATATAATATTTCGCACTAACATGTAAAAAACAAAAACTGAAAAAGAACATAACCTGTACAATCTTAATATCAAGGATTCAAGCAGATATTTTCATTGATATAACACATGGTGTGAACTTGGATGCAGAAGCAGAGGGGAAATGTTTACAGTATTTCTGCCAATGTGCACTTGAATTAGCATTTGGCCTGAAAAGTGGGATTCTTCTTTGAAATTATAAATACAGTTATAGTTAACCAACTCAGCTTTATCAAAAATGGCATATTTGAGTGTTTATAAATCACTAGCAAAAAGTACCCGTTCTCCGAACAGGTTCTGTGGACAGACATGACAACACTCTTATCAAATGTTGAAAATCAATGATCATGTAGGTCGTTATTCCGATTTGCTTATCACATGAAGTAAAATGCACTGAGAATGGGCGTGTGTGACTGGCTGACGTACCCCGGAACAGACGGGGGGAGGTGAGAGTTGGTGTGCTGCTGCAAACTGGGACCTACTCTGTTCTCTCCCCACCTGTTGCCTCACCCTTGCATGGTGCAGTTTGTTGTGGTGCATTGCAGTGCAAATGTATCAGAAACCGTGCATTCTAGGGTTAAGGACTGGTCCTTCTACAACCACATTGATGTTTCACTGATTGTGAGCCAGCGTTTCACGTGTGAAAGTGCTGAAATCCGGGGAAAGGGGTGAGATGTCCAAATGGTATGTAGCCAGTAATGTCCAGTGGGTCCGAACAGGTAACTATGCAAAACGTGGTGCAGATTGGTGAAATGGTGTGGAATTGTGCAAGGAACAAAGTTTCACCAAGCCACAAACCCACAAACAAATTTAAAGTTTTGCTGGAATTCGGGTAAAGCAGTGGAGTGTACAAATGCCATGTAGCCAGTAATGTCCGGATGGTCCTAACAGGTAACTATGCAGAATTTGGTGCAGATTGGTGACAGAGTGGAATTGTAGAAGAAACAACGCTTCGCCAGGCCACAAACCCTCAAACTAATTTTGACTTTTGCCTAAATCCTGGGAATGGGGTGGGGTGTACAACTGTCATGTATCCAGTATTCTCTGGACGTCCTAACAAGTAGCTATGCAAAATGTAGTGCAGATTGATGAAGCCGTGTGGAATTGTACAAGGAACAACACTTCGCAAAGCCGTGAACCAAGCCAAAAACCCACACGTGCTACCGGCGGGTTGCCGCTGAACTTGTAACACTGTACCACTGCCTGATGTCTCGGTGCCTCTGGGACATCCCGGTGGCCCAGGATGTCAGACGGCTAAAGGTTTTAGCCCCCATTCCCGTGGAGTCCCAGAGGACTCCACAGGTACGGGGACATGGAAGAACTGGCACCGCTGCCAATGGTGCCGGTGCTTCTGTGAAAACCATGCCTGCAGGGGCCTGTGCCCCTGGCAAGTCAGACCTGCTGGGAGCAACAGCTCCTGCAGGCATACTTGTAGTCTAGTGGTCCGGAAAGGGTGCCGGTACGCTGCTACCAGCACCCTTATTTCCGGACTGCCAGACTTGTAATGAGGCCTATATTGTATCTGATACAGAACAAAAGAGGACATCTTTCATTAAATGGCATGCCAGATGACTCTTTCTAGGCATACAAAATAAAAAAAACTTTTTAGGGATGGACACATGATCTTCCAAATAAAGAGAACAACCATGGGAGCCAAGTTGCTCCTAGTACAAGCAACCTATGTGTACAGAGCTTTCAAGCGTGCCATGTCTATTCCACAGACAATGTACATAACCAACATTTACTTCTATGGAAATGTTTTATTTATATTTTGATTGTGTGGAATAGAGCAAGTGATCGAGCTCGAGAGTTTTGTTTAGAAGCTGAACACTATAGATCCCCAGCTAAAATGCATACATACCATGATTAATCAATGTATAAATGTTACAGATGTGACTATAGAAGCATACGTTGGAACATTGAAAGTCAAGGTTGCAAGAGCCCAACAAAATTTACTTTTCAAATGCAGTAAAATGCAATGCAATGGCATTGTAAAATCCAGAGGGATAATTTACCTTTTGAGCAATTTCTTAATAGAAATAGCACAGACAGAACACATAGTGTGGGATTGTGAAAATGCTTATTGAAGTTAGCCTCAAGCTACTCCATTTTTGTTCACAAAACCAATTTCATGTACTCCTGTGAGCTGTGCATTTTAGCATTTCATAACTTCTTTCATAAAAATGGTATTCCTAAGAAATGCTGGTCTCTGCAAAATGTAAGTTTGTTTAGACTTTACTTCATATAACGAAAGGCCAAAACCCGGGGACACGACACCGGACAGGATAAGCATCCTGCCGTCTACAGTTGGCGTATTGCGTGAGACGCGGTGTATGTATATGTTTCAAGAATGTATGTCTGAATCCTGCATTAGGTTATCTGAGTGATTCACGACTAAAACTCCCCTTTCATTCTTTAGACCGGAACAGCTCATCTTAAAGAAACTATAGCTCTGGGCTGCAGAGTAACCTTCGGTTGCACAAACAAAGATAGGATGACTGGGAAGGTCTCCGTTTCTGGAAATCATCTGTTTTCTTGCAAGGCCAGGATGATCGAGCAAAAAAACTGCTGACAAAATCTGTTTCTCAGAAATTGTGTACATTACAGGAAATCATAAAAAACACACACAGCTGGCAGCTTCAATAAATCGATGTAACCCAATGTGTATAAAAGAGATTTCTCCTCTGCAATTTTCTCACTTCACTACTCTCCCTCAGATAATGGGCTGTGGTTGAACCTGAGCCCACTCTGAGTGTGAATAAAACATTGTATTTGCTTTACTGTGTGTCCGATGGTCTCATTTGCTTTACAGTTGCAATAGTGTCTTTCAAAATGATGCCCGAACAGGGACCCTTTCGTGGATGATCCATCGGATTTCGAGGACAGTGACCGAGCGTTGGGAGCACTGAGTACCGGGGATCCTGCCAAAAGGAGACAGTTTCTTGCAGCTGCTACTCATGATCCACGTCAGCCGCCTCGCCCAGTTATTTCCTTTATGGTAACGCTCTCCGAAAGGTGATTGTGGGTTCGTCATTCAAATATTTCTACACGTTTTCATCAATTTTGAGAATGTTTCAATGTTTTCGCAGAATTCCTTTGATTATTTTTGAATCACTGCTGTATGTTGTAGTAAAGTTTATTTTGATAGATTCCTTGTTGTTTTTGGTTTGTCTGTTAGCAAGTAGTTTCTTGAGATTTTGGTTGCATTTTCTTCCATAAAGGAACAGATAAGCCCAGGTTTTCTGAAACAGGAACAGCCGTCTACTGAATTTACAACAACCAACTGGAATGCATAGATGTGGTAATTGTAAAATCTGCCCAAATATAGAAAATGGATGAAGAACTTTAACTTACCAAACGGAAAAACCCCAAAAATTGCTCAATATATTAACTGAAAAAGTACATTTTTGGTGTATGGCATAAGATGTGTTTGAAACAAACTCTATATAGGAAGTACAATTAGAGTCTTAAAACTACGTTTACATGAGCATTTAAGAGCAATAAAAAATAAAGACACCAAATACCCCATGGCAACACACTTTTGCACCGAGCATGAAGAAAAGGAGATAGACTACATCAGGTTTTCTGGATTGAAAAAAGTAAAAGCACCAGCAAGAGGTGGAAATAGGGAATTACTTTTAAGAAAAATGGAAGAAAAATGGTTTTGCCTTATGGATACATGTATTACAGGTCTCAATTCGGATAATAAGATGTTCCATTGGCTACACATTTGACAAGAAAATTGCTGAATGAAGAAAAAATATTTGATCCATTAAGATATACTAACATGAATGCAACGTATACCTTAACCATATTAATACTTATTGGTACTTAGTGAGAAATGATTTGTACAGACAAACTAAGGTTGAGTAGGTACATGAGCTGTAGAATTAAGGAGAAAAGGGTAAACTCTGGCCCGAGGATAATAGTATAATAAGTAGTCTTTTTATATGTGGTAAACAACACATTGAATGAATACTACATTATCATTCCAAAGCAAAAGCTGTCTATAGAATAAATCAGATGAAGGGATAAACCCCATACTCAGCACACTCATTCTTAGAAAATAACTTAAAACACACAAATGTAAGAACATAAAGGTATATGTCAACTGAAAGCTTGTAAGTAATATATTTCCTTGTTTGCAATTGCGGCATTACATTCACATAACAAGAAAAGCAAGATGGCCGCAGAACGTAATGCGTAATGATGTCATTGTGTAGAAATATGCAATGATGTCACTGTGCTCACGGTTATAAGGCCGCCAAAAGTAAGCAATCCTTAGATTGCGGATCGGCGGTGAAGGAGGCAAACGTATCTCCTTCAAAATAGGTAGAAACCCATAGAATTCAGGTTAACTTTTAAACGTATAGACTAGTTGTGAATATTTTAGGCATATGACTCTTCCATTAGCATGCTTGAACGTGGATTTCTGACAAGATAACCTAAAAATTGAACACCTTATGCAGAGTAGCCTGAAATGTCTTTGAATGCACAAGTTACTAAGCTATAATCTAATGTTATATAAACTTGAAAAAATGAATGTGTAAAAGTCAAGTGTGCAGAAACCATTAGGGGAACAGCATCTCCAATTTAGGAATTAAAAAGTGTTAAGAAAATAAAAGGAATGAAGATAGGCATAATAAGTATTATCTGATTGAATGCAAAAACCTTATTGATTGCTTTAAGGATTTCAATCAGCTGTGCTAACTAACAGCAAGGAAACAGACAGAAAAAGAATAGACAACGAGCAACATGGAATAAAAACCCACATTGAATGAAGGACAGGGTGAGTGATTACAGTCATCGCATGGTATCTCAAATAAAAAAAATATAGGGGTGTTCAAAAAGAAAAAAAGGGGATGATGAACCTCTCTTCGTGAAATGTTGATGTTATGCTGATGTTTAATTTCAATTTATTTACAGACTCTTTCCTGAAGATCCAAGTTAAACACATGGTGAAACACGTATTGAGATGAGAAACATAGTGATATGCACCTATTAAGAAAAACTAAGCGAAGTAAAACCTTGCTTTGATTTAAATTTGAAAAAATAAAGCGTTAATGAAGAATATAACCACTGATTGGACAATGTGATGTGTTAAAACAAGAAAGCATTCATCCTACAATTAAATGAATACAATAATTGGTGCACACCAAAAGATACCATTTGAGAGAATACAGTCTACCAATACGTTGCTACGGTCACAATATAGGTATCTGTTGTGTCGACAATTAAGAAAAAGGAAATTGTAATAGACAGATTCAGCCAGGATTAGAGCCTCTTCCTTGACCGGACTTTGATTATAAGCACTTGTATTGGTTTATATTGATTTATGTGTTTTAGTAAAATGTTTAATTTTATGCGCTTATTTTGTATGGGAGCAATTGCTGAATACAGCTTAATATTTATTACAAAAATAGAATTGTAAACCTTCTTCACCTATATATTGTTAGAATGGACCGAGATTCACAGATGTGATTCCACATTGGAGGAATCCAAACACTAATATACTGGTAAATTATAGCACACAGAGGCATTGCCGTCAGTGAATTACCCTCTTTATTATCTACACCTTACAACAGGATGCAATATCTCATGACCAGATACGTTTCTATTCTACAACATTGTATCCACGTATTCCATTATCAATATTCTTCTTAAAATGTAACTCTCTTCTTACTCTATGGGGCAGTATGTGCTAAAGTAAATATCTGAGAGAGTTGAAAACACTTTAAACTGTTGTGTATGAGAGCAGTGCAATGAAGAAGCAGTAAAGTTTACATATGGAGATGCTCATGGTGATATTAATATTGATGTCACATGTGGCAGCATCAGAGATGGCATCTATGATGCCATCAATCATGTAATATTGAGTGTACACATTAGGAAATTTATGAAGTCACGCATGAGGTCACATGCAGGGCTTTGGGTAGGGAGTTAGAGTTGTTTAGCTCCCAAATAGTTATATTGTGGGGATCCAAGCAATGTGGAATGGGAGTCTTCAACTCAGTTATAATAGGAACCTTGTGAGTACAATTCCAATCACTGTTGCTTGTGGAAGGGCTCTTGTAACACAATGATAACACAGATTCAATAAATCTGTTTTCGGGCTACCCTTTACCACCGAAGTAGTAGAATGACTTCCTCCTTGTCATGGGAAAGAAGCATAGTATATAATGCAGCCATGGGCTCAATAAAGTCACTTGTCACACACTACTGTAAGAACAAAAACATTTAAATACAGTTAAAATATCAACCTTTTTTTGAAAATTCTATGACAATGTAAACATTTGCATACCAAAATTATAACATACCTGAATGAGTGAATCTGGTATTTCATTATCATACAATGGAATCTGCTGAAACTGATTTTTGTCTGGCTGCTCCGAATTTCGGTGCATCAGCAACTGGAAACGCTTACATTTTTTAATGTCTTCATCAGTTGCAAAGTTAAATTCTTCCTGTAGTTGGTCAAAGCGAAAATATTCAGGAGTTCCGTCTCCTTGGTTATTCACAATCTGTAGAATGATAAATAGACAAATAAAATTTATCTCACTCATGTCACATTGTATTCGACAAATTATAGTTTTCATTCCTTCTTTAATATCAATAATAAAACCCTGCTATTTAATGGGTAACTTGATACACTTCCAATATCTTACAAAGGCACTTTTTTCCAATGATATGCACAATTGGTCCAAGACTGCCAATGTTATAGATAGAATCCTCTTTAGCGACATTTGCTCTCAAATGTACATTTCCTAGCTATACTGTGTAGCAGTTATCACTTATTTTTCAGGTTTTGGTCATTTATTGAGTTAAAAGCAATGATAAAGAAGGTTGGACTAGAAGGCATCTGACTCAGACCATAGTTCAGAAGTGTCCTTCAGCTACGAGGGGCTCTTACCCCTGTGCCTTGCTTCACTGTGAACCTCCTGGCCTACCAGGCCCTACATTGGTAGAGATGCCTTGCCTCCCTCCAATTTCTCTGCTTCACCCTCCTTCGGGACTGAGAAACTGCGACGACATATGAACAGCATGGATGATAATTTCCTCTCCCACTGTCACTCCCGGACTTACCTACTCTATTAGGAAAAATTGCAATAATTAACTTTCTGATGATTACATCATCAAAACTGGGGACGCCATGATGTAGTGAGCACTACTGCATGGTACACATAATCAGCAACAGAAACAGTACAAAATGTAATCCATCAGCCAAATTAATCAAATCTTCATCATGCGCATCCTTTATTGGTGCAATCGTAGTATTCTCATAGCTGAGGCAGCAGAAACCATGGCCGATGCATTTCAGACCACAAGTCCACCGTCAGGGCAAGTTCTACAAACATACATAATACATCTATATTTATTAAAGTGAAAATGTGTGGGTTTGTGGCTTGACGGAGCATTTTTCCTTATACAATTCTGTCAGTCTGAAAACCCCAAACCCCTAACCGTCGTGTTGCCCCCCCTTTGGGCAAGCACGCTCCGGTCTTCAGACAAACTTTGACAATCTGACAACCTCCTATTGGGGGTGTGGATCACTATACCCCCCCCCCCCCCTTTGACTGCATTCGTATCAGGCCCTATGTGCAATGTGTTCTAGTAACATACACCTATCTTACTACCGTGGGCAATAACAAATAACATTAAGACACAAAGAAAACACAAAGAATCGATTCAATTTATAACAATGAGATACATTTATTTATATACACACAGCTAAGCATAATACATGACAATGCAGGCAGTTCTAATGCTATGTATAATTTGCACCTTTTATACTTCTGGTGCAAAGCTACCATGCAGTATCTATAAGCCTTTCAGGTTCCTAATGTAAGCCTGTGCTGCAAATGTGTGGTTCTAATGCAATCTAATGCAAGCGCTAGTCATCCATCACCTTCATGGGCAAATCCACACCATCAATCCACAATTAAGAAAAAGAAAACTGTAATAGACAGATTCAGCCAGGATTAGAGCCTCTTCCTTGACCGGACTTTGATTATAAGCACTTGTATTGGTTTATATTGATTTATGTGTTTTAATATAATGTTTAATTGTATGCACTTATTTTGTATGGGAGCAATTGCTGAATACAGCTTAATATTTATTACAAAAATAGAATTGTAAACCTCCTTCACCACACCATCAATCCACACCATCCACGCTCTAGACAATCCCTGTCATGTTTCCCCTTCACCCAAACCTGTGTGTGTGTGTGTGTGTGTCTGTTCTTATCAATTTGAAGAGAGAGTTCAAGACCCCGTGGACGGCGTTAGGCTGGTAGCGGCCCCCGGCGCGCCGGGATCGGGTCTTCTCGGAGTCGGGTTGCTTGGGAATGCAGCCCAAAGCGGGTGGTAAACTCCATCTAAGGCTAAATACGGGCGCGAGACCGATAGCCAACAAGTACCGTAAGGGAAAGTTGAAAAGAACTTATCAATCAATTTAAGCCTAGGCCAAACCCATACTTCCCATTCTGTTGTCAATCAGCCAGTGGCAGGCCTCAAGACTGCCAACTGCCAAGCTCTCGATCTCATCAAGGCCCATCAGTCTGCTGCACCAAGCACCATCTCCAGCCAACCCTCTCTGTGGCTCTTCCGATCTCTCGTGCAGTCTTAACTCTCCTCATGCAGTTCTCCCAGTGCAGACCTCGAACTCCCTCGAACTCTCTGGCTAACTCTCTGGCCAACTCCTGATCTCTTCCGTCTCTCACAACTCTTCCGAACTCCTCTCAACTCTTCCGAACTCCTCTTTTCCTCTCTCTCTCCAGCCCTCCTGGTTATAGTCTCCAATGACGCACAGAATGTCTAAGAATGTCTCTCCCTCAGCGTTTAGCAAAATGCCTGCCTGTCTCCTTGCGTGTTACTTGTCTCGGCATGTCCTGTTACTTCGTGTCAAAGTGACACTGGAACATCATATCTTTCTTTCATGGCCTTCCGAGTATGTTGCGAAATACATCATCTATTCCGTGTTTCTCCATTCTCTCCACTGTAGACTTCACTCTGTATTACAAAATGCTCCTAGGCCCCGTTCTTAAAGCACCTCTTCTGTGTGAATAGGCTTCCCTCTCTCCTGTCTACCCACTCCCTTGGCGCAGCCCCCACTTTTGCAGTCTCTGCGAAGCACACCAGCCATGCTGATAAGCTTCCTAGGCTGTCTCTACTAGGACAAGGGTCCATGTTATCTGTGTATGTCTGCCAATGTTTATGAACAGTGTACCATAACATTTCTCCGCACTGAGCAACTTCTGTCTTTCTCCATCAAAAAATGGCTCATAGGCCTCGTGTCTCATTCTGAATGCTTCCTAGTGTTTACCGCAAATCTCCCGCAATACAAGCACTAACTAAATGCAAAACTCATTCTAGGTGCATACTCAATCATACATACATACATACATGTGTGTCAATCATATCTCTAAATGTGTCTCTACAAAGCATACATGTGTGCTATACTAAATGGCTTTTCATGGCATTTCAAATATGCCAGTGTGTGTAGTGCAAACAATGCATTTTCTCTCTCAGCCTAAGCGCTATATCTAATGCAAACATAGATGCATAGCATATCATATCGTGTCTCTAAAACACTACATGGCACTTCAGATATATGTGCAAGTGCGAGTGGAGGCAATATCATTCTAAAAGCATATTGCAAATGCATACAAAGGTGACAGTCTAATATGTAGACAGTGTCTACTTCAGCAATGTACTATGGATAACTAAACAGAATGCAATAATGGAATGATTCCATAGCAAAGATTCTAATGATTGGGTAATGGTGATTCTAACAGATACTAATGATGAGTCTAACGATAACAATACCAGGCTCCTCATTTTATCAGATTCACAATTCTCTCCTCTTATCGTTAGATAAATCATAACAAAATATAGCATACGTGATACATAACATAGCAATAGTGGCAGTCTAATACCAAGCAAAGTTACAGAAAGGAAAAAGCATGTATCATGATGCATAAAAAACCTTTTTTCAAAATGCAAGCATTCCACTCTATCAGTGGCAAGCTAAAATATCAAATGCAAAGCTGCAAATCTGTCAGAAATCAGAATAACATAGCCAAAAGTCGAGCAAAAAGTCAGAAGTCAAGAAGTGTCTACAAGCCAAAGGTGTGAAAGTGTCTCTACAAGCAGAAAACGAAAATGCAATGCATAGAATCAATGCACAAGTACTGTGCATACAGGTGTTTCCAGTTCAGTGTGTCAAGCACAAAATATGACAATCACTTTCACAGGTGTCAAAGGTCAGTACAGATGTCAGTAGCCAAACAGGCCAAACATTCAGTGATCAATGCATACATATCAGTGTATACATGCAGTGTATTGGTCATATAGGCCATTTCAGTTATATTCCAGTCCAAGGTATTTCCAAGTTCTCATGAGGTATGTGTGTCCTCACAACCGTGCACAGTACAAATTCAGTACAAAAAGTTCTAATGCAAAAGGTTTCAGCCAAGGAATGTCAACAAAGATGCAATGTCAACAAAGCAAGTGTTCACAAACGAATACTGCGTTCACTAAGAGCATATCAGAGTTCAGCAAAAGGTCAAAGTTCAGGCAGCGAAGTGTTCTCCACAACAGCAAAGTGTGAACAAATGTGAAGCAGCAAAGTGTTCAAGGCAATAACTTTCAGGCAATCAATGTTCAGGCAGCATAAACGTGTACAAGCCAATTCATTTTGGCCTGCTTGATAAGTGCCAGCAAGATTTTGCACAGAGCTCCAACGACAGGAGCAAGCAAGTGTCAGGTACCATATGTATGCCCCACTTGTCCCCATGGAGTGATCAACATATGCCCTTCACTTCAAAGGTAGCACAGGGAAAACCCGCGTGTCAGAACTTTCAATTGATGTCAATCGCCCTTTTTCCCTTCACATCATGAACAAAGCCGACAGGTGCACTCATTCAGAGTGTTTACAAGACATTGCAGGTGGTTACTCTCCTCTGGACACAGTGTGGTCCTTCTCCATAGGCCCATCTCTAGCAGGTTCAAATTCTCTCCTCTTCCTCTCACCAGGTCATGCTGTTGCCATGCCATTGCCATGCCCATGCTCTTCAAATGAGGGACAGCCAGCATTACAGGTGCACTCATTCAAAAATGCACCATATGCTCTGTCTCCTTCACTTAAGAGAACAAGAGCTATTCAAACGTGGATCAGGCAAGACATGCTTTCAGAGCGTGTATTCCTGCTCATTGCTGCTCATGCACAAACTTGTCTGGTGCAAAAGGCATTCCAAATGGATTCTCTTCTCGCTGCAGATTACAAAAGCTGCTCACAAAGCAATTCGAATTTCTCCTCCTCTCTCCTGCTGCTGCTGCTTCACTGCTCTTTCACTTTCACTTCTTGGCACAGATGCTGCAAGGTGTCACAGTCGGTCACAATCTCTTCTCTCTCCATGGCAATAGGTGTCATGCCACAAAGTCTCTCTAGCAGCAGATTTTCTGGGTACATTCTCAGAGCACAGCCATTGGACAAGGCGTACACTGAGGCCTCAAGTCGGTCGGTCGACATTCCCCAAAAGTGCTGCTGCAAAGCGTCAAATGTCAGATGCCAATGTCTCATCATTGCTGCAAACAAACAGCCATGATGCAAAGTCACATTGCAAGGCGACAAAAGCCAGTCTCTTTCTGGTGCTGCTTCAAAACAGCCATGCAAAGTCACAAGGTGTCAGCCATCATTGATCTCAGACGGTCATCAAAGTCTGGTCATTTCGGTCTGGTCATCATGACGGTCATCTGGACATGCTCTCAGGCGTCATGCTGCTCCAAATCATGGTCTCATCATTTCATGCGGCGATGCCATCTCGTCTGGTCAAGGAGTCAATGTGACCTCGGTCTGGTCAAGGTGTCTCTCCAGATTTCATGTAAAGAAACAAAAAGTGCAAGCATCAGTCTTACTCAGTTTCAAGTGTTTTTCAAAACCAAAATAAAACAGCATTTCTCATTGTGCGTTGAAGTGCACATCTGCTAGTCCTACACTATCCCTTGCCTCTCTCAGGCAAATCCATGCTCGTTCCCCCTGTGTCTAATCAATGTGTCAGTGCCTCTATCTATTGTCTCACTAGGCCTGTCTCTCCCTGCATCATAATGTATGCATGCTTAATGCATGACTCCTGCATCCATCCCTATCCTTTTCAAAACAAAACAACCAGTTTCACATACTTCAACCATCTCACTTTCAAATGCTGCACATTCAAAAATGTCACACCTGCATTCCCTTCTGTGTCACTTCCACCTCTAGATGTCACAACACTCTCCCTATTTTCCATCATTAAAAATTCACAAAGCTGAATTATTACATGCTGAAAAATCACATCAGTTTCATTCAAAAAACCTCTCTTATATACAATGCAATTCACATTCAAACATGCACTGCTAGCTCGTGCTTCAGATACACAATCTGCCAGTCCAGCGCGTTCTGGATTGTCAACAAACATGCTTTCCATGCGCACATTCAGACTACAAAAATTCCAGGCATGCAAGCTTTTAAAACATCCAAATTTAGCGTGATTCCCTTAATCTATCTTCCCTTGCAATGTTGTCAAAATATCTAGGTCATTGGACAATAATTTTTTCTCACTCGAAAACGTACGAATCAAAATACTTCCAGTTTCACTGCTATTGTTCTGGGGTAACTTTTTCTCCCCTTTAATAATATGCTTTTCTTTAGGAACGCTGTTCCCACCCATCACTGCTGATGAAATTGAATTCAATGGGTCTTTCAATGGGACATTTTTCCAGTTACTAATCACATCTCTGAGACGACATATTACTGAGTGCGAGTCAACAATATGTGGGCTCCCTTCTGTAGCTACACTTTTCACTTTCAATACAGTTGATCCCTGGGATGCATCCCAGGAAGCAAGTGTATTTTTAAGCCGATTTCTTATTGCCTTCAGGTCACTAAGAAATTAACTCATTCTGCAGTTTCAATTATTCTGAGCGTCTTCAATAAAAAAACTGTTTCTCTCACTTGGTGAATTAATGTACATTTATTCATACAATCATTGCCAGTCATAAAATACTGTTCTGGGTGAATGTTACAACCAATTCCGGCAACCAAAGTCAAACAATTACGCTCCCCTTCCTACGGCGAACAAAATTGCAGACAGCATGCTCAAAACAATAAACCAAGACAGACAAAACATGAAACAAAAAAAAAATCTCTATTCCCACGAACGAACTAACAGAAAAACAAAAACAATTACACAGTTGCACAAGATGTTCAAACTTCGACTCTTGCGAAACTGATAAGTATGTCAGCAGACCAGCTGCAAAACATCTTAATCAGTCCACATTAGTGAAAATCCGGGTGTCCCCTCCATTTTGTCAGTCTGAAAACCCCAAACCCTTAACCGTTGTGTTGCCCCCCCTTTGGGCAAGCACGCTCCGGTCTTTAGACAAACTTTGACAATCTGACAACCTCCTAATGGGGGTGTGGATCACTATACCCCCCCTTTGACTGCATTCGTATCAGGCCCTATGTGCAATGTGTTCTAATAACATACACCTATCTTACTACCGTGGGCAATAACAAATAACATTAAGACACAAAGAAAACACAAAGAATCGATTCAATTTATAACAATGGGATACATTTATTTATATACACACAGCTAAGCATAATACATGACAATGCAGGCAGTTCTAATGCTATGTCTAATTTACACCTTTTATACTTCTGGTGCAAAGCTACCATGCAGTATCTATAAGCCTTTCAGGTTCCCAATGTAAGCCTGTGATGCAAATGTGTGGTTCTAATGCAATCTAATGCAAGCGCTAGTCATCCATCACATTCATGGGCAAATCCACACCATCAATCCACACCATCCTTGCTCTAGACAATCCCTGTCATGTTTCCCCTTCACCCAAGCCTGTGTGTGTGTGTGTGTGTGTGTGTGTGTCTGTTCTTATCAATCAATTTAAGCCTAGGCCAAACCCATACTTCCCATTCTGTTGTCAATCAGCCAGTGGCAGGCCTCAAGACTGCCAACTGCCAAGCTCTCGATCTCATCAAGGCCCATCAGTCTGCTGCACCAAGCACCATCTCCAGCCAACCCTCTCTGTGGCTCTCCCGATCTCTCGTGCAGTCTCAACTCTCCTCATGCAGTTCTCCCAGTGCAGACCTCGAACTCCCTCGAACTCTCTGGCCAACTCTCTGGCCAACTCCCGATCTCTCGTGCAGTCCCCCAACTCTTCCGTCTCTCACAACTCTTCCGAACTCCTCTCCACTCTTCCGAACTCCTGTTTTCCTCTCTCTCTCCAGCCCTCCTGGTTATAGTCTCCAATGACGCACAGAATGTCTAAGAATTTCTCTCCCTCAGCGTTTAGCAAAATGCCTGCCTGTCTCCTTGCGTGTTACTTGTCTCGGCATGTCCTGTTACTTCGTGTCAAAGTGACATTGGAACATCATATCTTTCTTTCATGGCCTTCCGAGTATGTTTCGAAATACATCATCTATTCCCTGTTTCTCCATTCTCTCCACTGTAGGCTTCACTCTGAATTACAAAAAGCTCTTAGGCCCCGTTCTTAAAGCACCTCTTCTGTGTGAAAAGGCTTCCCCCTCTCCTGTCTACCCACTCCCTTGGCGCAGCCCCCACCTTTGCAGTCTCTGCGAAGCACACCAGCCATGCTGATAAGCTTCCTAGGCCGTCTCTACTACGACAAGGGTCCATGTTATCTGTGTATGTCTGCCAATGTTTACGAACAGTGTACCATAACATTTCTCCGCACTGAGCAACTTCTGTCTTTCTCCATCAAAAAATGGCTCATAGGCCTTGTGTCTCATTCTGAATGCTTCCTAGTGTTTACCGCAAATCTCTCACAATACAAGCACTAGCTAAATGCAAAACTCATTCTAGGTGCATACTCAATCATACATACATACATACATGTGTGTCAATCATATCTCTAAATGTTTCTCTACAAAGCATACATGTGTGCTATACTAAATGTCTTTTCATGGCATTTCAAATATGCCAGTGTGTGTAGTGCAAGCAATGCATATTCTCTCTCAGCCTAAGCGCTATATCTAATGCAAACATAGATGCATAGCATATCATATCGTGTCTCTAAAACACTACATGGCACTTCAGATATATGTGCAAGTGCGAGTGGAGGAAATATCATTCTAAAAGCATATTGCAAATGCATACAAAGGTGACAGTCTAATATGTGGACAGTGTCTACTTCAGCAATGTACTATGGACAACTAAACAGAATGCAATAATGGAATGATTCCATAGCAAAGATTCTAATGATTGGGTTATGGTGATTGTAACAGATACTAATGATGAGTCTAACGATAACAATACCAGGCTCCTCATTTTATCAGATTCACACCATTTCACCAATCTGCACCACATTTTTCATAGCTACCTGTTAGGACCCTCTGGACATTATTGTCTACATAACATTTGGACCCCCCCCACCCCTTTTCCCGGATTTCAGCACCTTCACACATGAGACGGTTGTCGTCATAGTAGAACCGGCCCTCAACCCTAGAATGCACAGTTTCTGGGACATTAGCACCGTAATACACCGCAGGGAACTACACACACCAGTTGTGAGGCAACATGTGAGGAGAGAGCACAGTAGGACCCTGTGTGCAGCAGCACACCAACTCTTACCTCCCCCCAATGTCTGCTCTGGGGTATGGCAGCCAGCCACACACGCCCATTCTCAGTGCAGTTTACTTCACAGTGCAAAGCACATCAAGCGACACGTGAATTGGAACAACGAACTATAAGATCATTGATTTTCAAAAATTGATGAGAGTGTTGTCATGTCTGTCCACTGAACCCGTTCAGAGAACGGGTACTTTTTGCTAGTATAATTATAAAATGTATATGCTAGAAATCTCAAATAATGCACATAGCGTAACCACATCCTACCTGTCCTTCTAAGAGAAATGACGTAAATTATGATGCAAAGCCTGATAATACAACGAAAAGAAACTATAATAGTTATCATTTCTTTAGTTTAAGACAACTTATGGTAAGGTTCCTTTCAATCCCATAGGTCAGCTTCTATTTCATGACATGCATAAAGCTTTTTCGGTAAGGTTGAAGTATGGTTGTTTCTACCATTACAGTAATGTTTACATAAGAAGGCTTTGGGTTTCCTTACTCAGCTTTCATTCATTTTTTCAGACATTTTTTGGGGCATCTGCAGAAGAATACGCAGGCATACTGAATTGAGGGGCAATCCCCAATATCAGCAGGTATGACACCCATAACCAGTGTGGCTACCTTTAGTGCTAGGTTGATAGGTATTGCTTATCTATTTTTTGCTGTAAATTAATACAGTCAGGTCTTAATTTGGTCATTAATAAAATACAACCACTTTTGACTAACTGTTTTAATGTGATGGGTCACTTGAATGTGTACCCTAAATCTTGGACCCATGCAACAGTTCTGCTGTAATGCTGTTTTGTATGGCGCTAAATGCTTTTTTCTTCCAAATCAAAACAATTTAGTATATCTGGTGGTAACCAGGCATCAAGCAACAGAGAAAGTGTCCATCAAAATGACACAGGCTTCAGTGGGAATAGATGTCAGAGTGAAGCTGCTGCGGAAGTGTTTGAGGCAAGGCCTAAGGCTATCGCCTCACATGGTGGTGGTTTATAAGGTGGCATTTTCCACATGTTGCTTGTCTCGTGTTCATAGAAAATACATTATTTAAGACAGTATTGGGTTTGCCAAACTCATTGCCAAACATAGGCACCCATAGAGGACTTTGTAAGGGGTATATTGCTGATTATATGATAGAGGGACTGTTATCTGGGACTAGCTAGGGTACTCAGCGTTGGCCGTGTCCTGATCGAGTGGCGTTTTATGTGCCCTGGAGGATGTTGCTCTTGCCCTCATGTCAGCAAGTCTTGCTTCAGTTTTCTCTAGTGTCTCATGTGCCCTGGAGGATGTTGCTCTTGTCCTCATGTCAGCAATCTTGCTTCAGTTTGCTCTGGCATCTCATTTTCCCTGGAGAAAGTTGCTGGTGTCCTCTGGTTGGCAAGTCATGCTGCTGTTTGTTGTTGTGTTTCAGAAGCACTTGATAGTGATGCTCGCTTTACATCAGATGGAGCTTTTCCAGGTGATGCTTGTTTTTTGTGCAGCATGTTTCAGTCACTCAATGGCTTCAGCAAATTTGGGAAAATGTCCAAGAAAGATTGATTGATAGTGCTCTCTTGTTATGAATGAACTCAAGTAAACTGTTACCTTACCATTCCATGATTAAACATTTCCTTTAAAAATTCCCTTTAAAAATGATTTAATAAACACTTTCGAACTGTATACAGTAGTAATAAATTTCAAATGAATAACCAACACATCAAATATTTTGCTTCAGACACTTTTCCAAATTTTGCAACATTCGAGTACCTACTGTAGTGAATCAGGCTGAGCATCAGTAAATGAGGGTGTCTACGGAGTGCATTTTTTGCATCCAAACATAGACTACAATTTTGCCCCAGACATATGAGGAATCCATGCAAAATTTGGTAGCATTGGGTTCAACAGTGTGGATTTGTATCGCCGGGCAAACATACACACATACATACATTCCTCTTTACATATAAAGATTCATCCAAGAGCAATTTTAATTAACAGAATTCTAAACCATCTCTGTCGTCATATACACAAAAGTTCAATCGCAATGATAAATGATATCTTCAGAGTCTTGGAGTCTCTTTCATTAAGTGAGAATTAGGGAGCTCTTCTGGTTTTAAATGATTGTCTGGTCAAAAAGACGTTGAATTTATTAAGACGGTGTCTAAACACAAAAAGAAGTCACACCAAAGGCACCCTTACAGCGAGCAGCTGTTAAGAGTCTATTCAGAAAGGCGATGGGAAGCATCCATTCCACCTTTTGTATTCTCCCTAGGTCATATATTAATTGCTAAATTTCGTTTTATTTGTTTGCACATAAAGTAAGTGTGTGTTTGGGTGCCCTATTTGCTCGAACAAAAAAGAGAGTAAAATACACAATTGTTCCAGTTTATTGAGATATTGAGCACAAGACTATTATACCTATCTTAAAGAACTTAAACTTGGCAAATTGCTTTCCTGCATTTTGATTCTTATTGACTGTAAACTCTAGAATGACAGTCAGGGCTTTAAAAATCCATTTACTAAGATTTATGAACAGAAGGAATAGGTTTGTACAGAATGTCTTTACAGTATAAAAGCTCTATTTGAAATTTTGCAATTGAAATGACGTGCTGTTATTTGTCTTTTTAATTTTGATTTTATGCATTGATTCATTCATATGGTTTCATTGATATATAATATTATTCTTTTTGATGATGTTTTTGTTTTTATTTTTTTATCTGCTTTAATGGCTCTGGCTGGAAAAAAAAAGCATGCTGTCTTGAAAAAATGAAAAGAGGACTTTTGTAGAAGCCATGCACTCCATTAAATGCTGTACACAACACACATACATAGCAAAAGAAGATTGTCCATGCTTATAGCACAGGGTAGTCTTGATTCTATTGAAGACACAGGGGGCCTCATTACGACCCTGGCGGTAAGGGGTTAGCGCCAGCGTTAGCTGCGCCGACCCCTTACCGCCAATCACGAGTTCCCTTTCCGCCATGGCGGATTTTACACCTGCTTTTAGCGGGTGTAAAAAACCATGGCGGTATGGGAACTTGGTGTTAATTACGCCACCGTAATTTACGGTGGCGTAATTTACGCCTTCCCCACTCCCATTATGCCCTATGGGGCAAAAATGGGAATGGGGAAGGGTAAATGGGGATTGGGGATTTACCGCCCCGCCAAGGTCGGAATGGGGCGGTAAATCCCCTTACCGCCATGGCGTTAACGTAGTTAGCACCATGGCGGTAAAGTCACGGCCCTGGCGGTAACTTACCGCCAGGGTCGTGATGAGGCCCACAGAGGCAAGCATTATGCTATACTGACTTTAATACAGCAACACACAGCTTCTTCAAAAACATGAACATTTAAACCGGGTATTTTTGTCTTACTTATAAGTCCATGAGAAAAGGGAAATGCAATAGTTTAAAGCATTCCGGAAATAAATTTCAAAAGTTCAACCATGGCACTACAAGCCCCATGAACCTCTAGTCCCTGGTAGTCTTGAGGCTCACATACTACACCTATCCGGTGCTAGCCCCCAGTATAAGAGACCCCTCTCCTAGGTCCCTTCCTCTTTCATTTGGCAGCGTACTTTGCCCGATTCCAAGCGTTGTTACTTTGCTCTTTACGAACTCTTCTGTGTTTTGGACTTCCAATTGTCCTGCCAACTCCACGGTCACTCTGACCCAACAGGACAACGTGCTTCTTCCGCGACAACCTCTCGATCCTCGCCTTACATCTCAGGCTGTTTTTTGTTAATCTCCTATGAGGAATGGAGAGGCCATCATGAGGGTGAGAAATGTGCTAAAGAGCTTCCACAGTATGCTTATACATGATGAACATCAAGTATTTGCCATTTTAGGGTAGGATATAATGCTTGCCTCTGTGTCTTTAATAGAATCAAGACTACTCTGCGCTATAAGCATGGGCAATCTTCATTCTATGCCAAGACAGGAGGTGAGCATTATGCTTAATCAAAGCTTGCCACCACTCTACTAGTTATCTCAGATATGGGTTTGAAATAAAACGTTTTAAACCTCAATTCAGAAGACCAATCGGCTGACTTCATAATGTCTTGTAATGACACCCCTGCTGAGAATGCTCTGGATGCCATTGCCCCTCTAGCGGAATGTGCGCCAAAAATGGAAAGGTCTATGCCCGCCCAGTGCATCACTTCTCTCACCCATCTCACTATAGTAGCTGTAGCTATGGTGTGGTATAGCTTCCTCCGTGCAATAAGCAGCTGCTTCACTCCTGTTGGCCTAATGTGCGCTGTCGCTGCTTCATAATCTTTTATGCACTGCGCCGCGCATAGCATATCATTTTATTCTCTGCAAAATAGGGGTAGGAAATGATCTTAGAATCACACTTCATTGGGCCTCATTCCGAGTCGGGCGGTAAGGGTTAACGGTCACCGGTAACGAGACCGGTGCCGTTAAACCCTTACCGCCCTATTCCGAGTTCCCTTTGCGGGTTGGAACTTAACACCTGCTTTTTGCAGGCGTTAAAAAACCAACCTGCAAAGGGACCTTGGAGCTAATTACGGCACCGTAATTTACGGTGCCGTAATTAGCACCTTCCCCATTCCCATTGAGCCCTATGGGGCAAAAATGGGAATGGGGAAGGGCCCATGGTGAATGGGGAATTACCGACCCCGCCAACCTTGGAATGGGGCGGTAATTCCGCCATTCACCATGGCGGAGTCGGAGAGATAACGACGTCAACCAAGGCGCTAATAGCGCCTTGGTTAACGCCAGGGTCGGAATGAGGCCCATTGTCTTGGCCACACCCTCTGGGTAAAATATCTTCCTGTCTATCTCCAATGCTTTAACATCAGAGACTCTCCTACATGCCCCTAAGCAGAGCAGCATCGCTAGTTTCCCTGACAATTGCGAACGTGATAGGCTATTATTCTCTGGCCAGCCGAGAAAGAGATGAAATACGTCTCGGACGTCCCATAATACTGCATATTTAGGCTCAGGTGGTTTCTTTATCTTTACTCCCTTGAGCAGACGAACGACTGCAGGGTGTTCCCCCACTGGCTTCCCTTCTATTTTATCATGACCTGCTGACACTGCTGATCTATAAACTCCTATCGTTCGGTAGGCGCAGCCGTCGTGAAACCTGTTGGCCAGGAAATTGAGAATGTGAACTATAGGGGCTGAAACGAGATGAATATCGTGCTCTGTGCACCACTGGGACCACCGGTCCAAGCAGCACCATAGCTCTGTATGGTGGAAGGCGCCCAAGAATCTCTAATGCAGTCAGCAGCGAGCTGTGAAATGCCTGGCAATTCCCATCTTTTCCTGAAACCCTGCAGGGTATTGGGTGGAGAGTGCCTGCCTCTATCAGTGGGTGCGGGAGATTGGTCGGGCTGAGCAGAAGGTCCAGCTGATGAGGAACTATCCTTGGGAAATCCGAAGAAAGTTCCATCGCTACTGGACACCATGCCTGGGACTTCCAAAAACGGTATTATCATCACAAGCTCTGCTTCCTCTCTGCGAACATTCGCGCGCACTCAAGGCATAGATTGCTTGAATCGAGGCCGCTACTAGGTCCACTATCCTGGCTAGACTGCGAAGCGAAATCACTTTCTTCGCTATGACCACCCTCGGCTCTTTCTTGATGGCTTTGACCTTGTGGGTTGGCAATTCAACTACTGCTTTCTTGGTATCTATCATAAACCCCAAGAACTCTATTCTCTGTGCCAGTTGAAGCTGAGACTTGTCTATGTTCACAATGAATCCCAGTGAGGACACTAGGGTGAAGACCCAGCGGATGTTCTCCGGAAGAGCCACTCTGTTCTGGGCCAAGATTAGGATATCGTCTAGATAGATGATAATCCTTATTCCTCTCTCTCGTATGGCTGCAGCCACTGGCCTCATTATCTTGGTAAAGGCCCAAGGTGCGGATGCTAGGTCGAAAGGTAGACATGTGAAGCACCACGTCTCCTCAGTCCACCGAAAGCAGAGGAATCTCTGATGAGCTGTCGCTATCAGAATAGTGAGGTACGCGTCTCTGAGGTCTAAGCATGCCTGCCAATCCCACGTGCGTATTCCCTCCATCTTGAAATTCCCTCCATCTTGAAATGGTTGTACATTAGCCATTCATTCAGGCCCTTAAGTTTATTACTTGTATCTTTTCTTCCCTGTGAACTAGAAACATATTGCTGAGGAACCCTGGGCCCCCCTGGGAGTCATGCTCTATCGTGTTTTTCTCTACCAGCTTGCGCAGTTCAATTTGCAGGAGCGTTTGCTCCTCCTGTGGCATCTGTATTGGCCGGGGCTCTACTCTCTGCACTGGTTCACCTGTGAACTCTAGGGATAACCCTGCTACTGCTTGCAGCACTCACGCATCGCTGGATAACGCTTGCCATTTGTGCAGACATAGGAGATTCCTTCCTCCCACTTTGACCAACAGTGTGTCTGGTGTACTCACCGCCTGATGCGCCTGTCTGTCTGTATGAGCCTCTACCTCTGCGCCCTCTGGGAAATAGAAGTGTAGCTAGGAAGAATGTGTCTTGTTGTCTCCCTTCCCAATATTCGCCTCGAGGGCCCTGGGGTCTGCGGTGTAAGTTTAAGCGACCGGACGATTCACCCCAGTGTCGTCCGGCCCCCGCAAAAACTCACCCAGTGAAGATCTTCCTGATGGAACTCTGGCCCTTCTATAGCGCGGAGTAGGTCCCTACAAACTGCGCCATTTCCCCTCTGCGAAAGCCTCCCCAAAGAGCAACCCTTTTGCTCCTTTCCCTGCTTCCTACGACGCTAAGTCACTGAGCTTGCTGTTAATGTTTAAGAGAACACCCCTCCTCCTCTCTGAGGATAGCTCGCATTGCCTAGAAGGCATACTGCGCCTGGGCCCAGTTACCTCGGGCTTGAGCATCTACTGGCTTTCCAGTGTCTTTGGCTTTCTCTGCCAAGTCCATTATCTGGTTCCGCATAGTAGGGCATGGATAGTAGAGACTGGCAGGGCCAGTTTCTGGACTGTCAGCTTAGGAATAGGCTCAAAGCAGTGAAATATGTACAGCTGCTTATAATGCTTCAATCGTTTTTTAAAAATGTTTATAATGCACGTGCAAACACTTAGTCTGGACAACGTTCCGTGTTGTGCGCAACGTTTGCTATGAAAAAGTAGTCAGGAAGGCCCAGCGGATGAGGGGAATGCTAGAAGCCTCCCACTCCCCTGTGTTCTACTGCTCATGTTGTTTGCCGGCGCTATTACGTGCACCGGCTTGAGGAAAAGCACACCTGGAGGAAGAATTATGAAATAAATCCACCTAACTGAGAGCTGCAGCTAAAAGAAAGAGGAAGGGACCTAGTACAGGGGTCTGTTGTACTGGGGGCTAGCACCTGATAGGTGGAGGATGTGAGCCTCAGGACTACCAGGGACATGGGTCTTGTTGTGCCATGGTTGAACCTTTGAAATGTCTTTCCTGAATGCTGTAAACTATTATGATTTCCCTTTTCTCATGGGCTTATGAGCAAAGCAAAAATACCCATGTAAATGTTCATGTTTTTGAAGAAAATGTGTTTTGCAGTATTAAAAAAAATAAAGCATAATGCTCGCCCCCTGTCTTGACATGGAATTCCTTTTGCTTCATTTCATTACATACTTGAATGTGCAGACATTGTTTTATTCCTATCACAGTCTGCATAGACATATTTACAACGGTTGAACGTCCTTTCATTGCAGGATGAAATTTCGCTGGGCTTTTCACCGCAGATATTTTAACAAAAATACGCATCAAATTTTTTTGGAGGGGTTAGAAAAATATATATATGGGGTGTGGGAGTTCAGGAATAGATAAAAAAAATTAAAGGGGATGAGGGGTCCCAAAAATAAAAAATAAAAATATGTGATAAGTTTTTTCGTTAAAATATCCGTGGAGAAAAACCCAGCAAAATGTCATCCCGCGATGAAATGACATGGAACCATTTACAACAAAGCCAACTAGGCCCAGGCCTAGGCCTAGGGCGGAAGATTACCAGACAAGCAGCATTAAATTGCAGTTATTTTCAATTTACTGGTTGCCATCTTTTAAATATAAAGCCAATTTTGTTCCTCAGAGTCTGGCTGATAAACAACACTGCGAATAATTTTGAGCTGTTAGCAGTCATTCCACTCTGACAGCTTAAGTCTTTCATGGCCAAACTTGTATATATGCGTGATATTTACAAAAGCTTTATTTAGGGTGACACTTGTTTGTTTTTTGTTTTTTTTTAAAAGGAAACGTGTACTAAACCCAGCGTGCTTTAGGTATTTAGTGATTCAGTAAAACAACTCTCACAGACATATATGACAGATATAAAGCTCTTTGAACATTCTTATCTTCCCAAAATGCTCTTTAATATGCAAAACAGCCAAAACCTCATTGGTTTTATTGGTGCCACTTCACATTATCTTTGGAGTTCTTTCTAATCAATACACACATACACTATTAATTATATTCTAAGTACTTTTACTGCAAAACAGTACTTCAAACGACAAGAGGACATCTATATCTATACCCACAAATCTCAAAATGTTCCTATGCATTGTACATTCTAACCAACTCTACAGAGTTAACAAAGATTTTAAATTACCTTAAACACAAGCTGGAAAGACCATTCGCCTAAATCACACACACAAAGGTAATATTGTGCTGGAATGCCCGATCCATTGCTCAATTTTACTCTTGGAGTGTTGGGTAATTTGAACAACTGCACAAACAGCAATGATGTAAAAAGCATGAATCACGTCATTTGTTATGAAAGGTGCCTGAATTGTGCCACTACGAGGAATGCTGTTGCTGCCCACAAATGAATGTTTAGGGTTGCCCTTATCCATTACTCCACAGTGAGAATGCACAGACAAATATTCCAAGAACCTTCTCCAACTGTCTTTACTAAGGTGGCCGTCAACCAATACCTGGCAGCTCTCGCCCACTACACTGCCATTTTCTGCTCAAATTTCCAGTGCTATGCTGATGACACTCAACTCATTTTCAGGCTGCCCTCGGCCACCTCCTCTCCCTCTCTCATCTCTGATTGCCTAACTGACATTCAAAATTGGTGTGCCGCCAATGATCTTTGTCTGAATGCCAGCAAGACTGAGATCCTCCTCATCAGCACACCCTCACCTTCCTTTACCCTCACTCTCTGGTCGGCTTCCCGTGGCTCCCTCCCACCCCCACCTGCGAGGCTAAGAACCTCAGGGTCATCTTTGACTCCACTCTTTCCTTCTTCGCCCACATCTCTGATGTCTCTCAAAAGTCAAATTTCCTACTGCACCTCCTCACAGGTACTCTGCCTTACCTCTCCTTCCCCCAGAAGCTCACTGTCTCCCAAGCTCTGGATCTCTCTAGGTTGGACTATTGTAACAGCCTCTTTCTAAATCTACCTGCCACTGCTCTCCACCCTTTGCAACTAATACAGAACAGGACTGTGAGACTTGTGCTTGGCCTCAAGCCCTGGGATTGTATCTCTCCAGCTCTGAAATCTCTCCATTGGTTCCCAGTGGATGCAAGGATTAAATTAAAAACCCTCTGCATTGTCCACAAGGCTTTCTGGGGCCTGGGACCAAAACACCTTCAGCTATCCCTCCGCAAATACCTCCCTTCTCGAGCCCTTCGCTCCTCTACCTCTAACTCCCTTAGGGTCAGTAATTTTTCAAAGAAACAAGACTAACCCTAAGGGAGATCTGCAGCTGGGGCCTCCCTCTGCAACAGCCTCCCTGCCACTCTAAAACTTGAGGAGAACCATCTCTGGTTCCGGAAGCACCTCAAGACCTTACTCATTGCTTCTGCCTTCTCCCCCCTTCTCCCCTGCAGATCTGTTCTCTCTTGGCACCGTGAACCTGGCCACCCTCTGTCCTCTGGGCCCTGGTACCTGCTCACCCTCCCACCCTCCCGTACTGCCTCCGGGCCACCCCTTGCACTGGGGTTTGTATCGTTCCCATACAAACACCCCCTTTTTTCTTCCTGCACTTATCGGTCCTACCCTGACTAACTTAAACCTAGCACTTGCCACTTGCTGGCTGCAATACCATTGTTTGTTGCTTTTATTATGTATTATTTATTCATTATTATGTAATACTATTTATCTTTTCTCCTTTGCTCTGCACTTTCAACTCCTTCCCCTTCCATGCACTATTCCCCTCCCGCTCTTCCATGCACTTGCGCGTTATCAATGTCACTGGGCCTAGTAAGATCGTTTTGTTCTCCCCTGCACCCCTCCCTTGCCTTGTCGCGCTCTGAAACACTTGTGTACGAGCGCGATAGAAATAAAAAATATCAATAAGAAATTTATGTCCAGGCAGAGTTTACAAACTTCACTTGTTATTTTGCCATATTTTAATGGCGTTCCAGCCCAAGGGATTGGAGGTACATCGCCTGCAGCAAGTGACTTGCCTTATTTCCATTTCCACCACTGCTAACACCGGAGCTGTAACTATGAGAAGGGGGTTGAATGATTTTTATTAACCCTTTTTATAAAATGTGCCTGCACCACTTGCATATATTTCATATGTAAACTTTACCATTTGAAAAGACCGGATGTAGACATTTAATTATGGTGCATTAATATTAGAGACCGTTCTAGGTGCTTCTCATAGAGTGACAGCAGGCAATTTGTGAGAAAAACTAGATATTACCATTGAAACCAGAATGTCCTTTGTTCCAACCCTCTCTCACTTGTGTCCAGTTGGCAGACAGCTTATGTTCTTGTCTACTTTCGGTTAGGTCTGAAAACAATCTTTTGGAGGAAGTGATAATTAGCCGTAACCATCACATAGTGCACTCAAATGTAGAACACACTGCCTTCTCCAAATCTTGGGCAGCAGAGATCTGAAACAACTCCATCAACTAATATAACATAGAAGAGGACAGACTTGAATTAATAAAGAAGCAATCACTTTCTAATCCCTGCAACTTTAAAAACGTCCCTATAATGTTATGGAGCAAAACTGGGGGACAAAATGGGAGTAAAGTTACGTAGTTTGGACAACGTGGACAGAGTTTGTAGAAAGAGTGGAATCTGGTGAAGGTGCAGAGTTTGGAAGAGGTAGAGAAAAGATGTGGGGGCACATGCACTTGTTTGGGCCTAAGGCAGCAGAAAGCCTAAATACACCACTGATTACAGGAATTGATTTTTACAAGGAATTCAAAGCATGATAAACTGTTACAGCCCAAAACTTTCCGCGGCAACGTTTGGGGTACAGGAACCATGTCTTAGGTGGACTGTTAACAGAAAAGATAAATGCATAAAGAACATCAAATTCACTTCAGTATAACGCACAACGTTTTCCGTATACACAAAAAAAAATCAGATGCATAACTCAGACTATAAGATTTATAACATACCGAAATGACGGAGTTGCAAAGGCCTCATCAAGAATTGGGCGCTAACCCCGGCGGTATTACCACCGGGGCTAATAGCCCTACCGCCATACCCCCCGGTGCTATTAGCACCGGATCACGGGTTTGGCGCCCATTGGCCCATTCAGGAATTTCCCATTCCCCATTAGGCCCAATGGGGAATGGTCAGCGTTCTTACCGCCAGCAGTATTACCATCTGCGATAATAGCGCTGAAAATTGGCAAAATCACTGCAGATTTTTCCCCAGCTCAAAGCTGTGGGTAAATCTGCCAAGCCTGTGATTTGGGGGACCCTTAAATGCGGCGGTAATAGCGTTACTGCCGCATTTAAGGGTTACCGCCAAACTCGTGATGAGGCAGAAAATGTCGTTAGTGCAATTTCTGAAAGTATACCTAGCGTCACCACTTTAACGGTTAAAGCATTGATCGAAATAACAGAAATAGACTGTTTCCACTATGAGTCGAAACGCAAAACTGGAAGTCGTCTTATTTTGTTTACCGTCAAAAATACTAAATGCATGCAAAGAAACATTGTAATACATTTCAAAAATCATCACACTTCATGCCATTTCTTATCGCAAGAATAATAATCCTCCTGAAAGTGCACTTGTAAACTGACCATCAAACAAGCACAATAAACTTTAACATTCTAACGGCCTGATTACAAGTTTGGGGAAGTGGTAAAACATCTGGTACTTTAGAATACAAGATGTTTTACCAAACCAGCCGTTAAGGTCAGGAGCCGCAAAGGGACCTCGTAATCAGGCGTTAAGGGTTTAACGGCACCGACACCTTTTACGGTGCCTTTAACCCCTTAACGCCAGGGTCCTAATGAGGGCCAGAGTCATGCAGACCCTTCAAATTACAGCATGCTGTAATGGTATTAACGTTTGGTGGTATTACCATAAGGAATACCTCCAAACATATGATCCGGCCATCTATCTTCAAGCATTAAATTGATATCTTATATTTAACACCTGTAGAATTATGGCAAATGTAGTCGTAGGGGGTCACAAGTCTATGCAAGGAGATTTGATTGATTTGGTTATTTGTAATGCGCATACCCTAGAGGGACCAGGAAAAGAATGCATCTAGGCGCAGATATGGACTAATCAATTTGTTAGCGGATAGCACTGACTTAAAAGCTGACGTTTGTAAGATAAGAGGAGTTCATACAAACAGATGGGTTTTTAATTGTTCCCTAAAAATAGACAGAGAATAAATACATTGGAGATCCAAAGAGAGAGAGTTCCAGGCTCGGCGGCCGAAGGCAGAAAACCGTCTCTCACCCCATGTAGTTGTTCTAACCAATGGGACCTGAAGGAGGTGCTGGTCTGTAGAGCGCAGGTATCGTTGTGGTTGATACAGCTGGATTTTTGCATTCAGGTAGGCTGGTGCCATCCCATGAACACACTTAAATACAAGGCAGAGCACCTTAAACAGTTCTCTCTGATGAACCGGAAGCCAATGAAGATTCCTTCAATATTGAGAGATTGCTGTTCTGTTTGATAATGAGAAGTCTGATGGTGGAATTTTGAGCAACCTGCATTCTTTTAATTTGGAATTTTTGAGCCCCCATAAAAAGGGCATTGCAGTAATCCAGGTTGGCATTGGGAAGTATTCCAACCACTGCTAGCTGGTCTTTCTCTGCAATGAGAGAGATAACGGGCTTTAGGAGTCTCAGTTGGTAGTATACTGATTTTAACAGTTTTTTCTGATCTGGGAGTTGCAGTCCATACTTGACTGCCAAATACAGCCCAAGTTCTTCACTACATCGGATATATCTTGCGGGAACACCAAATAGAGAGGGGCACAGGTTGTTTTGAACCATATTTTGTACCAGTCTCTTGGGACCCAACACAATGACCTCAGTTTTTGATGGATTCAGCTGGAGTTTGTTCTCCAGCATCCATCTCTTAATCTTACTAGCACAAGACAAAGCCCAGTCCATCACTTCTGTGGCTGATTGAGTCGCATATACATTTGGGTGTCATCTGCATATGAGCGGTATGACAGACCAAATTCAGTGAATATGTTAAGCAACGTTTGAATGTAAATATTAAACAGAGGTGAAAAGCGAGGACCCCTGAGGTACCCTGCATTCTACAGGTATGACGTTGTTATTGTTATTTGGCATTTATATAGCGCCTTATATACCATTGGTATGGTCTGAAGGCGCTGGTAGGTTGAACGCCCTTGGGAACCGAAGTTCGGGTCAGTAGAGAGAGTTCAAAGGTGTGAGTGCGCACCAGGTATGTGTGCAGCTGGTGCGGAATTCGAGTGGTAGCTGCTTCTTAGCGGTAGGTGTGGTGGTTGAGAGATCAGGAGTATGTGTTCGCTGTGGCTGGGTTTATCCAGACCGAGCGTGGCTGTGTTAGGCCTGAGGAGAACGCCTGGCTGGGGGGGGGGGGGTGAAACCAGCAGTGTTTACTTAGAGTGATGGGGAGTAAGCGGGAGATGTTAATATAAGAACAGTTATACCGAATGGTGTCATAGTATCTCTGTGTTCTAGTTGAGTGGTGGTGTAAAGGAGAGAGTAATAGTGGGGTGTGGTATGATGTATGCTCTTTCAAATGATCCCTGTATTCCAAAGCATATTATGTACGTCACACAATTTTGTGCGGTCATGTCCGTTCTATGCATATTTCTCGTCTGCTCTACGCTCAACATACTCATCCGCTCAATGTATTACTCGTCCGCTCTATGTACTATTCATCCGCTCTACGTACTCATCCGTTCAGCATACTCATCCGCTCTACATACCCATCCACTCCATACACTCATTCGTTCCATGCGTTCATCCGCTCCACACACTCGTCCGCTCCACACACTCGTCCACACCACATACACTCACCCGCTCCACATACACTCATTCGCTCCACATACACTCGTCCGCTCCACATATACTCGTCCGCTCCACATATACTCGTCCGCTCCACATATACTCGTCCGCTCCACACATTCGTCCGCTCCACACATTCGTCCGCTCCACACATTCGTCCAATCCACACACTCGTTCAATCTGCACACTCGTCAAATCTACACACTCGTCCCGTCTACACACCGTCCCGTCTACACACTCGTCCAGTCTACACACTCATCCAATCTACACGCTCATCCGGTCCACAACACTCATCCGGTCCACCCACTCATCGGCACAACATACTACTCGTCCGCTTGACAATACTACTCGTCTGCTCTACGTATTCATCCGTTCCACACACTCATCCGCTCTGTGTATTTATCCGCTCCACACACTCATCTGTTCCACACACTCATCCGCACCACACATTCATCCGCTTCACACACTCATCCGCTCCACACACTCATCCGCACCACAGACTCATCCTTTCCGCACAATCATCCGCTCCACCTACTCATCCGCTCCACACATTCGTCTGCTCCACATACTAGTCCGTTCTACACGACAGTGTGGCCAAATTTCGGATGAATCTCCCACAGTATGTGGCCATCCCCAAGAAACTGTGCACTTCGCTCAGCGTGGTGGGTGGACTGGCGGCCTGGATATCTGCAACCTTCTGGGGGTCCGGTGAAATGCCGGTGCTGCTGAACGTGTAGCCAAAGAAAGATATCTCGGTTTTGAGGAATTCACATTTCTCTCTGTGAATGGTTAGTCCTGCCTCCTCTAGTCTGCCAAGGCGCATGTGCAGCCTCTTCATGTGCTCTTCTCTGTCGTTGGCATGGATCAGGATGTCGTCACTCACATTTAGGACACCTGGTATGCCCCGGATGACCTCTTGAATCATCTGATGAAACACCTCGGCAGCTGAGGAGATCCCAAAACTCAGGCGCTTGTATCTTCGCAATTCAATGTGTGTTGAAAAAGTGGTTATGTATCAGGATTCCCTGTGTAATTTCATCTGATGATAGCCTGCTTTTAGGCCCACTTTGGAAAATATCTTTGACCCCGTGAGGTCAGCCACGATCTCGTCCAGTGTCGTCCAGTAATGTGGCGTTCCCGCTTGATGGCGGCGTTTGGTAAACGCATGTCTATACAGATTCGAACTTTGCCAGGCTGTTTTGGTTTTTTTGTGACCACCATCGGGGAACCCCATGGCATGGGTCCTGTTACTTCTTCCATTATGCCAGCCTTCTCCAGCGCTCTGAGCTCTTTTTCCACTTGTTCTCGCATGTGGAATGGGGTCCTCCTGTGTCTTACGGCTTTTGGCTGGACTGACTCGTCAATGTGGAGTCTGATCGACTTTCCTTTTAAACATCCTATCCCTTTTAGTAGGTTGGGATATTTTCCTAGGAGCTTCTCAACTTCTTGTGAGTCCTTCCCTTCGCAGATGAAGCTCACCAGACCCAAATCTTCCACTGCATCGCCGCTCAGGAGACATTCGATGCCCGCGTTGGCCACGTAAATCTTGGAGGTAACATGGTTTCGCCGTGGCTGAGGGTGGTGCGGAATCTGCCGGCCACGGGTAAAGGTTTCTTGCATCCATATGCAAATAGCACAGTGTCTCCTTCAGGTTCGGTCGTGGCTGCAGCATCTGAAATGTGCTCATGGGCATGACATTCACGGATGCACCCGTGTCTATGGTCATCCAAATTTGCTGGTTTTGGATTGTAACCTGGCATTTTCGTCTCCTGAGTCCTTTACTTGGCGTGGCATGTCCATGGTTAAGGGCTAACACCAGGTAGACCTTTCTCCCTTTTTTCCACTGTTCCTTGACAGCTTCCTGTTGGACCCCGGTTGTCTCATCCCCTTCTTCCTCGGTGGAGGAATTTGTTGTCTCCACTCGTCGGGACCTAGCCTGCTTCTTTTTCTTGCCCCCACCCTTCTTTTGGGCAGTTTGCGGTATTTGTTGTTGGGCACCCGACGACCGGCACACTTTGGCATAGTGGTCCTTCCTGCCACATGCGCCGCATGTGGTTCCTTGTGCCGGGCAGTTCCGCCGTCCATGTCTAGGTCCACCACACCATCCACATTCCATGGGCCCCGGGATTCGTGGCTGCCATCTGGCATGCGTGTAGTTTCCACCAGTCCCTCGTTGAATGTCGATTTGTGACTTGGGCTACCATGGCTGTCGTGAGGGCAGGCTGTAGTTTTTGAAGCGAAGTGCCCATATGAGCTGCCCTGGCGTGTGCCAGCTCTCTCTGACGACCCAATTCAAGAATGCGTGTTAATAAAATGCCTTTTTCAATCAGGACCATCCTTCTCAGTTTCTCTGATTGGATGCCATTGATGAGCTGTCTCTGAATTTCTTTCTCAATGTCCGTGAACTCGCAGGATATTGCCAGTTTTCTGAGTCGGGTATGGTATGCATCTAGGGTCTCCTCTTCTGCTTGAATGGTGGTACAGAATATAAATGTTTCGTAATCAGGATTGAGTTGTGGGAGAAAATGGGCCGTCAAGGCATCCTTCGCTTGCTGGTAAATGTCCTGTCCATCATCCATGGTTAGCGAGTTAAAAATGCGAAGCACTTCATCCCCCACATTGAGCAACAGGTGCAATCTCAATTTTCTGGCGGTAGTGATGTCCTTACATTCCATTGCCATTTCAAATTTTTGGATCCATAGTTGCCACCGGGGGCCAACTGACGATGGATCCGTAAATGGGTCAAACGGCTGTATCATCACAGAAGAGCCACCTTGTGGGCGGGCTTGCGGTGTGGACACCGATAGATTTGCAGCCAGTCTGGACGGCGTGCCGGGCCTGGGGGTGGATGTGCGGGTCGCCATGACAGGGCTCCACTTTCCTTTCACAGGGTCTTCTGCCTCACCTCGGTGCGTAGTTGCAGGGGTCTGTAGACTCCTTTGCGTGTGAATTTCCTTGCTGGTTGTGGATTGGTCCGCTACCTTTTTCCCAGTGCTTGAAAATGCCTGGTTGAAACCAATTCTCCGTACCTGCCACGTGTAGGGCCTTCCCGTGTCGTGCCGCGTGTATCCTCTGACCCCTGGGTTTCAGTGGCCAAATTGGCAGTTCCTTATGGCCACAGAGTGGGGTGGCACCTTCGCTCAAAGAAGCAATTTTTTTTTGGGTGGGTGGGGTTTTGTGTGCCCCACCCCACCGGGTTTCTAAAAATGTTGTGTGTCGCTATTTCAGCAGACCGCTGATGGTGCGTCGTGCACGTGCCTCGGGTCTCGTGTCCCTTGTCGCCAGTGTTGTAATCTGTCCCGGCACTGCGACGGCCGGGGGACAGGCTGTGAGAGGCCGTTGTGGTAGGCCTCATTGTCGCAGCTCTGGCAAGAGCTAATAATAGACGCACACACGTTGCTGGTTGCTCTGCCCCGGAACTGCCTCCTCTCCGCGGGGGTGGGGCTTTTATTTAGACGCCCTGTGTCACCGCGTAGCGTGATGCAGGGCGGAAATAACACACAGAACTAATGCAACACACTGGCGTATAATCAACTGGAGTATAAAATGGGCTTCCTTTTATGCTCGACATAGACCGGCTGGTCTCTGTTGCGCCGGCGCTGTCATGCCTGTTAACAAATAAAAGCTTGCAAGAACTACAACTCTTTTGGGAGTTGTAGTTCAATTGCAAAAAGCAAGTGGCAACGTTCACAGAATACGTTGTTAAACAGGCAGGAAGTCTACTGCCATGTTGAACCAAAGAAAGTGCTAAATTCACTATCAGTTCATATTCAAATCTAGATGTTTCTATGAGTTCAGATTACAAGCAACCTCAATTAAATCAATTTAAAACTTCTTTTTAAAATTCTTCAGGCAAACAACTATTTAAAAGCAATACAAATAAAAATGCTAATAGGCACAATAGATGGCTAAGAAGTGAAAAACGAGCAGCACAGAGCTAATGCAATACAGTGGCGTACAGGAGGGTCTGAACAGTTTACAAGCTAAAGCAGGTTGGTGTGCTCAGGCCAATACAAAACCTATGCAAACGAATTGCTATTGGGTTTAAAATATGTTACACACAATAGACACATTGGACCTGATTCATGGAACGTTTTCCTATGGGATAGCGCCATTATAAAACACTTTCATGAATTAGGACCATTATGTTTACAAATGTGTACATCTGTGGCTAGCTTTCAAAAACACTACTCAAAATGCATCTACATACATGAGCTTGCAAAGTGATATTTATCTGCATTTCTGTGTTCACAAAGCAAATCAAATTGTGTGGTTCATTATAATATACCAGGACTTGTTGGTAAATAGAAAGAATTCAGCTGCAGCGCGATTTTATTTTAATTCTTCTTCAGCATTGGCCCTATCCAGAGTTTGTTAATATCTCATACGGAAAAACCCATTCTTGAAAATTAATGAGTATGTTTAAGATGCTACAGTGGAATCTGTGGAAGACATTTTTCTGGATATTTTCTAGTGCAACACAGAATCACAAGGATATATATTATGGAAGGTCAGTCTGTGAAGTTTCCAACGGTCACGCAATATCCATGGCGATTATCTTTAATAGCGACCTCCAAAATGGGCAGCAGTTAGTCTATTTCTCCCTTTCATGTTCTAAACTGGGCAACCACTTCAGAGAGAGAGAGAGAGAGAGAGAGAGGGGCGTGTGACTGGATAAAGTGACAGCCCACTGTTAAATGGAGGGAGTGCAAGACCGCACTGTAAGATGGTGAGACCTGGGGCAGAGCGAGCTAGCCAAATTACCAATACTGGGGCAAGGCCTCATTTAGGCCCTTGTCAAAGGTGTCCAGATGGTGTATCAATCTGGCTTCATGTATCGATAGTTTATGAGCCGTACATGATTTCTTTGGAATGGTATCAAGGGTCCACCACGATATGTCATCTCTGGAGTGTCCATACTCCATATAGTGTGACACCAGGGGGGCATTGATGTTCTTAAACCGGATCCGGGACCTGTGTTCGACGATCCTCCGGTGGACCGGTTGCATAGTCTGTCCCACACAGTGGAGTCCACAAGGACGTTCAATGCAGTATGTAGCACAAGAAGTCTTACAATTGGTGTGCTGGCACATATTCCATTGCCGTCCTTGTACTGTGAAACTTTTTAGTTTCCTGCTCAATTTACAAACTGAGCCCCCCCTCACGGAAAGTGGCCAGTAAGTGGTCGTAGCTCCTATCCAGTCATGGTGGATCTACTTTCCTGGGTCTAGAGTGGACAAAGAGATCTTTGAGGTTCTTTTGTCTCTTCATGGCAAATAATGGAAAAGGTTAATTTGCCATGTCCAGCCGTATCAAAAGGCAACATTTCTTGATAGTTTTTTTTTTTTAACTGCAAACGTGTATGCATTGTATGTCAATATGAAGATCAATTCGTCCTGTTTCTGGTTTACCTTTGGGTCAAATAAGGATCCCTGGTGTGTATCTAGCCCTTTTGCACCGCTCTGGTGACCAGTTTCTACACTATCGATCTATAGAGGCCTGGTCAATTCTACAGATGGAGTTTCTTTGGCTCCAGAATAAGGAACAAGTTACTTACCTGTAACTGTTGTTCTCCAGCATGGGTCTGGCATGGATTCACATGCTCATGAATATTCCCCGTCGTCAGGCCGGGAATCCTCGGTATAGAAAACAATCAGTATCAGTTTCGTTTCTGATCTGTCTTTCTTAGTAGTAACCAATCACTGGTCTCTGGGTCATACTGCCCCCAGCCAATGACTGCCCTCTCCCTAAGCCCCGCCTCTGGCAGCCATCCTCAGATTTGGTAGCACGTAAAGTGGCAGTATGACCAAGTGAAGAGCCGCAGAGGGGTAGGCGGGAGGGTTCGCATGTGAATCCATGCCAGACCCATGCTGGAGAACAACAGTTACAGGTAAGTAACTTGTTCCTTCTCCAGCATGGGGTCTGGCATGGATTCACATGCTCATGAATAAGAGAATACATAGCAGTACACACATGCAGAACCAGGGGAGGTGGCAACAGGCTCAACATTAAGCAATACAACAACTCAAAATTAAGCATCTCTTACCTCCTCACCAGGCTCACCTTAGGCGAACAGGTTGCACAGCACTGCTAGGCCGACCGTGGACTCCTCCCTGGAGTCCCGATCGACGCAGTAGAATCTTGTGAAGGTGTGCGTCGACCTCCACGTCGCAGCCCTGCAGATGTCCAGCAGGGGCACACCAGACAGGAACGCCGTGGTAGCAGCGATCGCTCTGGTCGAATGGGCTCTCGGCGGCCGGGCAGCGGTCGGTTTGCCAACCGGTGACAGTGCATGATGCAGCCGGAGAGCCATCTGGAAATGGAAGTCTTCGAGAGAGCCTTCCCTTGATTCACAGTCCCAAAGTACACAAACAGCTGTGACGTCTTCCGAAAACTCTTTGTGCGGTCCACGTAGAACTTCAGTGCTCTAGCTACATCCAGCGAGTGCAAAGTCCTCTCGGCCGGCGACGAAGGCGACGGGAAGAAAACTGGCAACACCAAGGGCTCGTTGAGGTGGAAGTTCGACGGCACCTTGGGCATAAAGGAGGGGTGCATCCTCAGCACCACCCTCGTGTCATGAAAAGTCAAGTATGGAGGCTTGCAAGATAGGGCCTGGATCTCTCCCACTTGTCGTGCGGAGGTGATGGCCACGAGGAAAGCTGTCTTCCATGACAGGAACTTGAAAGGCGCCGAATGCATAGGCTCGAATGGGGCCCCCATGAGCCTGGTCAGCACCACATTAAGCTCCCACGCCGGGGCAGGAGCCATCACCGGCGGGAATGATCGGAATAGTCCCTTCATGAATTCTTTTACCAGGCGATGAGACCACAAGGGCGCCCGTCCCGTAGTCGTGGTATATCGGGAGATTGCAGCCAGATGTATTTTGATGGAGGCGTGAGCCAGTCCAGCTTTGGCCAGCGACAGTAGGTACGACAGTACTTGAGGGGCCGTAATCCGCAGAGGGTTAATCTTCTGTGCACGGCACCAGACAGAGAACCTCTTCCATTTATGTCCGTAGCACTTGAGAGTTGAGGACGCCCTGGCCTTTGCAAGAACCTCTCTGCAGTCGGCCGGGATGTCGTACCCTCCAAACTCTAGTGCTGCGTCCGTCGGCAGCTTGACTGGTGTGGACGTTGACAAGTCCAGAAGGTCCGGGAACCAGATCTGTCTCGGCCACGCCGGTGCGATGAGGATCATCCTGCACCGGGACCTCTTGCGCTGGTTGATGAGCCGGAGCAGCAGCGGCAGTGGAGGGAACGCATAAAGAAATAGGCCATCCCAGGGGAACGAGAAAGCATCGCCCAAGCTCCTCGGCTGGGGGAACCTGCTGGCGAACCTCCGGCATTTGGAATTCGTCGCCGTCGAGAAGAGATCGATTTGGGGTTCGCCCCATCGTCGGAAGAGTCGATCCATTTGATCCTGGCGTAGTTCCCACTCGTGGCACGAGCGCAGCTCCCTGCTGAGTGAGTCGACGATCGTGTTTTTTATTCCTGCCAGATGAAGAGGCACCAGAAACATCCCTTGGGCGACGGCCCAATGCCACAGATCCTGGGCTTCCTTGGATAGGGCCGGGGACCTGGTTCCGCCCTGCTTCCGGATGTAGAACATTGTGGTGGTGTTGTCGGTGAAGATCCTCACCACCTTGCCCTTGAGGGATGGAAGAAAGGACCTGAGGGCCCAGAACACTGCGCGGAGCTCCAAGATGTTGATGTGGAGTGACTTCTCCTCCGGGAGCCAAAGGCCTCTCGTGTGAAGATCTCCGGAGTGCGCTCCCCAACCTTCCAGGGAGGCGTCCGTCGTCACCTGGTGAGCTGGAGTCTGTGCCCGCCGACAGATGGGAGCGGGTACCCCACCACCGGATTGCCTGGCGGAACGTCTTGTTGAGAGGGATCCTGTCCTCGAAGCTGCCCGTCGACTGGACCCAGCGGGCGTCGAGGAACTCTTGTAAGGGGCGCATCCGAAGCCTGCAAAGGCGCACCAGATAAATGCAGGAGGACATCATCCCGAGGAGGGACTTGATAGATCTTACCCTGGCCATGCCCGTGGCCAGCAGACGCTGCACCTTGCCCAGAATGGTCCTGGTCCTTTCCTCCGATGGCGAGGCCAGCCGCGCCACTGTGTCGAGCTTGGCTCCCAGAAACAGGGCGACTTGCGACGGAACCAGGTGGGATTTTGGAAAGTTGATGGAGAATCCCAGGTCCGTGACCAGTTGGACGGTCTTCGCAGTGTGCTCCACGGCGAGCTCCCTTGTCCTTGCCCGGATTGAGCCAGTCGTCCAGGTAGGGGTAGACGTGGATCCCCTGTAGGCGCAGCCGCGCCGCCACCGATGCGAGGCACTTGGTGAACACCCTGGGTGCCGACTTCAATCCGAACGGGAGGGCCTTGAACTGGTAGTGCCGCCCTTGGACCACGAACCTGAGGAACTTTTGGTGTCTTTTTAGAATGGGGATGTGGAAGTACGCATCCTCCAAGTCCAACGACGACAGGAAATCGCCCTCCTCCAGCTGTCCCAGCACGTGCTGGAGGGTGACCATACAGAACTTCTGTGCCTTGATGTACTTGTTCAGTCGTCGCAGGTCCAGGATGGGGCGCCATCCTCCTGTCTTCTTTTTTACGAGGAAGTACCTTGAGTAAACTCCGGAGCCCCGAAGCCTCTTTGGGACAAGCTCGATGGCACCCTTCTTGAGCATCGCCCTTACTTCCAACAGTAGTTGAGGGACGTGATTTTCCTTCCTGGCCACGGGTGGAACGCGAGGGCACTTCTTCTGAAACTCGAGGGCGTGCGCTTGGGCCAGGGCATCCAGCACCCAACAGTCGGTGGAGATGGACTCCCACACGCTGACGAACCTCGCCAGCCGGCCTCCCACCGGGGTGCTTCGGCGGGGGCCCGACCCCATGGTCGGTTCAATCTTGTTTGGAGGCCGCCTTGCCTCCTTGACCTCCCTGTCGATGACGACGGGCACCACCTGACTTGCCGCGTCCCCTGTAGGCTTCCTGGGACGAAGATCTTGCCGCTTGGCGGTACATGGAGGAGCCACTGCCGGATCCCTTGGAGGCACCTTGTCTGCCTCCGGAGCTCCGAAAGGACGGCCGTCATTGTTGGAGCACTCCCAGTGCCCGGGCAGTCTCTGTGTCTGTCTTGATGGCCTGAAGGGACTCATCAACCGCCTTCTCAAACAGGTTGTTCCTGTCGAAGGGCATGTCCAAAACCTTGGTTTGTACGTCCTGGCGGAAATCCGTGGCCTTGAGCCATCCTCGTCTCAAGCAAACGCTGTTGCCCAACTGACGGAAACCGGTGTCGGCGATGTCCGTTGCCACCGTGATGGCGTGGTCTGAAGCAATCTCACCTTCCTGTAGGATTTCAAGGGCCTCAGCCCTTTTGGCGTCCGGAAGGAAGTCCAACAGAGGGGTGATTTTGAACCACAACTCCCTGTCGTAGCGGGCTACGATAGCCAGGGCGTTGGCCGCCTTGATAGTCGTCGCTGCGGATGAGATGATCCGTCGTCCCATCGTGTCCAGCTTCCTGCCCTCGCCGTCCGGCGGGGAAGTTGATGTCGAGGCCGATGCCCCCCCCCAACTTTCTTCTTTGCCGCCGCCGAGACGACCGAATCCGGGGTAGGTTGCGCCCGAAGGCACAAGGGGGCAGCGTCGGGGACCCGGTACTTCTTCTCGTACCGGTCCCTCTTTGCCGGCGCCATGGCAGGGTTCTTGAGGAGGGCGAGCCCCTCATCCCATATGTCATCAAAAAGCGGTACGGCGAGGACCGTCTTCCTTTTAGCCTTGCGCCGTTGGTAAAGGAACCCTTCCTTCTTTTTCTCTTCTGGGCAGAGCTGGAAGAGCTTGGATGCCCTGGAAATCATGGCATGAAAGGATCCAATCTCGTCGGGCGGGGACGCCCGATCAGGGGGCGACGGGGGACACGTCCCGTCGTCGCCTCCGTCGTCATCTGTACCTGTCGGAGCCGTGTCCGTGCCTGTATCATCCCCGTGGGTAGTAGACCGGGCGGAAGGCAGAGCAGGCCGCAGAGGTGGGAGAGGTGGCGTAGGATGCGTCCTCCTCCTCTTATGCGGTGGACTTTCCAAACGTCCTGGCTCCGGTTCCCCCATCGGGTCTGGCTCAGGTACCTCCGTCGGGGGGAGGGGCAACCTTGCCCTTATCTCCGAGCATAAGGACTGAATCGCTGACAAAATGGCCACCGAAGTGTCCTGCGGCGCCGGAAACGACGGCGTGAGGGCTCTTGAGGAGCCTTGTCGGCGACACCGTCGCTCTCGTCGTCGCCCTTGTCGGGATCCCTCCCGATGGCCTGGGCCTCTTCCACGACTTCGATGAGCTCTTCTTCAGAGGTCGTGTCCGTATCTACGATGGCCACCAGCCCCTCCCCCACCTTTTCCAACGAGGACTTCGTGGGGGTCTTCTCAATGGGCCTGAAAAGACGACTCCCTCCGCGGTGGCAGGGAGACTCTGGGTCCTGAGGTCGCCTCCACTGGTGTAGCCTCCACAGGCTGAGCCAGGGCCACGGCGACATCCTTAATCAAGGTCTAGCAGGGTGAATTAAGGCCATCGTCACTTTCACCTTGGGGGGAGGGTCCGAGCCTCGCTCCTCTCTGCCGGAATCTTTGAGATCGACCGGGGCCTCTCCAGAAGCTTCGCCGGGCTCTCGGACTTCCTCTTACCCGAGAGCGTTGGCTCGTGGTTGATGGCGCCGGGGAGGATGCGCCCTGCCTGGCAGCCAAGGAGCCCGACCATTCGGGGCGCTCGGACTTCTTTTTCTTCTTCTCGCCTGACGGGCTCTTCCCTTCCAGCCAGTTGGCGAGACGGAGGTGGTGATCCTTCATGGTCCGGTCCGACATGTTCCCACAAAACGCACAGTCCTTCTCCGTGTGCGTCTTGTCCTCATGGAGACAGTAGAGGCATAACGAATGCTCGTCCTCCTTGAAAACTTTCTGAAGCTGGCATCCAGGGCAGGTCCAGAACAGCTTCCCGGGCGTCGAGCTTCCTTTCTCCTGGGCCATGTCCGGGGTAGGCCTCGCAACTTCTGGAATCCTCCAAAAGCGTAACTCGACGAAATCTTCACCCTTGAGGGGCGTAGAAAACTCCGAAACGGATCCCCGTTGATCGGTAGAAACAGTGGAGCTTGACTTGATCTATTTAACCGAAAAATGAGAAAAATCTCCTGAAAAAGCGCAAAAACGCAGCAAAAGCTCGAGAGCTACAGCACGAGGACTCCCAACACTTGAAGGTGCGGTTAAAATCTGAGGATGGCTGCCAGAGGTGGGGGTTAGGGACCAGTGATTGGTTACTACTAAGAAAGACAGATCAGAAACAAAACTGATACTGATTTTTTTCTATACCGAGGATTCCCGGCCTGACGACGGGGAATATTCATCAGCATATGAATCCATGCCAGACCCCATGCTGGAGAAAGCATGCTACGATACTTTGGCCCTAGATTTCAGTCGTTGCTTTCATATGGTTGGTAGAAGAGGATGGAACTTTTAGCTCCACTGAACTATAATTCTTCCCCTCTGGAACTCCACCATCTCCTGTTCCGCAGAACATTTTCCTTCCTCGTGATGGTACCCCTCTCTTGGATTTTCCAGAAAAGCTTTGAATTTTATACAATTACAAGGGGAAATCTCTTGCATATCTTTCTTCATGGAATTTTTTGTGTATGCATGACTGCAGCCTGCCTGTTGATAAGCTGAAGCAATTCTATTTGCTTCTAATGAAGGATGATGATGTTGCATTTGCACCCGGGCAAGGACGCTCAGCCAATCAGGTGGCTGGAACAGTGGGTGAGAATACGCGTTCTCCAACCGCTGTTTCCAGCCACCCAAAGCCCTTCCCTGGGTGGTGCCATCATTTTATTTTATGTGGGGAGGCAACAGTGAGCCTCTCCCTGTTTCCTCCCACATCCCCACCCCCCAAACCAATACATACCCCATCCGCACTCCCTCCCTACCTCCCCACTTAACTGCTGGACTAGAGCTTTGTGCTACGGTCCTGGCACTCCTCCCATCTCCCACCCACTATAGACTTAGTCCCTTTTCCTTATGGTGGCGGGCCATCTTTTTTTCGATTTTTATTTTTTTTATTTTTATTATTTTTTTTTTTTTCTCAGGAGATTGGCTGCGCAAGTGACTTAAATCTTCAGAGGAATACAAAAAAAATGTGCACCCTGGATAAACCCTGGGGTGCGATTTGCTTTCGCCCCTGCTCTGTGGGACGGACATGGTCGGTAACAGCCCCTAGCCCTTGCCGGCCTAAGCTCAGGCTGGCAGGTCGTTATCGGCCATGCTCGCCCCCCACAGCAGGGGTGAAAGCCATATTGCCCATCTCTAGAAGTGGTGTTGGGATAACCAGGAGTAATTATTCTACGATCAGCATCTTCAACATTTCTGGAAGATCAGAGCGGGGCAGCCACTTCAAAACCAGGTCTCTGAATCCATAGTATGATTGCCTTGGCATTACTTGCCAGACATTGGTGTTCCTAAAAATTTGTCTGTAGTTTTCTTCATAGAGCCTGAGCCTCTCCAGTCCAGAATCTTGACTGTGTACTTTGCATTCTGAGGCCCAATCTTAAATTCCCCTATCAAAAGGGAGTCATGTATTGGCCCCACCTCTCTTCAGGCAAAATTTCATTTTGGGGCACGCTTTCAATGTTTTTTGAATAATGAGTTTGGATCTTTCAAGGGAATATAGTTCTGCAAGATGTAGGCTGTGACATTTTGGTTGTACCCACGAAGATACACTCACCTCTCTAAAGCTGAGCTAGGGCCTGTTGTTGCCTTTTCTGGACAGACATCTCTTGACCTGATTTTCTAACTCTTTCCTTTCTCTATATTCAGAAACAATATATTTCTGTTAAGGTCTGTTCAAAGTCACATTATCGGGGTAATTCATAGAATCCAGCGCACAAGTGGCACACGCGGCTGGCGCACAGTGTGCGCGTGTGACAGTCTGCGCCAGCCGCGTGCGCTAAAATCCATTTCCGCGCACAGCGTATTCATGGATTTCAACATCCAAAACCAGCCGTGGCGCAGAGTGGCGCAGCGACCCTGCAGCAAGGCCAGTTACGCCCCCAACCCCTCCCCGTGCGCCATGCACAGCGCCCAAATCCCATACATGGCGCACAGGCCATTGGACCAGCAGACAGACCCCAATCACAAAAACGCCTGTAAAACTCCTCGTGCACCCCTCCGAATACATGTACACCCCGACGTGGGGAGTTTCACACGCGATTGGCCCTTTGTGAGCGGGGTACATGTATTACTGGGGTGTGCGGGAAGTTTCACACGTGATTGGCCCTGTGCGAGCGGGGTACGTGTATTACCGGGGTTCGCGGGAAGTTTCACACGCGATTGGCCCTGTGCAAGCGGTGTACGTGTATTACTGGGGTTCGCGGGGAGTTTCACACGCTATTGGCCCTGTGCGAGCGGGGTACGTGTATTTCGGGGGTGCGTGTGAAGTTTCACACGCGATTACGCTGTCAGAGCGGGGTACGTGTATCCAGTGGTGTGCGCAGGGAGTCCCACACGTGAATTGGCAGTGTGGGTCTTCCCAGGTGTCCCCTCTACCCCCTCCACAGCCCCTGCAGGCAGCCCACACCACAGGAGACTACCCTGCACCAGTGGTCATGTCCAGTAGGCAGCCCATTCACCATGGGCCATGGGCATGCCCCCCAGCCAAGCCACATGTCACCTTGCAATATGATCACCAACTCATGTCCCCCAGCACCTCCACCCCCCAACAGTGAGGGGCACCTGCCAGCAGGCCCCCACTCATGTCCCCCTGCACCCCCACACCCCAGCATTGAGGGGCACCTGCCAGCAGGCCCCCACTCATGTCCCACTCATGTCCCCCAGAACCCCCACCCCCCAGCAGTGAGGGACACCTGCCAGCAGGCCCCCACTCATGTCCCCCAGCACACCCACCCCAGCAGTGAGAGGCACCTGCCAGCAGGCCCCCACTCATGTTCCACTGATGTCCCCCAGGACCCCCACCCCCCCAGCAGTGAGGGGTACCTGCCAGCAGGCCCCCACTCATGTCCCCCAGCACCCCCACCCCCAGCAGTGAGGGGCACCTGCCAGCAGGCCCCCACTCGTGTCCCACTCATGTCCCCCAGCACCCCCACCCCCCAGCAGTGAGGGGCACCTGCCAGCAGGCCCCCACTCATGTCCCCCTGCACCCCCTCCCCCCAGTGAGGGGCACCTGCCAGCAGGCCCCCACTCATGTCCCACTCATGTCCCCCTGCACCCCCACCCCCCAGCAGTGAGGGGCACCTGCCAGCAGGCCCCCACTCATGTCCCACTCATGTCCCCCTGCACCCCCACCCCCCAGCAGTGAGGGGCACCTGCCAGCAGGCCCCCACTCATGCCCCCCAACATGTCAACATGACCCACAATCATGGCCCTCATGGCCACCCAAATCCCACGGCACGCCACCCCTGCCCATATAACCAACCAAGCATAACATACACCCCACATTGAAATGCCCATTACATGAAACAACCCAAATGGCATGTATGTACATCACCACATGTCCGCCACACACACACAATGGGTGCCTGTGAATGTGAAAACCCACATCGTGACATGCATGAAACCAATGAGAGAATACCACACATTGAAGTACGGGAAAAAATGTATTGAACAAAAAATGTGGTGAAAGAAATTCAAAGACCAAACAATGGACATAAGGAAAACAATGCAGAATGTCACATAATGATAAAAAAAGGAAATCAGAATCCAAAATATATGAAATCAAAAATGTCTCCAAAGTCTCCTTCCAACAAAGCAAATCCAAACAGAAATGAAAAAGTAAAATCCATTGCTCCATGGAAAAATCAAAAAGAGAAAATGCAGACAAATCCACACTCCAACTATTTACAAGGATGAAATCCTGGGTCCATGAGCCCAACTGTCCAAATGAAACCTACAAAAATACACTAACTGAAGAACTATATACAAAAATGTGGGGTATTGTCCAAGTGCCCCAAAAACAAATGAAAACAAAAATGAAACTTAACACTAACTAACTATTTACAATGGCAGCGGGCTAGTCCGACGGCTCACTTTTTGATGTCCCGGGGCAGGCCATCATCGAACTCCCGCTCAATGTCCTGGAGGCGGTCCTCTTCCATGGCCCCGAGGGTTCGCAGGGACGATGACATGTTGACCTCCAACTCCCTGCGAATTGCCTCGAGGCACGCGGCACGCCTCAGTGCCCTCGCATGGAGTTCTCCGCCCTGACCATTGTGAGCCGTGCCTCTTCTGCCTGCTGCCGCTCCGCATCTATGGCATGGCCCAACCACTGCCACACGGAAGACACTTGCAATCCTGGGTCCTCCTGCCCTCTGGCCGATGCCTGCCCCTCCGATGTTGAAGGCCCCGAGCCATCATTGCTCCCACCATGATGCTGCTGCTGCTGTGCCTGTGCCCTGGCTCTTGCTGCTTGCACGTCCTCCTCCGGCTGGGGTGCAGTTGTCGTAGTGGCCACCCCTGCTGGACGTCCGACTCCCGACTGTGGCAGGGATGTGTCCTCCACCAGCCTGGCCGCTGGGTCAGAGGCGGTTCCACAGGGTACCCAGGTGATACATGGGTGGGAAGATGGCATGCAGGACGAATGGCGCGTAGGGGGTTCAGGTGAAGAGGGGGTCGCAAGAAGGTCCAGCACACAGAGGAATCCAGCACTGGTGACCCGTCCCAGTAGGTCAACGCGGTCAAAGAGGCATCCGAGATGACGTGCAGTGTCTACATGAAAACACTGCAGGTCACCTCGCATGCCCCGTTGACGCAGCGCTATCCCAGCCAGGACAGGCTCAACCCAGTCCCTGATAGCCACGTCCGCAGGGAGAGGAAGGCCAGTTGTGCGCCCATCCCCTCCCTGAAAACAGGTCTGGACGTAGGCATCCCTGCTGGTGCCGGATGATGCAGTCACAGGATCAGGGACAGGATTACACACAGGCACCTCCACAGCGGCCTGTGCTGCCTCCAGTCCCTGCCCCTGCACTGCACCAGTGGAATCCTCACCTCCAGACCCCGTGTGTGTCCCTTCCACGGCCTCCTCCTCCTCCACACCCCCCACCAACCTGGATGACTCCATGCCATCTTCCTCCGTCGGACCCTGTGGGGTCTCAGCTGCCCCTTCTGCTGCCGAGGAGTCCATCTCCAACCTCCGCCTCTTGGAACTACCCGCGGCAGCTGTGGCCTGGGACGTGGCACCAGACTCCTCACTTCCCGAAGAGATGACAATCTGGGAGGGGAGCCGGACCTTGCATCTCCGGCTGATGGTGCGATCCCTGCCGCTTTGCTACACAGCACCCTCTCCGCCCTCTTCATCAGTTGACGCTGCAGACAGGGAGAGATAGAACACAGGCATCAGGGCACTGTACAATGGACTGATACACACATGACAGTTGTACATGAGTGGCAGTGTCAAACTTCAGACATGGCATCACACTCCCTAACACAAATGTCATTTCTACTCACACACATGAGCAATTCCACAGCAATATTGCACCAGGCAGCACCATCCATACACATACAACAGCATCAGCATCCGAAGGTGAGCCTGACATCACATGAAACACAGGGAGTACACAACACATGCACACACACACCAGCACACTTACATGCATGTGTACATGTCCACCAACTGTCAGAGTGATGAGATCGCCATCCATGTCACATCTGGCATTCAGCCTTCTACATGTCAGTGCCACATGCATCCAAGTTGCATCACAGTTGCACACTTGTCAAATACACACACATGCACATGTACATGTACACAGTGCAGATACATGCAGCTGGAACCAACATCCATGTGTGACACCACAACCATGCCAACGTACATACACAGTAATTCAAACATGTGTGCTCCCACATCTGCATTTGGCCTGCATGCTTACCCACACATACACCATCCATGTGTCTCACACATGAGAGGACTCGCATGTGTCAGCCTCACGCCCCTGTACATACACATCCATACATGGCCCTACAGAAACACATGTGCAACCTGCACACTACTGGCACACCACGACACGCACAGCATCCAATCAGTATGCATGTACACTTACCGCTCGACTCCAGACGGGTCTGCCTCTCAAGGACCTGGACGTGGAGCGCTGGGCTTATGCGTTCCAGGACCCTCATTTAGTGGTCGGACAGGTGGCCCCGGCGCCCCTTGGCATCCGCTGCCTTCAAAAGGCATCGGGCCTTGTCGAGGGTCCTGGACCTGAAGTCCTCCCAGCGCTTCTTGACATGTTTGATGTTGCGGACTGCCACCCCCTCCTCGTTGATGGCAGTCACGATGTCCATCCAGATCCTGGTCCGTCCTTCATAGTCGGCGCGCGAACTTCCAAAGAGGGCATCATACTGCCCCAGGACTTGCTCCACCAGGACACCAACTTCCCTGGCACTGAAGCTGGTGGCCCGCTGCCTCTCTGGCTGGAGGTTGCCAGTGGTGCCAGATGGTGTTGTGCCCGACATGGCAACCCCAGAGGCAGGTGTGGGTGGGCAACTGGGTTCTGGGGCTGGGCTGTGGAGCGATGCTATCCCAGTCAGGAGTCTTCAGTTCCAGCAGGGGTGGTCACAGCAACTGCACCCCTGGCTGACGTGCAGGCAGCAAATAGCAGGGCACGTGGGCAGCAGGCAGGCAGGCAGCAGCAGATGGCACGTGGGAGCGTGCTCAGGGCTCTTGGGGGCAGTAATTCAGCCTTCTGGGCAGGAGCTTGGTCTTCTGTGTGTTGTCGCGTGGCCAGCTTGATACGGAGTGATTTGGCACGAGAAAAAATTGCACATCAGCATGTAATTCGAGGAAAGGCCCTTAGCGCTAAAAGCGCATCTGTGACGTTACGCGCGCGGGTGTTTCCCTCGTGACGGGTGCATAGTGAATCAGCACGTGAAGACATCGCACGTACGCGAATTCATTGGACCAAAGGCCCTTTAGCGCGTAAGCGCATCTGTGACGTGACGCGACGCGCAAGGGCGTTTCCCTCAACACGGGTGCATGTTCATTGTACACGTGAAAAAACTGCACGTCCGAGTGTCAGCTTGTGTAATTGGAGGAAAGGGCCTTAGCGCGTACACGCGTAAGTGACGTTGTACGTGTGGGCCGGTTGAAAAGGTATGTGTAGCATTCCATTTTCTTGTACATGCTTTTCGTGGAGAGCGAGTGGGTGAATTTTGTACTTCTTGTCGGTTCACACGTGATTACTTCACAACGGTTCAAGTTCATACTCCCTGTTACCTCTGACAGCGTTCAATTCTTATTTTGGCCTGTTTCCTCAAACAGCGCTCACTTCTTCTTTTGTCCTGTTTCCTCAGACAGCATACAATTCTTCTTTTGGCGGGGGTGTTGCCAACGCGCACACGCGCGTCTTTTTCACGTTCTTTTTCCAGGCATACGGTGAGTCGCGCACGTATTTACCAACTGTGCTTGCCCCGTGTGTCGCGTACCCCTTCAGAGGTCAGTGTAGGCTGCATGTATTACGCGTACGCTTATTTTTGTGTTTCTGGGTGCCACAGCGTAGTGCAGGTTCATTTTTCCACGCACGTGGTCTACGAGGGGTTGTTTGCACGTTCATTTTTGTTTTCGGGGTGCCTGTGCATTGCGAGACCCGTCATCTTCCCCCAGGGGTCACAGACAGCCTTGCTAGAGCACTAGGGTACAAATTCCATCTAGTACCCTACCCCTTTCACCCCCAATTGCCCAGGACAATTGTTTACTGCTACTCCCATATGCACAACAACATCAGTGCCATGGTTGGGAGGCGACCAAGCGGTAAGGGAGGCATAGGTGGCCGACTTCCAAAAGGTGGGCATGGTGGGCACGGTAGGGGACGTGGGCAGGATTTGCAGGGTGCCCCTAGACCCCCCGTGTGTGGAGGACCAATCAGGGACACTCATGCCCCCCCCGGTTGTGGGAAACGTAGCTGACAACATCCCAGCTCAGCCCTTGTTGGACCAGCCCATTTTGGCACCAGAACCAGCACAGGATGACTCCCAGGCTGATTTCCAGGTCAGCAAGTCTAAGCCACGTGTGGCGGTGCAAGTTGCTGTCACCAGGCCACGTGGATCTGGGGCAGCAATGTCATCTGCTGCCCCAAGTAGGCAGGGTGGGGAGGCTGCAGGGGCAGCTGCAGCTCTATCCACCCCACCCCAGCTCTGAGTCTCCCAGCCGGGACAGTGTCGGTCCAGGTCCATCAAACCGACGTTGGCCCTGCCAACATCACCCTGCAGCCAATGCCTGCACCAACACCTATGGTCATTGTGCATTCGCACACTCCTAGTACCCAGACCACCGGCGCTTCTGCCCCTACTGATCAGAGCGGCGTAAGCCACTCAGGATCCGCACCACCTTTGAAAAAGAAGAAGGGTGCTCTGGCAGTACAGGCTGAGACCCCAGACATGGCTACACACTCCAGCACGTCAAGGAAGCCTAGCTTTAATGACGCCGAACTTGATGCACTTGTGGCCTATGTGTCAGCACATAGCCGCAAAATGGTGGTGACTGCAGGGTGCAAGACCACACCTGGTCAACGTAAGGCACACTGGCAGACCATCGCCGACATCATTAGTGCCCTTAGATTTGTGAGGCGCACAGCTGATGATTGCTACAAGCGGTGGAATGACCTGAAACGCAGAGCAAAGAACAAGCTGGCCTCAAATCATGCCTCTACTCTGGTGACTGGCGGTGGGTCTCCACCAGAGGACAACCAACTCACTGAACATGAGTCGGTTGCTGGAACCTTCGTCACAGAGGAACAGATCCAAGGCGTGGGAGACCTACCAGATTACGACACATTGTCCGGTGAGTGCCCATGCATGTGTGTGTAATCCATGTGTATGTTGTTTGGGTGACGAGTTCTGATTGAGTGCCTGGTGAGGGTGTGTACTCCCGAGTGGTATGTGTCACCCATGTGCTTCCTCCAAAACATTCACCGCCCTTGAATTTGGGTATGACAGTATCCCTTCTGCCCACAGTAGCCAATTAGCGCAACATTACTGCAGTTGCCCTTGAACTGTCATCTTGCAACAACATTGTTCAGATTTTTTCAGGGTTCATTCAGGCTGATTGTTTCAATTCTCCACTTTTTGCAACGCATTTATCAGCCCTAATGCCACATATGTGACATGCTTCTGTCATTGATTACACCCCTCATTGGGCCACATTTGCTACCTTGTCATGTGAATGATTAGACCATTCAGGCTGATTGAGTATTGGCCTGCTCACATTGATTTTTGGTGCCTGTTTGAATTTGGTACATGATAGTTGTTTTCTGTCATGTTGAAGTGAACAACCATTGATGTGTACATCTGCCTGCCATCAGGGTTTTATTGTACACTGTATGTGTTGCAGTGTGTGGCACATGCGTATTTTGTCACACTATGTAGCATTTTTCATCTCATCATGTCCATCTCACATGGATGGGTGACAGTACTCATTCACTGACATATGGCTGTACTTGTCAAATGTACCATGGCTATGCTACATGCCATCTGTGTGCTGGCATGTGTCATGTATGTGTATTGGACATGCCACTCACAGGCTAATGTGTGATGCCAGTGCTACCCAGCATGCAGCAAATGTGTTGCTTTTCCATCTTGGTGTCATCAGCGTCTGCTTTTTGCCTCCCCTTCCAACTCATTGACAGTGCATGCCAGGGTTATTTTTTATTTTTATTTTTTATTGTAAAACTTCAACTTGATATATCATATCATGTTTTTGTTACATTTCAGAAAGAAAAATTAGATACATTTTCTTTTTCATCTCCTCCTTGAGTAGCCTTAGTCAAATTTAACAATAAATGTTATACTATAGGGTGACACAGTCACAGGGAAAGGCAACAACTATGATGGCATATCTTTCAGTTACTCGCGATGTTCAGTTGGGTACTAACTTTAAAGCTTCATCAAAGAACTTAATTAGGTTCCAGGAAAGCTTGAGGTTATGACCTGCTACGGCATAATCCCACCAATCATCAGACACATGGGATTGTGATTTGAATTTGTTTAAATGCACTTCATGGAGATCTGTCAAAATTGGGCATAAAATAGCTAGGTGCTTTAAAGACTCGACTTCTGTAGTTTTGCAAAATCGGCAGTTATTATTAGCTGTTTCGTTGTTCTTACGCATCCAGAGCATCTTGTTAGTGTTTAGAGCGTTCAGTCGCAGCCTTAGAAATTGTGCCCTATGATGGCGAGATGGACAGTTCGTGAGATATTTTGGTTGACAGTGTAGTTTAACCAGACTTCTGGAAGTAGGCAAGGTAGATTGGAGAGCTAGGCGGCTGTAGTAGGTTGTGATCCAGTCCCATATTGCTAACTTCTTCTTAGCATGTTGTGGGCGCTTGACTAACTCTTCTTCCGATATGCCTGCTTCAACCATAATTGAATTTAGTTTGAGCTTCCATGCATGAATAAGGACATTATCGACGGATTCTTGCGCCGGCTTGAAGATGTTGTATGCCAGGATGATAGAGCCGAGTAGTATTTTACGCAAGGTACATAGAGATTTCCAGACAATTGTCATATAAATTGAGTTCAAAGCTAGCTCGTATCTCAAGGCTGACATAGAGATATAATTCGGAAGGCTCAGAACACGTCTCCAAAACTTTCCCTCCAATTGGCACCATAGATTATGTTTGACATTCAAGGCCGCTTTGCCGCCAAAGGTGATGGTCGGAATTACTTTTTGAAGATAAAACATTACTACGGCGGTGATAGAAAATTTACCGTAGTCAATGTTAATTTTGGCAGCTTGGAGACTCAGAATCTTTATTTTGTCCATCAAATCACTGGTCCAAGCAGCTTCGCAGACCGAGTCGTTGACCATTACACCTAGGTAGCGGATGGACTTGACAACATTTAGCACTTTTTTTTCTATGTGCCATCGGAAAGACCTGTCTTTCCTTGACATACTTCGTCCGATGCACATGATTTTTGTTTTCTCTGCATTTAAATACAGCTCGTTAAAGGTTAGTGTTGTGATGTGCTTGGTTAGTCTGATGTGGTTTGTCATGTGATTTATGATGTCACCAGAGTGCCTGTGGAATGTTGATGCATGAGTGGGAGAATGCCGTGATGAGAGTTCTATATTGTGTCAGTTGAGCCCTCCCTTCCTGGGTGATGGGTGCCGGTGTCTTTCTCTTTGCCTTAGTCTTTCTTTCTCCTAATTGCTTATGTCTTAATCTTGGAACTGTAACTGTAACATAAGAACTGAAGTAAACTTATCAAGTAACCTAAAGCTGCCATGGACTGAGCTTTATTACAATGGCGACGAGGATTTCCTTAAAAGCAAGAACCCATATGCAAAGTAAGCTGTTGAAACCAAGGAAACTAAGGAAAATGCTAAGGATTCAAGAGGCCTGCTGCGGGGGGTGCAGGAAGAATCAAACTCAAGAAGAGGCAGGAAGAATCAAAATCATGCCAGAAGAAAACAGAAGACACCGCCCCCAAAGGGTCAAGTAAGCTAACCCATCACCCAGGGTGTATAAGGGAGGGAGGTAAAATGGATCACCATAAATGGGGTCAGCAGCCCGCAGAGATTGGGAGTGCTCCATTCCTGGACATAATTTGTATGGATGTGATCCATTAAACTCTTGAACATCAGCTTAAATGTATAGGAGCGCTGTGTTTGTGGACCATAAGAGACTTCCTGGGACATCGGGAGTTAATAGAGGCTCGCCCTTAGGTTGTATGTGCCTCATAAGAAATATGAAGTAAAGGAAATTGGTGAAAAGTGCTTTTGTCTGGTGCGCTCGGATTATTAAAAGTAGCAAAATAAACGCACGTGTTAAAATAAATGCACGTCGTGCGAAGAGCAGAAGTTGAAGTGACATTTTATCTGTCTGAAATATGGAAGTTCTAATGAAAGGTGGTTCGTGTATATATGTCAAGCGTAATTGCCATGGAGGAGCCAGAAACGGCATTAAACAAATGTGTCAGTGCTAATGACAGTGCCAGGCAAACGACCGTTGGTCATGGGTCAGCGCAGGAGTACCTTCGTCTTCTGTGCCAACTTCAGGTCTGATGACGTCATGCGTTGACTGGGGGATTCGGCGATCCTTTGGAAATTGGAGTTATGAAGATTCCTATTGTCAGGGAAGTGTACGGGTGCTCGGAAGCCCGTGGCTAGCTTGTGAGCTGCGTCAGGGTTTCAAATAACGGACCCTGCAACGTCGTCAGCGTGCCCAGGAAGTGGTTTTCATTCCCGTGTGACGGGTTTCTACATTAGATGCATCGAGGTTGGAGACTGGTACGCTTTATGGTGACGCTCATTATATTATGTGGAGCGATGGGAAAAGTGTTTTTAAATTGTGGGGCAGTGTTGCGTGTAGGTCGCTTCCAGGCTGGCATTAAAACGAACTTGGACTCGATGCAAGTCGGCTGGAAGAGAAGAAATGAACACGTTTGGAGGCACGCTACACTGTCGCATGAGGGATATATGTGAAAAAAAAAAAGGGGGATGGAACCCGTTCTTTCTTGAATTAGTAGTTATTGACTACTATGACTTGGAGCATGATGAAGCTGGGATGGCCCAGCTGATGCCGCTCCGTCTCAATTAGTGAGGCGTCGCAGTGGCCAACATAATATAAGGTGACTGTTGTAGGTCGGAAAAGTATAATGAGCGTTTTTATCTTTGCTAATAGTATAAAGTCACCAGGTGCATTAATGAAGTGACTGTTTTCATTACCTAAGCAGTTCTAAAGCATGTTAAAATGTCGGTTTATTCAGTGAAGTTTCTGTATTTTCTGAATAGGGTTGGGAAAACAGGACATTGGCTAAAGTATGAAGAAATATGAATTGTATGTGAATTTATATTTTTACAACAATGTCGGAAGCGTATGTGAGGCCATTAAGCACTTTTGAGTTGAACGCAGGCCCTGGGGTCTTATACTCGCATGTGAAGATTCATAGGTGCATTCAGTAGTAAGATGTGAAGATCATTTTGGTGTGGTTTGACCTATTTAACGTTTTGAGGATTTTCAGGAGTAAGTTCAGGAGTAACTTGTTACACGACAACATGGTCATTTAGGCACATGTGGCCATATCTTGATGTGAAGTAATGTCGCACATGCTAGGTATAAAAGTTAGAGGATAAAAAGAAAATGTTAAATGCAGATGTGGAAATGTCATGTATATCCATGCACTTGGGAGGTATGGAAGTGAAGGCATGTCACTAGCATATTATCTAGAATGCGTATGGAAGTTTAAAAGAATGAGTGGGTGCAACATTCATTTTTTTAACTAGAAGTTTTAGATACTAGGGAGGTAGCGCCTCCGTTGGTATTAACAGTAGGAAGTTTCACTATTTAGATGAGTTTGGTTTGGTGGTAGCGCCACTTAGAAGTGCTCTCTATCAGTGTTTTGTTAGCGCTGTTTGAGTCGTGTATATTGCGTTTTGTGATGCAACTAAAGTGAAGTAGCGCCTCGGTAGGTTTTAGTTGTGAGAAAGGGGAATCCTGAGGGTAGCGCCTTATCAGGAATTTTAATTAGTGGTTAGTGAGAGTTGCACAAATGTGAATGGTACTGTAAGCGTCTAATGTATTTGCTATAGCGGTAGTCTAGTCTAGTATTTTTATTTTGGAAGTGGTGCACTCTTTGAAGAAATGATTCTTATCCTAAAGGACAGCTTGTGAAAGTCAGATGAAGCGGGTTGCTGGTAGGGGACGCCCTCCAGTAAACACTATGATAAAGATGAAGATACTGTTCGAGGTGAAGAATCCCAGGGTGATTTGTTTATCTTTATGTGTTATGTGTTGATCCTGGCTATTTTATCTGGTCAGGGTTTGATTATGGGAACGGATTGTACTGCCATTTAGAAGAGAGTTAGAGTCAACCATATGTATTTTAAGATGGTCTTGGAGTTGACTGGCCAGCATCTCCAAGCTGTTTGAGGAGTTTTACACCATGGTATGGTCAGGTTTGCTTGATTGGCTTGGTCCGCCTATATATATATATATATGTATATGCTTGTGTATTTCTGAGGCATGCCTGTTGCTGGTTGTGTGTTAGTGAGCTGTAGAATTTTACTGAACCTCTTATCTGTCTATGGTGATTTCGTTGTCATCCTGATGACTAGTATTGCGTCGGGGTGACAAGTAGGTGCTTCAGGGTGGCAGCCTGAAGGCTCGCCTGTGGCGGGGGCGAGCAGGAGGACCAAAGTTATTTAGTGATGGTTATGGTATTGTGGGTTAGGTATAGCCTTGGATCTGGGCTGGTTTGTGTCTAGTGTGGGAGACTAGAGTCTGCTCGTGGCAGGGGTGGACGGGAGGTGATTAGTGCTGTTATTGATGGTGTTTAGGAATGATAGGCGGAGTTCTGAAATTGCATAGTTGTGGGCTTTTCAAGTGAAACCTCCATTGCTCTTGGGTTGGATGAGATGTGCGTTGTGCCTTTGTGAAAATGTCTGACAGGAGGGAGATTTGTTGTGAAGCTTTTGTTGCAAGTGTGTTTTGTAAGGGGGAAGATGTGTTGTGATGTGCTTGGTTAGTCTGATGTGGTTTGTCATGTGATTTATGATGTCACCAGAGTGCCTGTGGAATGTTGATGCATGAGTGGGAGAATGCCGTGATGAGAGTTCTATATTGTGTCAGTTGAGCCCTCCCTTCCTGGGTGATGGGTGCCGGTGTCTTTCTCTTTGCCTTAGTCTTTCTTTCTCCTAATTGCTTATGTCTTAATCTTGGAACTATAACTGTAACATAAGAACTGAAGTAAACTTATCAAGTAACCTAAAGCTGCCATGGACTGAGCTTTATTACAGTTAGAAACTCATGTAGGCGAGAAAGGAGATGTTGGAGGACAATTTGGGTTTGGTCAACCAACACTATGTCGTCAGCATAAACCAGGTGATTAATGAAGGATCCGTTAAGCTTGGGGGGAAAACAATGGACAGACTTTAGCCACTCCGGTAAATCAGCTATAAAGAGTTCAAAAAGATCTGCTGCGAGGGGACAACCTTGTTTGACGCCTTTAAATGTTCTTATTGAATCTGTGAGGTCGCCTTGTGAGTTAACTCTGATTTGAATGGAAGTGTTAGAGTGCAGGGCGATGATGGGCTCTAACAGATGATCTGGACAATGCCACAAGCATAATTTTGCCCATAGTTTGGTCCTATTAATGGCGTCAAAAGCTTGTCGAAGATCGACAAACGCAAAGAAGATTCTTTTTTTCGCCTCCATCGCTGACAACTTTAAGAGTGACAAGCTTGTCAGATTCACATCAGTCCCCACGTTTTTCGTAAAGCCTGTTTGGCGACAGTCAAGTTTTCCAGCTGAAAGTGCCCAATTCACCAACTGTTGGCGCAAAAAAGATCCGAAAATTTTCCCAATAGTATCGAGGAGGGCGATCGGGTGATAGTTAACAGGATCGGCCTGACAGCCCTTCTTGTATATAGGAACTACAATTGCCTTAGACCAAGAGGAGGGAAGCTTCCTACTATTTGTAATCTGAGAGAACAACTTGTGGATAAATTTGGCCCAATGTACACTATGCTTTTTGAGCATGAGGTTTGATATTTGGTCTGGGCCAGCAGCTCTTGAATTTTTCAGCTTAGAGATTGCAAATTCAATCTCTTTGCAGGATGGTGTAATATCCCAAGTAGAAATTGTCGAGTCAGGCAGCGAGGGATCTTCAGACACAGGTTTTTCATACATTAAGGTTAAGTATTTGTGCCATTTATCGCTTGTAATTTCATTAGATATTGCTGGGGTTGATTTAGAGCGGCCCTTATTCAGGATGGCCCAGATTTCGCGGGTGTTTTTCTGTGCTAGGAGTTTTAGCATTGTTTCTGCTCGTCCTTGATCGATGATGGTTGAGTGTGATCTTAGCCAATTTCGATAATGTTGCCGTCGGTTCTTGATCTTCATTGCCTTACAACGCGGGTCACTCGGCTCTCTTTTGATTTGCCTAAGATCTTTCCTTAATAACTTTTTTGCCAATGCTATTTCAGAACTATATAGATGTTTCGGCAATGACCCGAACGTTCTTGAGTTGGAAATTATTTGAGTATGGTCCATCAGCATAGGCGTATATTCTACTATCTGGAGTGCGTTCAAACTATGGCTTAGATGGGCAATAGCAGATCCGTTAGTTACTAATCGGTTGCCTGCGGCATTTGATTGTAATTGGGAGGAGTAATTTCCTGGCGTATTACAATGCTCTTCACACCAAAAAAGCCGCAGCAAATTATGATCGCTAGATGACATCGCCCGCACTTTAAAGGAAGAGGCTTTATGGAAAAAATCCGCCGAGGCCCAAATATAGTCAAGAGTGTTTGTTCGAGCCATACTATGCCACGTCGGATTTGCGGGAGAATCACCTTTTATTTTTCCATTTAACATCTGGCAGTTGCGTTCCAAGAGATCCTTTGACCAAGTTTGGCCTCTCCGAGCTACTTCAAGATCAGGAAGCCGAACATTTAACTTGGTAAGTGGATCGTATTTAAACCAACTGCAATTGAGGTCGCCACAGATGAGTACAGAAACATTGTCATATTCTAAAAAGGTGTGGTCGATTTCATTCAATACTGACTGGATGAAAGATGTTGATGAAATCATAGCAGGATTCCAATATCCATTTATTATTAAAAGATTGGAAACAGTGGCTCTCAGCAAAAGTTTGATCAAAGTGCTTTGCACAAAGGGATTTGGATTTGTGGAGACTACTAGCGACCACCAGTTCTGGATTTTCAAAAGTGTTATCAGATCTTGCCAGCTGGGTTTATCAGCGTGATGAATCCATCGCGAGTAGGGGGATCCCGTAGCCACGTTTCTTGTAGGCATATCACAAACACATTCACCAAAGGTTCGTGGAATGTGTTAAACAAGAGCGTGAATCCTCTTGTGTTCCATGACAGTAGAATTAGTTCTTGTTATTTGACGTTGGCTCATTGCTATTTGCGTGGTCCATTTGGGAATCTTTTCGCATTGTTGGATCTTCTTTCAAATGACTGATGCGTGGCAGCATCTAAAATGTCGGGCAATGAGACTAGAGACTGGCGCAGGGCCGATCGCCTGGCGGCGCCATGACTTGCTTCGTGGTCAAGATTTACCTTAGAAGATAAAACAGCTCTCGTAGCAAGAGGCTCGAGGGTGAGATCGAAGCTGTAAAGCAGGAGATCTTCGTTTGCGTGAAGTAGTATGTTTTTTACCGCCGCCGATGAAATATGGAGAAAAACTTGGTCGGAAGACATTTCAGTTATATATTCCACGATTTTAATGTCGTCTGATGAAATGGCTCGCAATGGTGGTATACATGCGAGCAGTTTTAGAATATTTCCTCTATTTAGATTAACTTCGTTGCCATCTGAATGGATGTTTTGGAGACGGAGTTTGCACTTGCATGTTTGAGGCTCAAGATTCACACGACCAGAAGCTTGCTGAACTGGAGGCAAGCACGATTTTAGCTGATTCGATGTGTGTTTAGGATTTAACCTAGAACTTAGTGGTTGCTGACCTGCTTTCTTTGTCAGAGGTGAAAATTGTCAAACATTGGGTCTTGATTGTGAAATCCTCGAAGTTTTGTTTGCCTCTAGCTTCTCCCTCGTTGATAACCCAGTTGATATAACGGCTTGGGCTTCAATAGAAGCATTGGTGGAGTTCTCAAGATCAGCTGAGTAAGTCGATAAATTACATAAGTCAACAGAGGAGTCATGAGTGCCGTTTCCAATGGAGGCATCGTCAGATGCTATGCGCTGGTGTTTTGCCGAGATCCTTAAAGGACTCAGTATGGCACCTATTGATCTTGATGGTACATTGCTGGTAGTTTTTGTCGCAGTAGTTGTATGAACAGGTCGAGTGAACAAGCTTATCTTCTTCGGGGTTGTTAAGTTCCTTTTAAAAATTTTTTTACTTTGCTGTTGTATTTGTTTTGGTGAAATACATTTTTTGTTAGGTTGCTGTGCTTGTTGTCCGGAAGACTTTTTCAATTTAGTTTCAAGACTTGAAGTGATTGTTTTCGCTGGCCCTTTGAATATGTTGAATGAATTCAATGACATAGAGATTTGCACCGGTACATTTCCTTGAAACGGGATCGCATTTATTGCGAGACTGCTTGTTTGAGGGACTAAACCCTGCATTTTCGAGTTTGGATCCAAAGCGTCATGGGAGGGAGCTAGAAGGCTCATTGTTGGATCAGACTGCGAAGGTTCATTTACAACTGTCACAGGTCCAGCCAAGACTTGAGGATGTGGGGATCCTGGTGAATTTTCTCGTGTCTTGCAAGCGCCTCGGGAGGGGATAATTGTAATTTTTCGCATCCATTTCACAGAGTCCAACAGACCTTCCATTAGAGAGTCATTTTGACAATGATGACGAGCAGCTAAATCACTCAGCCTGTCTTGCCATCTCGCCGCATTTTCAGCATTAGATGCCATTTGAACTTGAAGGAAACTCGAGAAGTGTTCAAGTTTATCCATTTTTGTCATTAAGTTAGAGATGGCAACACCTTGATCACTTATGGTTCCTATCAATGATTAAAAAATTTTAGTGAATGGTGCTAAGGCAACAGCAAAGGCAGCTAAAACATTGTTGTGTATCTGAGAGAGGGCTTCAGGTGAGATGCCAAGCGGTTGAGGTACAAAATCATGGAGAGACAAGGAGCCATCTGAATTGTCCAAATTGTAATGCGGGTTAAAAGTGGAGAATTTTTTTGCAAAGTTCGTGGGATGAACTTCTTCACCAAACTGGGGTAGCATTGGGTGCGGAGTACTTGCATTCAGCATGGAATTTCCGCACAGAGGAGGTATGATGGAAGTGCGTTTTGCCTTAAGCTCGGCGACTCTTTGCAGGCGACTAGCGCGAGCAATCGCACTCCGATGAAGTTGAATAGGGAGTGGATTGGATTCTAGTGCCGGTGGCTGAGGGGTGCTAGATGGATTGGCATCAATGAACTGATCATTTGCACTCGAGATGGAAGAATGACCAACGTCTGGGGCTTGACATGCCAAAGCGCTATCGTTGTCAGGTTCGGCACATTCAAGTGCTGCTCCTATAGCAGCTCGACCTACTGTTTTTAGTGTGGTGAAATCAATTAGGGAACAAATTGGATTGATTGTGGGCAAAGAGCATGGAATATTAGCAGGGGGCCTCAATGTATTTTCGGCGTCGACCAAGGCAAACTGTGGGCCACGCGACTGAACCGGAAAATAACAAGAGCTTTTCTCCTGTAACAGAGTGTATTTGGCAGTAGGGGGACAAGTCAACCCCACAGTAGACGTAGATAGTCGTTTATTGTTCAGAACTTGTTTAGAAATCAAATTGTTCATCGAAAAGTTTTCCACCTCAAGACTCGAGATTTTTAACAGTTCTTCATCAGTCACTAAATGTGACAAGAGACCTTTATCTGTAGAAAGCCCAACAGCATTCATGAAGTTGTTGTTCTGAGAGGGCGCAGGGGCCATTACAACCGGTTGCGTCGTTCGTGGTGTAGCAGATGTTTTAATATCAGACCGAAGCACCGGAATAGTGCCTGGAGCGCTAGATGAGTTCAGTGAGTCCACCTTAGCCGCTCTATTTGCTAGTAAGTCTGTTTCACCAAGGAATGGGAGTTCGCCGTTAGAAGCTGGATTACATTCAAGATTGGTGGCGGGGATTCTCGATGAGCAAGGATTGTCTAACTGGACTGCTGAGGCGTAAGATGGAACAGTGAGCAGTACGGGTGGAATTAAGGCATCAGTTTGCGCGCATCGCTCTTCAAGAGACGACAGAGCTGGGGGCATTGGAGAGCTGATAGCCTCTGTTGTTAATAACACATTTGCAGCCATAAGCGCGCGTCCAGTCGCTTTGCTTGCCTTAGGCCCGACTGCAGCTTTCATCATAGACCAAGGATTTGTTGAGCGCCGTTGCTGTAAAGATTTTTTCCGGGTCTGTGGGCCGTCTGCCAATAGAGTCATTATTCGCGGCGGCTCGGCCAGAGTGCGTAAGATGGAGCCACCAGTGCCTAACAGTCGCTTAACAGTCACTGGGCTTTACTCCTAACGGGCTTAACGCTGCGAGGGTGGACTGGCCCAGTTTTTGAGGTCAGGAAGTGTCACGTGTGCTGTCACGTGAGCAGCACAGTGCTCTGCCCCCTCCTGGAAGTGGGCGTTCGTGAAGCGCGAGTTCGAAAAACTCCCAGCGCTAATTCATGGACAGTATTAGCAGGTAGGAGAGTTCCTTATCCTTTGGAAGCAGCTTCGCCAGAAGGTGGGAGTCTGCGCCGCTCAGCTGCACTGGCCCAGTTTTTGAGGTCAGGAAGTGTCACGTGAGCTGTCACGTGAGCGGCACAGTGCTCCGCCCCCTCCTGGAAGTGGGCGTTCGTGAAGCGCGAGTTTGAAAAACTCCCAGCGCTAATTCACGGACAGTAGTAGCAGGTAGGAGAGTTCCTTATCCTTTGGAAGCAGCTTCGCCAGAAGGTGGGAGTCCGCGCCGCTCAGCTGCACTGGCCCAGTTTTTGAGGTCAGGAAGTGTCATGTGAGCTGTCACGTGAGCAGCACAGTGCTCCGCCCCCTCCTGGAAGTGGGCGTTCGTGAAGCACGAGTTCGAAAAACTCCCAGCGCTAATTCACGGACAGTAGTAGCAGGTAGGAGAGTTCCTTATCCTTTGGAAGCAGCTTCGCCAGAAGGTGGGAGTCCGCGCCGCTCAGCTGCACTGGCCCAGTTTTTGAGGTCAGGAAGTGTCACGTGAGCTGTCACGTGAGCGGCACAGTGCTCCGCCCCCTCCTGGAAGTGGGCGTTTGTGAAGCGCGAGTTCGAAAAACTCCCAGCGCTAATTCACGGACAGTAGTAGCAGGTAGGAGAGTTCCTTATCCTTTGGAAGCAGCTTCGCCAGAAGATGGGAGACCGCGCAGCTCAGCTGCACTGGCCCAGTTTTTGAGGTCAGGAAGTGTCACGTGAGCTGTCACGTGAGCGGCACAGTGCTCCGCCCCCTCCTGGAAGTGGGCGTTCGTGAAGCGTGAGTTCGAAAAACTCCCAGCGCTAATTCACGGACAGTAGTAGCAGGTAGGAGAGTTCCTTATCCTTTGGAAGCAGCTTCGCCAGGGTTATAGTCATGTGGGACATGTGTAAATCATTTACTGGATCTCTGGCTTGTCAAGCCTATGTGTGTGCTATGGTGCTAATGCCTGTTTCCATTTTTTGTCTTTCATGTTTTTGCAGGTGATGAGGATCTTGATGCTGTTGAGGTTGAGGAGATGGTGCAGAAGACCCAGGAGGAATCTCAGCCACGACCGGGCACCAGTGGAGGACGTGGTGTGGTGGTGGGTGAAAACCCAATCTTACTGCAGACCATACTGTCCAGGGGTGTCTCTGGGTGCACCTCTCCAGACCTCTATTCAGGTGCTGAATCGGATGATGAGACTTATGTGCCGTCGCAGGTGAATGTTTCTGGCAGGGATTCTGTTCTGTCCAACCCACCTGCACCAGGGGTAGAACTCTCTATGGGGATGTCAGTGTTGGTAACTCCGCCTTTGGCGGTTACAGATGCAGGGTCACACTGAACAACATCTGATCCTGTTCCTGGGCCAGCAGATCAGAGGGGGAATGCAGTCCTGCAGCCTCAGGCAGTGTCAGCACAGCAAGGTGCAGATCGCCTTGCCCCGAACAGGTGTGGTGCCCGCCGACGCGGTGGCCGTACGCCACCAGGCAATACTGTATGGGAAAACTCCATTTACAGTATAGCAGCCCAACAGGCAGCATCGGTTGAAATGATGGCTCAGGCAATGGAGAGGGTGGCCATTTCCATTCTCCCCCCTGAAAGGCAGATGGAGCAATAACAGAAGGCAACAGACACCATTTGCCAATCACACAGGGAAGACATGTTGGCATCCAAAAGGGACCGACGGGCGGCACTGGAGACTCTGCACAAAGCCATATCTATAGAGTCACAGGGCCACAGGGAAGCCCTGAGGGTACAACGCCATAACCTCAGGGAGACTCTGGGTGAACTTGAGGCTTCCCGAAATTTAAGGTCAGAGCAGCAGCTGGAGCAGCTCACACGTTCGCTCTCAGCTGAGCTGCAGGCAACTTGGGAGGAGATCCGGGCATAACGGGAGGCCATGCGTGCAGAAATGCAGGCAACCCGTCAGGTGCTGCATGAGTATCTCCGTACTATCATCCTCCAGAACAAGACCTTCCACACCCGCATGCTTGCTGACATGGAGGACCATACTAGGGCTTTGCGTGGGCTGCCTCCCATAGCACCACCACCTCCTGATGCAGCAGCAGAGGGTGATGAGAGCGACAGCAGCACTCCTCCCACACTAGCGTAGCCGTGCAGGCCATGAGCCCCTGGAGGTATTTTCTTTTTTGCAACATCCACGCAGATGGCTGTTGGTGTGCACCCTGTCCTCGAGCCTCCTGGGTGCCCCCCTGCCCCCCACATGGCCATTTTTGATTATTTTTTTTTTTACAGTGTGTTGCCTTGTGTGGCTCCTGTGGGCATCCACTGTGTATTCCAGCTGGGCACATGCAGGCTTGTCCTGTGTTTGGGTTAGATGCTTGGGTTCCTGACACACACACCCCTCCTGCTTCCCTTTCCATGGGCTTGCAAAGGGTGTGACCAAGTGACAGTGACTTACACAGTGGCATTGGGCTCCCATGAGCTGTGTGGGCAGTCTGTAGTCAAAACTGTGTGTACATCCCTAGTGGGGATTGTTGTTGTATTGAACACTGCATGGTGTATTGATATGTGCTTGCGCATCCATGCCTTCCTCCTTATTCACAGGTACCTTCTTCATGTCTTCACAAGGCCGTTTCCTTTGTGGATGAAGTTCATGTTGTATGCAGTACACTGACACATTTGCCTGACGTCAACACTCTGCAGTTGGAAGGGGTGGTTGTGCTGGCTTATTCAGGTTGTAAAACCTGCACTACTTTTGTTTGGTACTGTCCTATTTTGGCAATGTTTCATCCTGTGTTGCTGTATTGTGTTGCTGGTAAGTATTTGGTCATGTGTGCTGTTGGTTATTGATTACTGGGAGGATATTGTCTGTGGTCTGTTTCCATTTTGGACAGTGCACTTTGTGCCACTTGTGTCATGTGTTGTGCATTCCTTTGTTTGCTTTCACATTGCATGACATGCCATGCTGTGTTGGGTAGCGGAGATGGGGAGGGGTTGGGTGACATGGGGCTGTTTTCATGTTGTATTTTGCAAGGGGGTAGTCATTCATGCAGCATAAATGTGTGTCTTTTTGTGACACAGCATTGGTTGTCTTTCGGTAGGTAGGGATGCACACAATGTAACACTTCCAGGTGACCAATCTCAGGCTGGTATGGTTGTGACAGTTGACTGTCCCTTATGTCATCATCATTGATTGTCAGCTGGTATGTACCAGGGCTGTGTGCACTCCACAGGTGTGTGATTTTAGTTGAAGTAATTAGCCACCAGCTGCGTATGGGCTGCCTCATCGTATGCCCTTTCCCCTCCCATGTGCAGCGGCCGTGCATGTGGTTGGGGATGTGAGGGCACCACCATGTCCACCGGCAGGCCCCGGCGGGTTGCAACGTTGTGCAGGACACATCCTGCCACTATGATCCTGCACACTACTGGGGGCGCGTATAGCAGCTGCCCACCAGAGCGGTCAAGGGAGCGAAAGCGTGACTTGAGCACTCCGAATGTGCGCTCCACTATGCCCCGGGTTGCAATATGGGCTGTGTTGTATCTTACCTCGGGTGGTGTGGTGGGGTTCCAAATTGGCATCATCAGGTGGGTGCTCAGAGGGTAGGCACTGTCCCCGGGGAAGGTGATGATGGGTATCATTAGTGGGGTTGTGACATTACTCAGTATCTGACATGCATGCATGTTCAGTGGCATTTATACTCACCAAGCAGCCATGTATAACCATGCGCCCAGCTTCTAGGTCCCGGTTTAGGGTTGACATTCTGTAAATGAAACTGTCATGGGTGGACCCTGGATAGTTGGCATATACTGAGGTGATGATTCCCTTGGCATCACATACTACCTGCACGTTGATGGAATGCCAGTGCTTGCGGTTTCTATAGATGTGCTCAGTTGCCCTGAGAGGACGTAGAGCCACATGGGTGCAATCAATGGCACCTAGCACTTTGGGGAAGTGTGCCACCCCATAAAAATCCTGGACGGCAGCCTGCCTTTCTGCAGGTGTTCTGGGCAGGTATATGTGCCTGTGGACTGATGGGCGTGCAGTCATGATGGCCAACACCTGGTGTAGGTAGCGTGACTGCATGGCCTGTGACACCCCCCGCCACTATGGCACTTGTCTGCTGAAATGAACAAGTGGCCAAGAAGTGCAGTACATTGAGCACCTTTTCCAAGGGGCTCAGTGGTTGGGAGCACAGGGTGGGTGATGTGAGGTCATCCTCCCACTCACTCACCAGGTCGAGTATTATGTGAGGTGGAAACCTGTACCTCCCATACACCTGGTCATCAGGCATCCCAAAAAGGCTGGTCCTGGGTGTAAAAATTCTGGGCCTGACTATCCTCCTCCTCCTGCGGTGTCCCACGACCACTGCTGCGAGGAACGGTATATTCATCGTAGCGTCTGAGCTTGTTTGTTGTTTGCGCACACTTTTATGCTGCGTGGGTCTGCGTACGCCTGCTTCCTACTGGCGTACGTATTTCCGGATTAGCGCGTCTTTTTTGGCGCATGCGTTTGCCCTGGTCGATTCCATGAATATGTGTTGTAGGCGCACGTGTGGGCGTTCTGCGCATTTGCCTCCTGTACTTCCCCCGTAACGCCCACATTTTCACGCGTTGTTCCCCATTCCGCGTGTTATGCCCCGTCTTCCACCTACTTTTTTTGTGTGCGCTTTCGCTGTGCGTGTAGCGCACGCCGTTTGATGACGTGTGTGCCCGCGTGCGCCACGCAGAATTTTAGCGCACATCCCAGATTTTACACGCGCACGGACTTCCATGAATCGATGTGCACGGATTTTGCAGGCTTGCAATGCGATTTTCGCACTTGCGCTGCGATTCGCAAGCTTTCGCATGCTTACACAGAGATTTTCGGTACACATTTATTCCATGAATCGGCTTATATATTGGGTAAAGCACTATATATAAATCTATGTATACAACTTGCGACAGAATGCAAAACATTTTTGAAAATAAGCAAATTCATAAGATGGTATGTTTGTTCTTGGCCCAAAGAATGAGCTTGTTAAATTAAAGAATGGCATTCAGTTAAACCATGTGCAATCAACAGCATTAGTAACATACACTACTATCTCAGGGAAAACGCCAATTTTAAAAAACACCAGGACATTTAAGGAATTTAAAATCTGATTTGAAACTGCAGTAGGGAGGGTCAATTTCTTCCTAACCTTACCATGCAGAGTGTTTTCACATTCCTCTATGTTGGAACCATGGGGACAATTGTTTGATATATTGGGGCACCATTTGGAAGTAATTGTGGCCAATGGAGAATTTTCAACCTAAGCTTGGTAAACAACATTATTTTCCCTGGATTAATTAGCCATATAAGATATGGCTCAGTCCCACTTGGTGATTTTAATCAACAAGTAATTGTTTGCCCTCAACTGTATCTATGGGAAAATGATTCATTGCCCATTCATCACACCTATTTAAAATAATGTTGCATATGGATCCAGTCACTGCTCCACCGGAGGCATTCAGATAAACCAATAAGCTGCCATAGTACATTCTTATGAAATGACAAGGCACCTACAGAATTAAGATGAAACCAAAATAAAATCTGATGTCAACAGACCATATACAAAATAGGGTACATGCCCAATTCTAAATATAGCAGAGCTGTAGGTGCATTTTTTGGAAGGATCAAACAAATCTTCAGAAATTTCCTCTCAGCAGTCTCTAGAAATGTTAATGAAACATGGAACCATAAGGACTGGTGTATGAACTTAGGTTGTGTTGGTGATGTTGCTTTTCCACTAATTCTATAAGCAAAAAAAAGAGTTGCCTCAATTCTCTCATTAATTATTATCTGACTACAATCAATTTGACTGATCAGGAGCCATTAGCTGTTAATCTTACCCCAGGATTGTCAACATGACTACCCTGTTTAATTACAGCAGCATTAAACTCTAATCCCACCTTAATAGGCTTGATAGGATGATAGGCCATTATGACTCTTATCATTATGACTCTTATAGTCATATTTACAGAAAGGCTTTCATCTGTAAAAAACAGATACAAAACAATAGACTTTGAAATTAAAACAACACCATCATTATAACATAAAATCCCTATTTTGGAACAGCCAGTGCTAGAGATATGTATCAGGCAGTTACCATCTGCCGCCCAATTTAAGAGAGCCCTCAAACCCCATCTGTTTGATGGAGGTAGTAGATAGACTGGTGCTCTCGACTCATCCACCTACTAATCATGGACCGAACGGTTTCTCAGCACTTTCCTTCTCATTCCGGCTATCTATTTTTGGTTGTTGTATTGTCTGTGAGCGCCTGCGGGCGAGTTGGTGATTTATAAAAATAAAATAGAATAGAATAGGGGTGTCCACCAGTAAAGGCACACCTTCCAAGGCTCGTATCCTGTCTTGAGTCTGTCGGTAGCCGACAGAGTCGCGGCCAGCAACGCTGACTCTCCCCCTTCCTATCTGCGAGACCTCAATTCCTCTCATGGTAAGCTCCCTGCTATCCAGCTGCCATAACTTGACCCCCAGCCGTTGCAAACTTTTACTTACATTAAACACCACTGCACCATGTGTCTTCCCGCTCTCGCAACATTTATGTGAGCCCGGGTGCATCACTGTTCGTTATTTGCATTAACTGTGAACTGCCATCCCTTTACCTCATCCAAACTTTTAAGCCCCTCCTTGCACGCATCATGTGTACTGGTTGCTATACGCATGTCGAATCATAATGTATTGTGCTACTTTATCTTCTGGATGCTAGCACAGTGTTCACTACTGTTCGCGCACCGCGTTACAACTGTATTTGACCATTTCTCCCTAAGACCCTTCCTTACCACGAGGACTTTCCTCATCTCTCGAATTGTCACGTAGTCTGTTCCTAATTAACTACGTTCCTAGTATTGCATAACTGGCACATATTGCGCCGTTATTACTATTACACAGCCTCTATCTATTACAGTATGCTTCCAGCTAGACTATTTCTCACTGCCCATCAGATTATGTAACCTTTTATTATGTGCTTCCTCTACCACAATTAACTGTTAGTGCATGACCACATACTTATAGACTTATTTATTGCAACTACTGCCGTGCTCTTACCTAAACTTGAGTTCATCACATGATTTACTGTTGTTGAGCATAGCATTGTTTGGCACCTGGTTTAAATGTACCACATAGCACAATAAGCACCTTGGTTAACATCCTACATCTAGCTTAACCACTAGGTAGACACAGCCTCAACACTTTACATCGACCTCATATAGACCACAGCACCTAGCCTACCTTCCTGCCTCAGAACTAGACTACACTAAGCTACTCGATAACCTCCTCTGTGGGACATCAACCCCTCTTGTCACCTCACCTCTCCGCTTGCCTCTCTTTCAGAGCACCCTCACGTCTATATTACACATTACAATGCATAAACCTACTTGGTCATACTTTACGATTATCCCATTATTGTACATACTACTCACCACCTGGCTTACTCCCATCACTACCCTAAACAGTCTGCTTGTAAGTAACTATGATAGTTCAGGATTGTCCACCATCCCCACATCTTCTCTCCACTACCGACTACTATCATCTACGCCCAGGCTGCATTTGCTCAACTTAATGTTCACTACCACAATCACCACGTCGGACGTCAATCCATACCTGAACTCATCTGCCCTTTGGTTACAGCAGTTTGCATCTAAACCAATGCCCAACCAAGTGCCACACCCTTCATAAATTTTGCACTAGGCTCTAGATTCCACCATAGAATCCACCATTCACACGCACTATTAGCAAAAAATTATCTATCCAAGATCTCCCTACCAATGCGACCCTTGCGATCAAACCATGACCCCTGATCAAAACATCCTCCTAAGTAGACATGACAGTAGCTCCACTAGCTCCAAAACTCTACCAATTAAAGGTGCCTTAATCAATGCCAGGTAACTCCCAGCTCACGCCCTTGACATTGTCGACTTCATCACAATGGAAGACTTGGACTTCCTTGCCATTACGGAAATGTGGCTTCATGCTGCATCTGGCCCCGCCCTATCCTTGGCCATACCAGACAACTACGCTGCTATCAGATGTGAATCAATCTAAAGGTGGCGGCATTGCCATAATTTTCAAAAGCTCTCTTGGGCTTAGATCCACTACATATTCGCAAATCCCCTCCGATGAACTGCTATCAGTCAAACTCACTATCTCGCCTAACCATACGGCTTCAATGCAACTCATTTATAGGCCACCAGGACCTATCTCCTACTTCATGGAGGACATATCCACTATCTTTGCTACCAATACTAAGCCAAATTCACAAATTATTTTACTCAGTGACTTTAACCTTGGCCTCCAAGAACCAAATGACACAGTTTCCCTTGACCTAGCCAACTCCCTAACAGATCTAGGCTTCACTCACCACATCCAGGAACCCACTCATATTAAGGGTAGAACCTTCGACTGCACAATTAACCTATCGTCAGTAACACCATGCCTGTGGTCTGACCACCACAAAATAATTTTCACCATCAAATCCTCCCCGTCAAATACCAAAATAAACATAGCACCTGCCATCCCCACTCGTAACAAGAAGGACATTACTAATGAGAAACTGCTCCCTTTAATCACCCCCCTTCTTGACAAAACGTCATCACCTAACCACGACCCTACAGTCTTGGTTGACACTTACAACCGTACTATCCTAAAAGCCTTAAACACCATTGCACCATTAAAACTGCGTAAACCAAAACCACTCCCTCATCTGAATTTGTGGTTTACACCTCATTTTAGAGACCTCTGCAAAGCAAAAAGAAACGCAGAGGCGCATTGGAAAAGTATTCCATCTGACGCCAACAAAAGTTCCCTGATCACTGTATCATCGACCTATAAAGAAGCCATATTCTGCGCCAAAAAAGATGCTTACAACAATCGTATCTTGCTGGCTGAATCTAATACCAAAGAGCTCTTTAAGATTCTTAAAGAACTTGAGTCACCCATTGCCCCATTAGACCAGTGCAACACAGACGTCCCCTGGTGCACTAACATCCAGAAAGCCCTCCTTGATAAAGTCGCATCTCTACAAAACAAAAATCAACATAAAAAATGCACCTTAACCCCAGATCCGACATTCAACTCTGCATTTAATATTACAACTTCAACACATCCTGTCAAACCATTCAGCTTCTCACAACTTTCCACATGGGAAGCAGAGAACATCATCAAAAAGCTCAAACCCTCCAACTGTCAAGGTGACTCGTGTCCAGCATCTATTATCAAAGATGCGGCCCACGAGCTTGCCCCTTTTTCACTACCCTCATAAATGCCTCCTTTAAATCTGGGATTGTACCTGACAACCTCAAGGATGCCTGGGTTATTCCCTTAATCAAAAAATCTACCCTCGACCCAAGTAACCCAGCCAATTATAGACCCATCACCACAGTACCCTTCCTCCTAAAAATGTTGGACAGATCAACCTATTTACAAATTCAGGCTTACCTGGAATCGGACAACCTTCTCGGCCTCTGGCAATCAGGCTTCCGTCCTAGACATGGAACAGAAACTGCCCTTATTGACCTAAAAACACAAATTGAGGATTTAAAAGATAAAGGCAAATTGGCCCTACTTCTACTACTTGACCTATCGGCAGCTTTTGACCTGGTCAACCAACAAATTCTGTGCCAACATCTTAAAACTGCTGTCCACTTCTCAGATGAAGCCACCTCGTGGATCAGATCATTTTTAGCAAACAGAACTATGCGTGTCATCTCACCGACCGCTTCTGCCGAACCATCATCAGTCCTGTGTGGAGACCCAAAAGGCTCTTGCATCTCTCCAACACTTTACAATGTATTTACAAAGCCTCTTTCTGATATTCTCGACTATCTGGGTGTCACCTATACCAATTATGCCGATGACACCCAGATACTCATCTCCATCACAGGTAACCATACTATTGACTCTAAAGCACTTAACTTTGTATACACGGTCATCCAGGCCTGGATGGCACATCATGGACTGTGTCTAAATGATGATAAAACCGAGCTACACATCTTAGGTTCTCACACTAGACTCAGTAAACAGGACCCTACCTTCAAATCCTGTACCATTGACGGGAATACCATCGTCTCCAAGGATACAAAAACATAGGTATCTACCTTGACTCCACTTTGTCACTCATAAAACAAACAAATGCTGTTGTATCTGCATCGGCCTACACCTGCAAGCTTATAACAGCTTGCAGACTGTTTTTAACTGCCCCTAACGGCATTATCCTCGCCAGAACCCTTGTCATGGCAAAAATGGATTACTGTAATGCCTTATACTTACGCACAAGCCAAAGAAACATCAAGAAGCTCCAAGTCACCCAGAACAATGCTATAAGGGCAGCCCTTAACATCCCTGACACAATTCTCACAATTCTCATATCTCTGACACGCGACGAAGTCTAAACTGGCTCTAAACTGGCTCCCTATTGCCTCCAGAATATCGCTCAAAACTCTCACGCTCACTCACAAATCCAAATCAAACCAGGCACCCATCTATCTTGCTAACCGCTTTGCTGCCCACACTCCAAACAGATCCTTAAGATCTGCACAAGTTCATTCACTGGTAATACCTAGATTCAAGCTCCAGAAAGCAGGGGGATCCAGCTTCCCAGTCCTCATCGCTAAACTCTGGAACACATTACCCTCTACACTTAGAGCTGAACCATCTCACCTTACATTTAAGAATAAAGTCAAATCTTGGTTCATCGAGCAGGACCACAACACATCTTCCATGTAAATCTGCTGCACTTCCACTATCATCTTCCTTTACCGCTTGTAATTACACTATCTTATGTTAGTATCTGTGCCTCCTCTGTAAATATGTGTAACAGTTTCAGCTATATTGATCTCTGTAAAATTGTAAATTTGATTTCAGTGTTGTATTTTGCTATCCTTGTAAATTCACTGCAACTTTACGTACCTCCTTTGTTACTCCTCCCTAAAATATGCGCCCAGATGCCCTTGAGCCATGTGCGCAATACAAATAAAATAAATACAAAATAACCATATTGGTTGGAAATTACTTGGAAGTGATTTGCTGGCTTTTTTATGATTTGGGACAATCTCAGTGCTTCTCCAACTTCTTGGTAAAATGTTCAAGGAATTAATTATATTAAAAAAGGATGTTAAAAAAGGAACCTATAACTGGGTTAGATTTTTTAAAAGATCTTTAGGCAATCAGTTAGGCCTTGGAGCCCTGCCCAACTTCTGAAACCTTAAGAAATAGGCTACTTCTGTTTCTGTAAACACAAGAGATGGATCTGAGAAATATGTTACAGCTTTTGTGAAAGTTTCACCACCCCCATAAAGTGTCTCATAATGGGTGTGCCATCAATGGGCAGGATTCACTACTCCAAACTCACCTGAAGCTCTATGAGGTTCTCCTACCAATTACTTTTCCAAAAACGCTGTTAGTCTTTCCCCATTACTGATGCCATCCATGATGACCCGATCTGATCTTGGGACGCCTTTTTCTTGATTTGAATTGAGGATTTGTAATCAGACATTAACTTTATTATTATACTCATATGCATATCAAACCTTTTCTTAAATTCAGCGTTAATGGCTTCTTTAGCTTGCCTGCAATCTTTATCAAACCATGCATTACGAGTACAGTGATGTGACCCAATAATAGCATTGGGGCAAGAAACAAAAGGCACAACCGCCTCACTCCGAGATTGGCATTCTACATCGACTGAAGACGATGCAGCATCCCTGGAGTAAGATACAAATATATAAGGAATCTTATGGTAGATTACTGGTAGTTTGGGCTGATGACCCACCAAAAATCAACTTAAAGGTCTGCCTGCTGCTAGAAATAAACAAATCAACATGAGTTGAAACTTTAGAAACAGAGGGTTAAACTCAAATATTATTGGACCCTGGTCACCTTCGGCTCTGAAAGTTACTCTTGTGCCATATGCCATCCTCGAGCAACTCAGATTGATTAAAATAAAATGGGATGATAGTTGTCCTTTCCTTAAGGTCAGTTTTGCTGGTTTGTCCCTATCGTTCATCACTCAAACGTAGGTCAGCAATTTTCAGCACAACACTTCAGACATCTCTATGCAGTCATCTAGGGTGGAAAGAAACTGGGTTGGGGATATTGCATGCCATGTCCTCCTCATCAAAGATAACATAAGTGGGGGGGGATTCTAATTAAAAATTGAAATCACTCCCTAGCACAATCTTGGCTCTTCATTATTTGGATAAATATCTCTAAAATGCAAATTTAGAAGAATAAATGACTTACCCCTGGTAAGTTCTTTCTGATGGATGTTCCTGCCATGATTCCTTATCTTAGAGATATTTGTATCCTGCTTTGCAGTGCGGAAAATGATTTTGACAGCAGGGAGCATTGTGCATCATTGGCATCGATGTCCCTCGATGGTAACCATTCCAGCTTCCGGACGTGGCAGTGATGACAGTATATAGCACGCCCCATTACCTCCGTTCCTAGTTTTTCCTCTCTCAGTGCTTAGCCATCAAAACATTTCAGGAGTTATGATAACCCGGATGGGGGTTGAAAGAGAAAAGAATACAAATTTGCCCTTAATCAGAGGAGTAGGATGTGAGGACGATGAGGAATCTGTGGAAGAAAAAAAAATCAAAAAGAACATTACCAGGGGTAAGCAATTTGTTCTTATAATGGATTGTGTCCTCCCACGGATTCATCATTTTAGATAGACTCCCATAGCAGTACTGAAGATGGTGGTGGGAGAAGCAGATACTTATGATAGTTTAATTAATACATAATGTTGTGCAGAACCGCTCTTCCAAATCAAGCGTCCTGACCCAGGGTAGCTAATCAATAGTGCTTTGAGAAAGTATGGGGAAGGACTGTTACGCTCACCTGGCTCCCACAAGGGCGTCGATCTGAACTGGAAAGCTGCAGTCTCCACCAATGTGACGCGTAGTGCCGAGATGACGGACTGCACTGGCCCACCTAGCTTCGTTTGCTTGGCCCGTAGGAATATTCTTCTGCAAATGGAGAAAGGGAATTAACCAACCGTGGAGTTGAGCGTTAACCCCCCCCCCCCACTCCCGCTGTTCTCCCCGCTGATCACCTTTGATGTCCCCTCTTATAGTCTCACCTGATGGTTTGGAAAGATGAGCTCTCCATCCTGTATTGAGCGCAGGGGCGCATAGATAACCAGTTGCTTCACTGGCTCGAAGGAATTGGTGAGTTCCAGAACAATATTGACTCTGAGATTCCCAGCAAGACGCCATAAGTATGTAGTTTGTAAGAGTTCAAATGTCTGACTTTCACTCTTGTCCGATTCCTTGCAGGTTGCAGCTTGACCCTAGCGAAGAGTTCCTCGTGGCAACCGGTAATATTCAGGTAGGGATTTGTATTATCCAACACAGTTCGATAAAATAATGTCAATTTGTAACCTGTTGCATTCTCCCTTATACAGGCGCTGAGAGAAAGTATGAAGTCTCGGGGAATAATGCCTCCGGCGTTAAAATCAGGTAAGTCTATTGTGGTGGTGAGGTTTCCCCTTGTTTGTCCCTGTTTCACCTTGCTGTCCTTTTGGTTCCCCTTAGGGGCCGGGGTTCAGCGAGGATGCAGTGGAAGCTGCGCCGACCCGTGAAGAGGAGTAGTACCCCCGGTGGTAAAATCAGGTAAGTCTATGGGGGGTAACTAATATTGCCTCTGTGTATTCCCTTGGCTCACCTTGCTGTTCTTGTCTTCCCCTTAGGTGCCGGAGTGCAGCGGGAACATGTAGAAGGATGCAGTGGAATGTGAAGATGCTGCGAAGGCCGGTGAGTTCAGCGCGGCGCTGCAGCAGGCGAAGCAATGCGCATAAAATAACTTCTTTCTTCCAGCTCGAAGGCGCGATGGATCGGGAATTCAGCTAAGGATCAAATGTATTGCTCTTGTTCTAACCTTTTCTCCTTCTTTCTCCCTTTTTCTAGGAGCTCCAGACTCGAGGCGGGCGTGGCAGAAGACTGGATGCAGACTTGCAGGCACGGTGAGCGTTACGCTGCTGGATGCAGAATAACGCGAAGCGTGTGCTGCTTTTTGGGCGTGGTTTAAATAGCCTCCAAAGTAGTCCCAGGTAAGTATTCCTCCCCAGCCCCACCCGAGTAAAAAATAGTCCCTAGGTAAAGTAGTCCCTTCCAAGCCTCTTTTGGCTTGGAGCTCTTGCAGCATGGTCTGCATCAGGTAAGTTTTAATCTATGAGCCTGGCTCCTATGGCGCCAGGACTGACTCTCCATATGAGCCTGGTGCCATAGGCGCCAGGACTGCGCCCAAATAGCCCCTAGCAGGGATTGTTGGGCTTGCTTAGAATAACTTGATGCCTGCTTGCGGGGTTGCTGGACTTGGTCTGGGTCCCCGGGGGTGGGCATCATGACAGCACTCCCCCCCAAGGCCCCTCCTAAAGTCGTTCTTCCCTGTGGTTTCGGTTTGTCTGGGAAATTTTGGTGGAATTTTTTCACCAATCGGGGTGCATGAACGTGGTCACTAGGTTCCCATGACCTTTCCTGTGGTCCGTAACCTTTCCTGTCGATTAAATAAAAACGTTTTGACTTTATCAGCTTGGAGTCCAGGATGTTCTTAACTTCAAATTCAGGTTCCCCGTCTACAAGGATGGGGTCTGGTGGCTTGGTTAGTCTTGTCCCTGGTTGCACCGGCTTCAAAAGTGACACATGAAAGACGGGGTGAATTTGCATATTAGCAGGTAAGTCCAACTTGACAGCCACCGGGTTGATAATGGCCTTAATAGAGTAAGGTCCCAAATATCTGGGGTTAAAGGTCTGTGTTCCCTTTAGAGGTATATGTTTTGTGGCTAACCATACTTGGTCCCCTATCTGGTATTGTGGAGTATCACTTCTATGCCGATCAGCATCTTTCTTGTATTTTTCTTTCGCCTTTTTTAAATGTGCAGTTGCTTCCTTAAAGGCTTGTGTAATCGTAGCGTGCAGATGGTCCACTGCGGGCATTTCTAAGTGTTGGGGTGAGTCAAGGTCTGAGGTTCTAGGATGGTGTCCATATAGGGTATAAAAGGGGCTTTGTCCAGTTCCAGAATGTACTGAATTATCGTATGCATATTCGGTGATCCAAAGACGATCTTTCCAATTAGTCTGTCTGATGTAACATACAACGCAGATATTGTTCGAGAGTCTGGTTGGTCCTCTCCGTTTGACCATCGATTTGGGGGTGGTGACTGGTCGATAACCTCACATCGATTTGCGGCAATTGACAAAAAAAATTCCAAAAATGTGAAATGAATTGACTGCCCCGGTCAGAGACCAATACGGACGGAAATCTGTGTATGCGAACAATGTTTTCGAGGAACTCCTCGGCCAGGATTGAAGCTGAAGGTAATCCCTTTAAAGGAATAAAGTGGGCCATCTTGGAAAAAAGATCCACAATAACTAGAATGGTATTAAATCCATTGCATGGGGGTAGATCAGTAATAAAGTCTAACGATATGGTGTGCCATGGTGTAGGCGGAATGTCTAAAGGTTGTAAGAGTCCAGCTGGTTTTTTCTTTGGACTTTTGTTTTGGGCGCAAATGCCACAAGACATCACAAATGATTTAATATCCTTTCGCCAGGTGGGCCACCAGAATTGTCTCTTAATCTTAGCTTCAGTTTTTGCAATACCTGGGTGCCCCTCCATTAGGGTATCATGATAACGGGAAATGACTAGCTCTTGTAGTTCCTTATGTGTCAGAAATAGCCGCCCATGGTAATAAGGCAGGTCTGTTAGGGAGAATTCTCTGTAAAGGCTAATTTCCCAAACCTAGTGAGTCCCCCAGCAGCTTTCCTGGATTTCTGGGGTTTCTTTTTTTCTCCTGCTAAGAGTGAGACTCTTTTTCTCCCACTCTTAGACATGATTTGAGGTGTTCCTTTGACTTTGTATGTGTTTTATGGGCTATGGGGTCCTTTACCCCATAGGGCTTCATGTGTTTTTGGTATGTGGGTTACACAGCACCCTCCGTGCAGTAACCCAGGGGTGTCGTAGCGACCCCCAAACATAGACTCCACACCCTGGGACTGACTACTGTCTCCCAGGGCATGTAAAGTCACCATTGACTTTACTAGTCTTAAATTGTGAACAGAACCAGTACAAATCATCATATTGTGGACGTACTGGTCGGGGCAATTCGATTGCCCCGGGATCTGTTGTTCGAGGGGGCACTGTCCAGTCCCCCCCGACCGAGTTTTGGCTGGTGGCAGTGGATACTACTTTTTATATTCGACCGCGAATATATTCCTATGGGATTTTCCCATTGTTTGAGGCTACCACTTTTTAATATAGCCTCGAACATACCGCCGGTTTATTAAATTATATAAATTCACTGGTTGGTAGTTTTTGCCGAAACTCGGTTTCAAAATGGCATTTGTGTTCGCTTCTGTGACTCCAACCCAAGTCGAGCCCTTTGCTCCACTTTTTGGCGGGCTTCTCCACAGAAGCCTCCAAAAGTGGTGCCACTCTGTCTGGGTACCACAGGGTGTGTGGGAGGGCGTTTAGGCACCCTGGACTGAGTTGCCTTGGCAACTCAAGTCGCACTCTGGTGTGATTGGCCCATTGGTGAGCAGCCCGGCTCACCACTTAGCATGTTGATTTCTGCATAAAAGCAGGGCTTTGGGGACTGGAACTTCAGAAGTCGCCACAGGACCAAAAGAATCCGAGGAGGGAGAAGCCGAGCCGACCTGCAACGACGACACCACCGGTGGAGCCCTGCTGAACCGTATCACCACTTTTCCCGACGACAGAGGAGATCTCCAGTCCGGAGAGTCTTCTTCCTTTGACTGGTGGGGATAACCAGTTTGCCCGTATTTTCGCCTTCCTGGATCATCTCGTGGCCGCCTTGCCTGTGCCAAGCACCCCGGCAACCGGTATACCACGGTTTACCACCACCACCACGAAGAAAAGGGTAGTACCTTGTAATTCGGAGAACTCCGCGGCTGGTTTCTTCCCTGGCAGTGCAACGACCTTCATCTTTCCTCCACGTTGAGACCTCCTCTTCCTCTGGACGAAACACCGACTTGCACCCGCTGCCAGGAACAACTGCCCCCGTTGGAGCTTTCTTCCCATTTCAGGTACTGTGTCCCGCTTGGCTTCCCTTGCGACAGATCGTTCGGGGTGACAGTAAATCCTCGACTTTCTAACCTGGTTTAGCCTGGGGCCTGTTAACTAACTTTTCCTGGCTTGATCTCATCTTTTTGAACTATCTACAAAGACTCTTTGGGCATAACCCCACTGTGTGATCCTGGACACATTTTGCTTGCTCTCTCTAAGAATAGGCCTGGCATTTTAACTTCCTTGCTCTCCAGTAGACGTTGCCTAACCTGCCTCACTGTGGTTCTTTTAAAAGTATTGAAATTGTGTGCTTTCATAACTCTTCCTTTTCCCTCCCTTCTTTTTTTAATAACTTATTAGAGTGCCATCTTAGGTTAAGCGCTCACCTCTGTCTGAAAATAAGTGGTGTTTCTCACTAAGACTTGTCTAATAAGTAATCAGGGTTGTATATCTATAATACTGACTGTGTGTTGAACTTACTTACCTCTTTTTGTGCTAGTGTAATTTACAAGTGTGTCTTTAAATAAATAATTATATACTTTTACACCAAAGCTCTGGTCAGTGTTTGCTTGTGCTACTGTATCTCTGTACCTATTGTGTATACTCTATATACTGCCTAACTCTTCTTGAGAGAAGTCTGACTGCTCAGCCACAGCTACCAGGTAAACCTGGGTGGTACAAACTGCTACCAATTGGGTTTACTGCCAACACCTGTAGACTTAAGCCTTTTGCAGTGGTCCCCAAGGGAAATGCACAGGTTTCTGCCTAACACTGTTGTACAGCGGTGGGATTTGTATTGAGTATACATTTTAGTGTGCTTATAGATACCTTAGTGAGCTTAGCACTAAAAAAAGTTATTTTCTAACCTGTAAACTATGGAAAGTTATAGTCAAGAGTCCCTTGCTACAAAAACTGCTGATTGTTTAAGAGTTCTCTGTAAGCAGAAGAATCTCCTGACTAAAGGCAAGAACATTGAGCTAATAGAAAGGTTGTTAGCAAACCAAAGTCTGGATGATGGGTCAGAGGAACCTACCACTCCAGCAACTGTAGATAACAGCAATGATATTGATATGAATGTTAGTATTGATAACTTTGAGTCAGAAGCAGAAGAGGAGGGTGAAGATGATAGAGTTGTCTCCCCTGGGCCTCTACCTGCCCTGCCAGCTGTACCTACTGGACCTTTACCAGGCCCCACACTTAATCCCCAATATATGGAACTAGAAAAAACGAAGCTTGAATTAGAATTCAAAAGAATTAGTGCTCAAACAGAACAACGGCACCAAGAACTAAGGCTCAGAGAAATGGAGCTCAACCATGAGCTAGAAATTGAAATAAAATTCTGTGGAAAGTGCTTCTCTCTCCGAATCCTCTAGGAGTTCCAGTCCCAAAAGACCCCGGATGCCTAAGGAGTTGGTGGGCATGTATGAGCCTAAGTTGGATGTGTTGGATTGGTTGAGTTTGTTTGAGTATAATCATGGGCTCCAGAACATTACAGGAAATGAGTTACTTTCCTGGTTGTTCTCTAGGCTCCCCCCTGTTGCAACTGATGTGGTAATGGAGTTGGGCGAGGAGGATAGGAATGATTATGAATGTGTGAAGCTAGCTTTGATAGCTAGATTTGGGAAGACCCCTTCCAAGTACCTTAAGAGGTTTAGGACCCTCAAAAAGAATGATGGTACACCTTGGGCTACCTGGGTGAGTGAGTGTTTGAAAAACTTAGAGGGATGGATTAAGGGTTACAAGGTGAACACTTATGAGGGAATGAGAAATATTGTAATGTTGGAGTCAATTTATGATGCCTGCTCTCCTGAGCTCAGACAGCACTTGGCTGATTCAAAGGAATTAGATCCTAGAAAACTAGCTAATGCTGCTGACTTGTGGGTTGCCAACAGGGCTACTCACAAGGATTCAGAGGTCACTCAGAAAAAGGATGAGGGAAAGCAGCCACCAAAAGGGAACCAAGAGATTTCTAATACCTCCCAACCCAAAGACGGCCCCAAACAACAAAATAACCAGGGTAAGCCCCAGGTAAACCACAACAGGCTAGTGTACCCTCTGGTCACAAACCAGAAGGAGGTCAGACCAAGCCACCCTTCCAGAGAGCATTTGGAACATGCTATCTCTGTGGGGCAACTGACCACATCAAAGGAGATCCCAGATGTAAGGGTAAACCTACAGGGCTCAGCACAGTCTCCTTAGCCTTCACTCCTGAGGAGGAAGTCCAAATGGCTAGTGCTCACTTTGAAGTCTTTGCTGAAGAACCTTTGGGTCTTCAAGCAAGTGTAACCGTAGAGTCCATGGGTCTGGTTAGTGATCAGAATAGGAGTGTGTACAACTCCATACCAGAAAACTCTATGGACAGTGTTCTTGTCAATGGCCAGGATACTCCTGCCAGGCGAGACTCTGGGGCCAGCAGAACAGTAGTGGATGAAAGATTTTTCAGTCCTGAGGATGTTGCTAAGGCATCCAAAGGTCCCACTAAGATGTCTGGAGGCCCTGTCCAAATGGTTCCAATTCTACCAGCCCTCATTCAGTGTAATGACATGACAGTGTTGATTCCTGTCAGTGTTCAGACTGAGGTGCCTGGGAGAGTCCTGTTGGAGAATGATCTAGGAACTCTAGGAGTAGTATCCACTACCCCCAGGCCTCCCAGTATGGAGACCCAGAACCAAACCAAATTGGCTAGAGAGGCCACCTTAAGGAACCCCTCTAAGCCTGTGGGAACCTCTACTGAGACCCCCACTACAAGCCCTGGTGTTCGTAAATTGACCTCTGACCCAGGCAAATTTCAGGCTAAAATGTTAGGGAAATGGGAGCCCCAACCAAGCTCCATCATTGTTCCCCCAGTTTTAGAGTCTGTAACTCCCCCTGCTTCTGAGGAAGAGGTGGATAGACCTACTGGAACCCTAACTAGGCCTAAGAGAACTGGTAATTCTCAGTGCTGGTGGAAAACCAGAAAAGAAAAGTCTAAGGCCAAAAACCTACAGACCGTTGGACCTTCCACAGAAGACTCCAACCCAAATCCTAGTCTTAAGGGGGAAACTCCTAAAGTAGGTAAAGGTAGATCTAAGAGGAAGGGGAAGCATGTACCTTGCTTATCGCCATCCCCTCCAACCAAGAGGCCTAAAACCCAACCTTCTCCCAACAGAGAGGTGGTGAGGACCTCTGGAGGCCCCTATAGCTCCAAGGGAGTCCTTTATAAGGACCCCTTGAAAAAGCCTATCACAGGTTCAGAAGTTGTACCAACTTCTGAGGGACTGGTCAACCAGATCCCCTATAACTTTAAAAAGACTGATGTTCCTCAAAGGGTTTGTAGGTCATATAGCTTACAAAGGATAATCTTTGACCCTACCACTGAACATAAGTTAGGGTGTCTCCACCAAAATGCTGATGGACTCTCTAGGGTGTTTGTAACCGACTAGAGGTATGAGATTCATCCAGGAGTGGATTAAATCCTCCTGTCCCTTAGTCTGGGTGGGGGGGCTGACTGCCCCGGTCAGAGACCAATACGGACGGAAATCTGTGTATGCGAACAATGTTTTCGAGGAACTCCTTGGCCAGGATTGAAGCTGAAGAAAATCCCTTTAAAGGAATAAAGTGGGCCATCTTGGAAAAAAGATCCACAATAACTAGAATGGTATTAAATCCATTGCATGGGGGTAGATCAGTAATAAAGTCTAACGATATGGTGTGCCATGGTGTAGGCGGAATGTCTAAAGGTTGTAAGAGTCCAGCTGGTTTTTTCTTTGGACTTTTGTTTTGGGCGCAAATGCCACAAGACATCACAAATGATTTAATATCCTTTTGCCAGGTGGGCCACCAGAATTGTCTCTTAATCTTAGCTTCAGTTTTTGCAATACCTGGGTGCCCCTCCATTAGGGTATCATGATAACGGGAAATGACTAGCTCTTGTAGTTCCTTATGTGTCAGAAATAGCCGCCCATGGTAATAAGGCAGGTCTGTTAGGGAGAATTCTCTGTAAAGGCTAATTTCCCAAACCTAGTGAGTCCCCCAGCAGCTTTCCTGGATTTCTGGGGTTTCTTTTTTTCTCCTGCTAAGAGTGAGACTCTTTTTCTCCCACTCTTAGACATGATTTGAGGTGTTCCTTTGACTTTGTATGTGTTTTATGGGCTATGGGGTCCTTTACCCCATAGGGCTTCATGTGTTTTTGGTATGTGGGTTACACAGCACTCTCCGTGCAGTAACCCAGGGGTGCCGTAGCGACCCCCAAACATAGACTCCACACCCTGGGACTGACTACTGTCTCCCAGGGCATGTAAAGTCACCATTGGCTTTACTAGTCTTAAATTGTGAACAGAACCAGTACAAACCATCATATTGAGGACGTACTGGTTGGGGCAATTCGATTGCCCCGGGGTCTGTTGTTCGAGGGGGCACTGTCCAGTCCCCTTGACCGAGTTTTGGCTGGTGGCAGTGGATACTACTTTTTATATTCGACCGCGAATATATTTCTATGGGATTTTCCCATTGTTCGAGGCTACCACTTTTTAATATAGCCTCGAACATACCACCGGTTTATTAATTAATATAAATTCACCGGTTGGTATTTTTTGCCGAAACTCGGTTCCAAAATGGCGTTTGTGTTCGCTTCTGTGACTCCAACCCAAGTCGAGCCCTTTGTTCCACTTTTTGGTGGGCTTCTCCACAGAAGCCTCCAAAAGTGGTGCCACTCTGTCTGGGTACCACAGGGGGTGTGGGAGGGCGTTTAGGCACCCTGGACTGAGTTGCCTTGGCAACTCAAGTCGCACTCTGGTGTGATTGGCCCAGTGGTGAGCCGCCCGGCTCACCACTTAGCATGTTTGAGTGACAGCTAGGGCTGATGAATGGGGGTTTTCTGCATAAAAGCAAGGCTTTGGGGACTGGAACTTCAGAAGTAGCCACAGGACCTAAAGAATCTGAGACGGGAGAAGCCGAGCCGACCTGCAACGACAACACCACCGGTGGAGCCCTGCTGAACCGTATCACCACTTTTCCCGACGACAGAGGAGATCTCCAGTCCGGAGAGTCTTCTTCCTTTGACTGGTGGGGATAACCAGTTTGCCCGTATTTTCGCCTTCCTGGATCATCTCGTGGCCGCCTTGCCTGTGCCAAGCACCCCGGCAACCGGTATACCACGGTTTACCACCACCACGAAGAAAAGGGTAGTACCTTGTAATTCGGAGAACTCCGCGGCTGGTTTCTTCCCTGGCAGTGCAACGACCTTCATCTTTCCTCCACGTTGAGACCTCCTCTTCCTCTGGACGAAACACCGACTTGCACCCGCTGCCAGGAACAACTGCCCCCGTTGGAGCTTTCTTCCCATTTCAGGTACTGTGTCCCGCTTGGCTTCCCTTGCGACAGATCGTTCGGGGTGACAGTAAATCCTCGACTTTCTAACCTGGGTTAGCCTGGGGCCTGTTAACTAACTTTTCCTGGCTTGATCTCATCTTTTTGAACTATCTACAAAGACTCTTTGGGCATAACCCCACTGTGTGATCCTGGACATATTTTGCTTGCTCTCTCTAAGAATGGGCCTGGCATTTTAACTTCCTTGCTCTCCAGTAGACGTTGCCTAACCTGCCTCACTGTGGTTCTTTTAAAAGTATTGAAATTGTGTGCTTTCATAACTCTTCCTTTTCCCTCCCTTCTTTTTTTAATAACTTATTAGAGTGCCATCTTAGGTTAAGCGCTCACCTCTGTCTGAAAATAAGTGGTGTTTCTCACTAAGACTTGTCTAATAAGTAATCAGGGTTGTATATCTATAATACTGACTGTGTGTTGAACTTACTTACCTCTTTTTGTGCTAGTGTAATTTACAAGTGTGTCTTTAAATAAATAATTATATACTTTTACACCAAAGCTCTGGTCAGTGTTTGCTTGTGCTACTGTATCTCTGTACCTATTGTGTATACTCTATATACTGCCTAACTCTTCTTGAGAGAAGTCTGACTGCTCAGCCACAGCTACCAGGTAAACCTGGGTGGTACAAACTGCTACCAATTGGGTTTACTGCCAACACCTGTAGTCTTAAGCCTTTTGCAGTGGTCCCCAAGGGAAATGCACAGGTTTCTGCCTAACACTGTTGTACAGCGGTGGGATTTGTATTGAGTATACATTTTAGTGTGCTTATAGATACCTTAGTGAGCTTAGCACTAAAAAAAGTTATTTTCTAACCTGTCAACTATGGAAAGTTATAGTCAAGAGTCCCTTGCTACAAAAACTGCTGATTGTTTAAGAGTTCTCTGTAAGCAGAAGAATCTCCTGACTAAAGGCAAGAACATTGAGCTAATAGAAAGGTTGTTAGCGAACCAAAGTCTGGATGATGGGTCAGAGGAACCTACCACTCCAGCAACTGTAGATAACAGCAATGATATTGATATGAATGTTAGTATTGATAACTTTGAGTCAGAAGCAGAAGAGGAGGGTGAAGATGATAGAGTTGTCTCCCCTGGGCCTCTACCTGCCCTGCCAGCTGTACCTACTGGACCTTTACCAGGCCCCACACTTAATCCCCAATATATGGAACTAGAAAAAATGAAGCTTGAATTAGAATTCAAAAGAATTAGTGCTCAAACAGAACAACGGCGCCAAGAACTAAGGCTCAGAGAAATGGAGCTCAACCATGAGCTAGAAATTGAAATAAAATTCTGTGGAAAGTGCTTCTCTCTCCGAATCCTCTAGGAGTTCCAGTCCCAAAAGACCCCGGATGCCTAAGGAGTTGGTGGGCATGTATGAGCCTAAGTTGGATGTGTTGGATTGGTTGAGTTTGTTTGAGTATAATCATGGGCTCCAGAACATTACAGGAAATGAGTTACTTTCCTGGTTGTTCTCTAGGCTCCCCCCTGTTGCAACTGATGTGGTAATGGAGTTGGGGGAGGAGTATAGGAATGATTATGAATGTGTGAAGCTAGCTTTGATAGCTAGATTTGGGAAGACCCCTTCCAAGTACCTTAAGAGGTTTAGGACCCTCAAAAAGAATGATGGTACACCTTGGGCTACCTGGGTGAGTGAGTGTTTGAAAAACTTAGAGGGATGGATTAAGGGTTACAAGGTGAACACTTATGAGGGAATGAGAAATATTGTAATGTTGGAGTCAATTTATGATGCCTGCTCTCCTGAGCTCAGACAGCACTTGGCTGATTCAAAGGAATTAGATCCTAGAAAACTAGCTAATGCTGCTGACTTGTGGGTTGCCAACAGGGCTACTCACAAGGATTCAGGGGTCACTCAGAAAAAGGATGAGGGAAAGCAGCCACCAAAAGGGAACCAAGAGATTTCTAATACCTCCCAACCCAAAGACGGCCCCAAACAACAAAATAACCAGGGTAAGCCCCAGGTAAACCACAACAGGCTAGTGTACCCTCTGGTCACAAACCAGAAGGAGGTCAGACCAAGCCACCCTTCCAGAGAGCATTTGGAACATGCTATCTCTGTGGGGCAACTGACCACATCAAAGGAGATCCCAGATGTAAGGGTAAACCTACAGGGCTCAGCACAGTCTCCTTAGCCTTCACTCCTGAGGAGGAAGTCCAAATGGCTAGTGCTCACTTTGAAGTCTTTGCTGAAGAACCTTTGGGTCTTCAAGCAAGTGTAACCGTAGAGTCCATGGGTCTGGTTAGTGATCAGAATAGGAGTGTGTACAACTCCATACCAGAAAACTCTATGGACAGTGTTCTTGTCAATGGCCAGGATACTCCTGCCAGGCGAGACTCTGGGGCCAGCAGAACAGTAGTGGATGAAAGATTTTTCAGTCCTGAGGATGTTGCTAAGGCATCCAAAGGTCCCACTAAGATGTCTGGAGGCCCTGTCCAAATGGTTCCAATTCTACCAGCCCTCATTCAGTGTAATGACATGACAGTGTTGATTCCTGTCAGTGTTCAGACTGAGGTGCCTGGGAGAGTCCTGTTGGAGAATGATCTAGGAACTCTAGGAGTAGTATCCACTACCCCCAGGCCTCCCAGTATGGAGACCCAGAACCAAACCAAATTGGCTAGAGAGGCCACCTTAAGGAACCCCTCTAAGCCTGTGGGAACCTCTACTGAGACCCCCACTACAAGCCCTGGTGTTCGTAAATTGACCTCTGACCCAGGCAAATTTCAGGCTAAAATGTTAGGGAAATGGGAGCCCCAACCAAGCTCCATCATTGTTCCCCCAGTTTTAGAGTCTGTAACTCCCCCTGCTTCTGAGGAAGAGGTGGATAGACCTACTGGAACCCTAACTAGGCCTAAGAGAACTGGTAATTCTCAGTGCTGGTGGAAAACCAGAAAAGAAAAGTCTAAGGCCAAAAACGTTCAGACCGTTGGACCTTCCACAGAAGACTCCAACCCAAATCCTAGTCTTAAGGGGGAAACTCCTAAAGTAGGTAAAGGTAGATCTAAGAGGAAGGGGAAGCATGTACCTTGCTTATCGCCATCCCCTCCAACCAAGAGGCCTAAAACCCAACCTTCTCCCAACAGAGAGGTGGTGAGGACCTCTGGAGGCCCCTATAGCTCCAAGGGAGTCCTTTATAAGGACCCCTTGAAAAAGCCTATCACAGGTTCAGAAGTTGTACCAACTTCTGAGGGACTGGTCAACCAGATCCCCTATAACTTTAAAAAGACTGATGTTCCTCAAAGGGTTTGTAGGTCATATAGCTTACAAAGGATAATCTTTGACCCTACCACTGAACATAAGTTTGGGTGTCTCCACCAAAATGCTGATGGACTCTCTAGGGTGTTTGTAACCGACTAGAGGTATGAGATTCATCCAGGAGTGGATTAAATCCTCCTGTCCCTTAGTCTGGGGGGGGGGGGCTGACTGCCCCGGTCAGAGACCAATACGGACGGAAATCTGTGTATGCGAACAATGTTTTCGAGGAACTCCTTGGCCAGGATTGAAGCTGAAGAAAATCCCTTTAAAGGAATAAAGTGGGCCATCTTGGAAAAAAGATCCACAATAACTAGAATGGTATTAAATCCATTGCATGGGGGTAGATCAGTAATAAAGTCTAACGATATGGTGTGCCATGGTGTAGGCGGAATGTCTAAAGGTTGTAAGAGTCCAGCTGGTTTTTTCTTTGGACTTTTGTTTTGGGCGCAAATGCCACAAGACATCACAAATGATTTAATATCCTTTTGCCAGGTGGGCCACCAGAATTGTCTCTTAATCTTAGCTTCAGTTTTTGCAATACCTGGGTGCCCCTCCATTAGGGTATCATGATAACGGGAAATGACTAGCTCTTGTAGTTCCTTATGTGTCAGAAATAGCCGCCCATGGTAATAAGGCAGGTCTGTTAGGGAGAATTCTCTGTAAAGGCTAATTTCCCAAACCTAGTGAGTCCCCCAGCAGCTTTCCTGGATTTCTGGGGTTTCTTTTTTTCTCCTGCTAAGAGTGAGACTCTTTTTCTCCCACTCTTAGACATGATTTGAGGTGTTCCTTTGACTTTGTATGTGTTTTATGGGCTATGGGGTCCTTTACCCCATAGGGCTTCATGTGTTTTTGGTATGTGGGTTACACAGCACTCTCCGTGCAGTAACCCAGGGGTGCCGTAGCGACCCCCAAACATAGACTCCACACCCTGGGACTGACTACTGTCTCCCAGGGCATGTAAAGTCACCATTGGCTTTACTAGTCTTAAATTGTGAACAGAACCAGTACAAACCATCATATTGAGGACGTACTGGTTGGGGCAATTCGATTGCCCCGGGGTCTGTTGTTCGAGGGGGCACTGTCCAGTCCCCTTGACCGAGTTTTGGCTGGTGGCAGTGGATACTACTTTTTATATTCGACCGCGAATATATTTCTATGGGATTTTCCCATTGTTCGAGGCTACCACTTTTTAATATAGCCTCGAACATACCACCGGTTTATTAATTAATATAAATTCACCGGTTGGTATTTTTTGCCGAAACTCGGTTCCAAAATGGCGTTTGTGTTCGCTTCTGTGACTCCAACCCAAGTCGAGCCCTATGTTCCACTTTTTGGTGGGCTTCTCCACAGAAGCCTCCAAAAGTGGTGCCACTCTGTCTGGGTACCACAGGGGGTGTGGGAGGGCGTTTAGGCACCCTGGACTGAGTTGCCTTGGCAACTCAAGTCGCACTCTGGTGTGATTGGCCCAGTGGTGAGCCGCCCGGCTCACCACTTAGCATGTTTGAGTGACAGCTAGGGCTGATGAATGGGGGTTTTCTGCATAAAAGCAAGGCTTTGGGGACTGGAACTTCAGAAGTAGCCACAGGACCTAAAGAATCTGAGGCGGGAGAAGCCGAGCCGACCTGCAACGACAACACCACCGGTGGAGCCCTGCTGAACCGTCTCACCACTTTTCCCGACGACAGAGGAGATCTCCAGTCCGGAGAGTCTTCTTCCTTTGACTGGTGGGGATAATAAGTTTGTCCGTCTTTTCGCCTTCCTGGGTCATCTCGTGGCCGCCTTGCCTGTGCCAAGCACCCCGGCAACCGGTATACCACGGTTTACCACCACCGCAAATAAAAGGGTAGTACCTTGTAACCGGAGAACTCTTCGGCTGGTTTCTTCCCTGGCAGTGCAACGACCTTCATCTTTCCTCCACGTCGAGACTTCTTCCTCTGGACGAAACACCGACTTGCACCCGCTGCCAGGAACAACTGCCCCCATTGAAGAATCCTTTGTTCGGAAATTATAGGTACTGGTTCTGGGTTCACTTCTGCCTCTCCCATCCCTATTCGGGATAAGGCATCTGCTTTACCATTCTTACAACCTGGTCGATAGGTTATCATGAAATCGAACTCGGCAAAGAACAATGCCCATCGGAGTTGGCGTGACGATTGGGCCTTGGCTGTCTTTAAATACTGTAAGTTCCGGTGATCGGTGATCACAGTAATGGTATGCCTGGCACCGAGAAGAAAGTGCCGCCAAGCCTTGAAGGCGGATTTAATGGCTAATAACTCCTTGTCAGTAACCGCATAGTTTAACTCGGGTGCCGAGAACTTTCTGGACCAAAATGCTACTGGGTGAAGCTAGCCAGTTTCAGGGTCCTTTTGAGACAGGACAGCTCCCATGGCTAGACTGGATGCATCAGTTTCCACTATGTATGGAAGTTCAGGGCGCAGGTGCTTTAATACAGGTGCAGACTTGAATTTCGCTTTAGGCTCTTGGAAGGCATTTTCAGCTTCTTCCGTCCACATAAAGCGTTTATTTTTTCGCAAGAGTGCTGTGATGGGATGTACAACATGTGAAAAATCTGGGATGAATCTGCGGTAGAAATTGGCAAAGCCGAGCATGCTTTGTACTCCTTTAACTGAACTTGGTGATGGCCACTTAAGGATTGCGTCCACCTTTCACAAGTCCATTCGGACTCCTCTTGGGGTCAGGATAAACCCAAGAAATTCAACTTCTGTGGCATGAAAAATGCATTTTTCCAGTTTTGCATATAGTTTGTGCTGGCGCAATTTCTCAAGGACTGCTCGGACGTGCTTCACATGGTCAGATTCTGAAGAGGAGTATACTAGAATATCATCGATATATACGACCACACAAACGTCAATGAGTTCACGAAGGACATCGTTCATGAAGTATTGGAAGGCTCCTGGTGCATTGCACAATCCGAAAGGCATCACCTGGTATTCGAATAACCCATACTTAGTGCGAAAAGCAGTCTTCCATTCGTCGCCCTCTTTTACACTTATCAGATGGTATGCCCCCCGGAGATCTAACTTAGTGTATATGCAAGCGTCCTTCACTTGGTCTAGTAGTTCAGGGATCAGAGGCAATGGGTATCGGTTCTTAACAGTTATCTGGTTCAATGCGCGGTAGTCTATGCACGTTCTGAGGTCACCTTCCTTTTTGGGCAAGAAGAACAAAGCTGAAGATGCAGGGGACTTGGATGGGCGAATGAAGCCATTAGCAAGGTACTGGTCTAAGTATTGTCGTAGGTGAAGGTTCTCAGGTTCCGTAAGGGCGTAGATCCTGCTACAAGGGGGTTGTGCACAGGGTATGAGATCGATTTGACAATCGTACGATCTGTGAGGTGGTAAGGTGTTTGCCTGTTCTTTTTTAAGACATCCTGGAATTCTTGGTATTCTGGAGGTAGTTGCACGACTGCTGTGGTTACTGTGGCCAGGCCTGCGTTCAGATTTTTCTTTGGGTAACAGGTTTGTGCACAATCCGGGAAGGTTATTCTCTTCTCTCGCCAATCAATACAAGGATTATGTGTTTCCAACCAAGGTATCCCCAGTTTTATTTGGAACTGTGGGGCTTTGATTAGATCAAACACAATAGTCTCTCGATGCCCATCCTGACCCAATAGTGTCATCTCTGCGGTGGAATGAGTTACAGGCCCAGAGGCAATTTCAGTTTCATCGACTGTGGTGATGACATCTGAGGTGGTTTTTCGGCAGAGAGGTAGATTCATCCTGGAAGCCAATTCGTAGTCCACATAGTTTCCTATGGCCCTATCTATAAATGTATGCCCTTACTGCGTGCATATGCGATGGCTGCCTTGGATCTACGAGGACCATTGGTATGATGAAATGTGAGGTCGGAGTATCCTTTTTCAAGCTCGGCAAGCTTGTCGGCGTGGTCGTTTCCCGAGTCTGACTCCATATGGCTTTTATCAGCAGCTCCTACCACCTTCTTGGGTGGTTTTACAGGGCAATCCCGTAGAAAATGCCCAGAAGTTCCACAATATAGACACAATTGCATTTGCCGTCTCCTTTCTCTTTCCTTCTGGGTTAAGGGTCCTTTAACCCCTCCGATTTGCATGGGTTCTGAAGCATCTGCTCCTTTCGGGTTAGCGTGGGTTTTGACCAACACCCGATTCTCAAACTTGGCTCGATCAGCCTTTCTGTTCTGAAGTCTGTGATCTAACTGGACCACTAAGTCTATATATTCAGCCCAGTCTTGAGGTGGGTTCACGACTTGAGCCAAGACATCCTTGAGTTCTCCTCAAAGCCCTCGATGAAATAACGTGATTCGTTTTACCTCAGGCCATCCAGTTTCCACTATCAACCTATTAAAGGTCGCGATGTAGGATAGAAGGTCCTGATTACCCTGTCGTAGGGACAAAAGTTCGTTATCCACGGCCTGTCCTTGCGCGTGCCGGACAAATAGTCTTTCCATGCTCATTTGAAAGCCCTGAAAATCCCGAAGAATTGGGTCATCCTGAGTAACTAGTGAAATTGACCAATCAGCTGCACTGCCGCTGAGATATGACAATACAAAGGCTACCTTGGCTTGATCGTTTGGGAAGGCTCCAGGTCTGCATAAAAAGTGCAAGCGGCATTGGTTCATAAACACGGCGAACCTTTTGGGGTCTCCGGCAAAGCGTTCGGGCGGAGCTAATGGAATATTTCCTGGTAGGTTTATTTGCACAGGGTTACTCGATGACACAGCAGCTGGATTTCCCCCGGGATCTGGTAGGGGTGCTTGTCCAGCCTGGCTTTGCAGCAGTTGCCTAGTAAGGTCATCAGTTCACTCCTTTGACAAAATCAGTTCTCTCCTAAGGGCATTGGTTTCTTGACGGGCGGAATGCACTTCAGCCCTCAGTTCCCCTAGTAATTGGGCCAATTGGTCAGTTTCTGAGGTATCCATAATGCCCGGGTGGGAATTTGTGGGTAGGCTTCGCGTTCTGTTACGCTCACCTGGCTCCCACAGGGGCGTCGATCTGAACTGGACAGCTGCAGTCTCCACCAATGTGACGCGTAGTGCTGAGATGACGGACTGGACTGGCCCACCTAGCCTCGTTTGCTTGGCCCATATGAATATTCTTCTGCAAATGGAGAAAGGGAATTAACCACCCGTGGAGTTGAACGTTAACCATCCCCCACTCCCGCTGTTCTCCCCGCTGATCACCTTTGATGTCCCCTCTAATAGTCTCACCTTATGGTTTGGAAAGATGAGCTCTCCATCCTGCATTGAGCGCAGGGGCGCGTAGATAACCAGTTGCTTCACTGGCTCGAAGGAATTGGTGAGTTCCAGAACAATATTGACTCTGAGATTCCCGGCAAGACGCCGTAAGTATGTAGTTCGTAAGAGTTCAAATGTCTGACTTTCACTCTTGTCCGATTCCTTGCAGGTTGCAGCTTGACCCTAGCGAAGAGTTCCTCGTGGCAACCGGTAATATTCAGGTAAGGATTTGTATTATCCAACACAGTTCGATAAAATAATGTCAATATGTAACCTGTTGCTTTCTCCCTTGTACAGGCGCTGAGAGAAAGTATGAAGTCTTGGGGAATAATGCCTCCGGCGGTAAAATCAGGTAAGTCTATTGTGGTGAGGAGGTTTCCCCTTGTTTGTCCCTATGTTTCACCTTGCTGTCCTTTTGTTTCACCTTAGGGGCCGGGGTTCGGCGAGGATGCAGTGGAAGCTGCGCCGACCCGTGAAGAGGAATAGTACCCCCGGTGGTAAAATCAGTTAAGTCTATAGGGGGTAACTAATATTGCCTCTGTGTATTCCCTTGGCTCACCTTGCTGTTCTTGTCTTCCCCTTAGGTGCCGGAGTGCGGCGGGAACATGTAGAAGGATGCGGTGGAATGTGAAGATGCTGCGAAGGCCGGTGAGTTTAGCGCGGCACTGCAGCAGGCGAGGCGATGTGCATAAAATAACTTCTTTCTTCCAGCTCGAAGGCGCGATGGATCGGGAATTCAGGTAAGGATCAAAGGTATTGCTCTTGTTCTAACCTTTTCTCCTTCTTTCTCCCTTTTTCTAGGAGCTCCAGACTCGAGGCGGGCGTGGTAGAAGACTGGATGCAGACTTGCAGGCACGGTGAGCGTTACGCTGCTGGATGCAGAATAATGCGAAGCGTGTGCTGCTCTTCGGGCGTGGTTTAAATAGCCTCCAAAGTAGTCCCAGGTAAGTATTCCTCCCCAGCCCCACCCGAGTAAAAAAAATAGTCTCTAGGTAAAGTAGTCCCTTCCAAGCCTCTTTTGGCTTGGAGCTCTTGCAGCATGGTCTGCATCAGGTGAGTTTGCAGCATGGTCTGCATCAGGTAAGTTTTAATCTATGAGCCTGGTGCCTATGGCGCCAGGACTGACTCTCCATATGAGCCCGGTGCCATAGGCGCCAGGACTGCTTCGAAATAGCCCCTAGCAGGGGTTGTTGGGCTTGCTTAGAATAACTTGATGCCTGCTTCCGGGGTTGCTGGACTTGTTCTGGGTCCCCGGGGGTTGGCATCATGACAAGTACCACGTTGCAGCATTACAAATATCCTGCACTGGTACACCTATTTGTAGAGCCGAGTAGTTGCCACTCGTCATGACCAGAGACATCTTTTCCAGCAATGGAGTAACACTCTGAAATGCATAGTCTAATCCATCTTGACAGTGTTTGTTTGGCCACGGCTTGGTCTAAATCTTGGCCTAAATTGTACTATTGAAGCCAATTAATAACCGTTGGTCTTGTCTGATATGTGACATTCTTGAAATGTAGAAGCTAAGAACTCTTTTCGGGTAAAGCCTGTTCAACCTCTCTTCATCGTTTGAAGGGTGAGGAGGGGGGTGGAATGCTGGTAGTGTGATCTTCTGAGATAAATTAAACTCAGACACTGTCTGAGGAAGAAAAGATGGGCGATCCCTCAATACTACCTTCTTTTTGGAGAATACTCTGAAAGGTGGCTTGCAGGCTAAGGCTTGAAGTGACAGCCACTAAAAAAGATAGTTTTCCACGTTTGTAGCCTGAGATGGCAGGAATGGAGCGGTTCAAATGGTGCTCCCATTAGAAATGTAAGAACAAGGTTCAAATCCCAGGAGGGAAACAGAAAAAAAACCAGAGGGATTGTGTTTGTCAATCCTTTCAGAAACTGTATCACCATAGGCATCTTAAAGTAAGAGCCTTTTTCTGGCGTACGTTTCAATATCGATAACACCACCAAGCATCCCTTAATGGTAGCCACCTGCAGCCCCTGATGGGCTAGGTGCAGTAAAAAAATTAAGAACTGCAGGTATTTTGTAAGAAAAAGGATCTGTATCTCCAGCTCTACACCAGACGCAAAACATGTTCCAACAGCAGCAATATAGGGCTTTACTTGCTTGTCGAAAGCAACACCTCCATAACGTCTTGTGGGAGGTCACATTCTTTAAATCTTAGGCTCTCAAAAACCAGGTGTGAAGGTTCAGTGTTCTGATTCCTGGGTGAAGAAGGCAGCTTCCCTCCTGCAAGAGTAGATCCACTTTCTGGGGAAGACGGAATGGAGGGCAGATGGACAGTATGGGTACCACGTCCTCCTGGCCCAATCCAAGAAATCAGAATCATGAATTTCCCATGCTTCCTCAAACTCCTGATAACCTGAGGGATGAGTGGGTCTGATGGGAACACATAAAGGGGTGAAAATTCCGGTCCACTATGAACATGTCTCCCATAGTTCCTCTCTGAGGAAATTCCCTGGAGAACAATTCGTCAAACTTCCTGTTGATACTGGATGCAAACAGATCCACTTCAGGTGTTCCCCAAAGGGCAAGATCTCTACAAGGACTTCTTGAGCCAACTGCTACTTGTGGGAGATTGTGATATTGCTGCTCAGAGCGTCTGCCATTGTATCCACTTTCCTAGCTAGATAAATAGCCGACAGAGAGATTCTGTTTTGTAAAGCCCAAAACCAGAGCTGCATTGCCTCCTTGCAGTGGTAGTCACCCCACATTTCCTCTTTTGTTGAGGTAATGGATGGCCACTGTGTTGTCCGTCGTTATCAGGATATTCTTTCCCTGGATGGAAGGCAAAAAGGCCATCAGCACAAGTCTGATCGCCATCAGCTCTAACAGGTTTATGTGTAGTCTTGATTTTACAGGGGACCAAAGTTTGCTCATCGTCAGATCGCTCATGTGTGCTCCCCATCCCATAGGGGAAGCTTTTGTGATTACAGTTTTCTCCAGCCAGGGTTGCCAAAAAGGTTCCCCAATCATCAGGTTCTCCTTGCAGCCCCACCACAGGAGGTCCTGTGCTACCTTGCTCGGGACCTAAAGAAGGCCTACCATCCTGCCCGAGAACTGTGACCATTGGGATCTGAGGGCCCACTCCAGGGATCTCATCCTCACGGGGCCTCCAGCACCAGGAAAATACAGCATACCATGAGAACCAATAACCCCAGAAAGTCGAATGCCGCTAGATATTGGGCATTTTGAAATCTCTTTACCATCTGCAAGATATGTTGAGCCTTCAACTCGGGAGGCAAAGCCTTCCGTGCAGAACAGCCCAGGACCACCCCAATAAATTCAAGCTTTTGAGAAGGTGTCACCCAGGAGTTCTTGAAGTTGAGGAAAAAGCCCAGTTTGTGGAGGGAATGACAGGTGATGTTGAGATGTTCCAGAGCCTCTCTGGGAGAATGAGCTCTGATCAGCCAGTCATCTAGGTAGGGAAAGATGTGAATCCCTCTCCTCTTAATATTTGCTTCCACCACCGCCATCAACTTGGTGAAGACACCCAGGGCAGAAGTGTCATGATCTCTGCTTCCAAAAGATCAGGACTTGCCCGACTCCCTTGGAAGCAGACCCATAACCCCGGTTCCGAGTACCAGCCAGTCCCAATTGGGACCTTTTGGACCCTGTCCTGGCGCCAGTGGCACCAGGCTCATAAAGATGCCCAGTCCCAGCGCTGGAAGCGCCGGGCTCATAATGCTTGGGTGGACTTACCTGCAGCAGACCATGCTGCTTACTTACCTGCCAGTTGAACCCCTGATCCTCTTCTGTTTGGGACTACTTTTCCTGTTGGGTGGGGCAGGAGCCACTCCCTAGGTTCAGAACACTGGAACTCTTCTGGAAAGCAGGAACTCTTTTCTTACCTAGGCGTGGCTGTGGAAGGAGACACCTAAGCACTACAGGAGGCTATTTAAACCACACCCGATGGATGAATCTTGCTTTGCGTTATTCTGCATTCTCTGCAGCAGAACGCTCATCGTGTCTTCTGCTTCTGATCCTGGGCCTAAGGGAACAAAGGCTTACCATCCTGGAATCCAGCAGCACCTGTAAAGACAAAGAAAGAACAGGTTAGCACTACGGTCTTCAGTGGCAGCGCATCTCTTACCTGGTCCATCGGCTGCCACCAACGCCTCGCGCTGCATTCCGGCATCTGAAAGACAAAGGCTTACCTACTCTTCGCATGCTCCGGAGGTCTTCGCACTGCATTCCGGCATCTGAAAGACAAAAGCTTACCAGCTCTTCGCACGCTCCCGAGGCCTTCGGCGCTGCATCCCGCATCTGAAAGACAAAAGAAGGTGCGTTTAAAGACATTGGGCAACTTTATTACTCACGTGCCATTACTCCTTCCCACGCCGAATCCAGTGGGTATTCCAGCACCCTTCAGCTTCTCTAAAGCTCCGAACTTGTACCTGCAAGATAAAAGGGACAGTTAGTGCGCATCGTGAGGCAGGCTACAAGCGCTTACTTACGTGCTTCCAGGCGCTTCTATTCCTCACGCGGGTTCGATCCTCAACTCTCATCAGCCCGCCATCCGCCATCGCCGGAACCCTGCAAAACAAGAGATATCATTACAAAAGACTTTTAAGACATTTGAAGTGCCCAGAACTTACCGTTCGTGCAGTTAACGACGGACAGCAGTCCTCTGAGGTCAAGAGGCCTGCACCCTTATCCAGTGAAGAAACTGGTTACGGCACCCTGCCCCGAGGCAGATGGAGAGCTCGGCGTTCACTTACCTAAGGTGAGGGTGTTAACCTTTGGGGTTCTACAGGAGAAGAGAAAGGGAAGAGGAGAGAGGCACCCAATAACCCCAGTTCATTAATCCCATATTTTCTATCTGCAGACATCTTACTCTTCGAGTCAGACATACAGTGCACAGAGGTCCAGCCCAAAGAGCCAACCGTGTGTTACACATCACCTTTGAAGATACGGCATTCACCCAGTCAAGACCGGCGCCTCTGCGGGAATCAGGTGAGCGTTACAAGAAGGAAGGGCGAAAGGCAGTCTTCAACATTGATAGTGAGAACTACCAATGGCGAACCTCAAGTATTTCCAGTGTCTGGCACATATAGGCACATGAAAGTAAGCATCCTGAAGATCCATTGACACCATCCAGTTCTGGAGTTGAAAGGCCTATAGGATCTGTGAAAGAGTGACATCTTGAATTTGTACTTCCTGAGGAATTTATTTCAGCGCCTCAGGTCCAGGGTTGTTTGCAGTCCTCCATCTTTTTTTGCACCAACCCTGATTTTGTTCCGCTAAATGGATCTTTTCCACGGCACCTTTATCCAATAGGGAAAAAATCTCCTGAAAGAGGAGCGGATCTGGATCCAGAAGAGAGTGTTAGCTCGAAGGTAAATCTGAAGGTTTCTTTATGAATGGGAGGCAGTACCCTTGGGCAACTGTTTGTATTGCCCATGCACCTGAGGTAATGGTGTGCCATTCTTGCAGATAATGGGACAATCTGCCTCACACTGGGGTCTTGTGAATAAAGTGTTCATAGAGGTTTTGGGCATGTGGCTAGGGCTGAGGGAAAGGAGGGGCTTGCTGCCTCGGCAGACTTTCCTCCACGGCCTCTTAGGACACATGCACATCTTTGCCCCCGTCTTTGTACCGACTGACATGTTCCTCTTTGATTGGAGGAAGAGAAGTATCTAAAGGACCGCCCTCTCCAGTTCTGTGAAGTTGGATGTTGTTGTGGTTGGCGGATGACTACCCCTAAAGACTTTGCTGCAGCCTTGGAATCCTGCAGTTTTTCTAAAAATGTCTTACATCAGGGGCAAAACTATATTTCTGTAGCCATGCAAACCGCCTGATAACACTGCTGGATCCCATGCATTTGCCAACACAGTCTGATGCATCTAAAACAGATTATAGGGATTGGCATGAGGCCTTCTTCCCATCATTGATAAGGTTAGTAAATCATTCTCTCATTTCTTCATCAGGAATATTTTCAGCCGCTTGTGCAATCGCATTCCATAATGTGTAGCTAGCTGTATTTGGCTAGTGCACATGATGCGTTGATGGCTTTTAACGTCATAGTTCCTTCTGAAAAAAAACCCTTTTTGCAAGGGCATCATAACGCTTATTGGCCCTATCTGGAGGGATGGCAGGATAAGCTGCAGCCTGGATGTAGAAGTAGCAGCCTGTACCACTAAACCTTCCTGTGTAGGGTGCTTAGATTCAAAATCAGGGTCCGCAAAAGAAGGTTTGTATTCTTTAACCAACTCCTTATTTACTGCAGCAGCTGTGTTTTTATTTTCTCCAGAGTTCCATGAGTGGATTCTCTAGTGCCACATGAAAGCACACCAAAGGCTCCTTAGGAGGGCCCTTTTCTAGGATGTCCGTAAAGTCATCTTGGGTAATGTCCTTTGCAGGATGACCCCATCCCAAATACTCGATGACCCTGTTCATTACGGTCTTATCAGCTGTATTTGGGTAAGAATGTTATCTGGGGTGTCCAACTCAATTTCAGGGGAAATCTCAAGACCACTCGCTTATTTTAGGCAATTCATTCTTGTGGGACGTTCAGCGTGCCAAATTGTTCATACCCAAAGAGAACAGCGTCTTTCTCTTCTTCTTCCTTTTCAAAAATGGAATCGTAGGATTTAAAGAAATTCATCTTCAATTGCAGTTTATATCTCAGTGGCTGCAAGGATCAAATTCTGTGCCCTCTGCATCATCCACAAGGCTTTTTGGGACCTGGGACCACGCTATCTCCAACTTCTCTCCCTAAATTCTTCCCTGCTGGAGCCCTCTGCTCCTCTTACTCCAACGCCCTGCTTGTTAACCACTTCTCCAAGCAGAGAGTGGGGGAAAGGTCTCTCTCTTTATCTGGTGCCTCTCTTTGGAACAGCCTCCCTGCGCATCTCAGACTTGAGACAGACCTCCTTAAGTTCCGTAAACTTCTCAAAACTCTGCTTTTCTCTACCTCTTTCCCTTCCCTGCTAATCACCTTGCTGCTGCTGAGACTGGCGGCCTGCACCTTCATGAATCTCACAGGTACCAGGCCCATACCCAGTCGACACCAGCACTATTCCCCCCCCCCATCACTAGCACTGTCGTGTGGGCCCCCTGTCGGGCACCTGTGCACCCTACCCTTGGGATTCCTCCGCCCTAGCACTTATCCAGCTGTTCCTCCCCTGGCATATCTCAGCACTTCCATCCGGGCTCTCACCAGCACTTGTCCCATACATTCTCCCTCCCCCATGCCCTCTCTCCGAAACTTCTCTTTACTGCATTTGCATGTCCGAATGTCACAGGCCTAGATGGACCACGATTGTATATTTGTTATTTTGTATAACTCTTTTTATTGACATGTTTTAGACCTACTTAATAGTCAAACATTACATTCTAAAACCGAACCATAGCAATACCCCCTCCCTCCTGCCCCACACAACCAAGAAAAACTGGTGCACAGTAAAAGGATGCGCGTCACAACCAAAAAGACATACAATCATCATGAAGAGTCCGTTGTTTCCAGGTATCAACCAGGGAACATGCAGAAGTTCACACAGTACATTTCCTGCGGGAATGAATCATTAATTACATTATTCAGTTTCCTCCACGGCCCTCCCTCACCGCCTTCTTCCCACTCATCATCCCTGGGGGGTGTACCTTTGTACCTTCAGGACATTAGGGTCCAGGCCCATCCAATATATGGATCTTGATATTGGGGGTGAGACATCAGGGAGCGGAGATCGGGTTATTGGGAACATATGTGATTAAGTCTTGCTAATTTAAGGCTCAGACGAGTCTTCCCTTTCCCTAATGTACGATCGAAAGGGGGCCCAGTAATCAATGGGTCTGGGGGAAGGTGCATAAGTAGATTCTCGCATTTCACACACTCTCATCATTTTCAAACACTGATTAACAGTGGGATGTCTCTGTCTCATCCAGGATTTGACAATCATCGCCCTTGCAACCACTGAAGTCGTGGCTAACAGTTTCTGTTCAGATTTGGTTGGGGCGGTGAACAACGCCAGCAGTCAGGCTAAGGGCAAGTCGCGAGGGCACCCCAGGACCATTGTCCCCATTATAGCAGCAACCCCCTCCCCAAAACGCTTGTATGTGGGGACAGTTCCATACCATATGTACAAAGTCTGCATTGTCCCCATTTCACCTCGGATACTCTGCGGTTCTGTATGGGTAGAATGTGTGCAATCGGGTAGGGGAATGGTAGAGCTGATGCAGGAATTTAAAGTGGATCAGGCAGAATCTGGCATTCATGGAGATTTCCCTGGTCATTTTACAGATATATAGCCATTGCTTCTCTTGGAAGGTGACCCCTAGGGAGCCCTCCCACCTAACTCTGTTCAGTATCCTGGGGGCAGGGGAATGGATCTAATTAATTTATAAAGGGCAGACGCCGTATTCTAAAGGGTAGGTGGCTTGGTCACAAAGTGTGTCAGAGAGGAGGGGTCGTGGGCAGCTGGGAAGTTTGTCCATACCCCACAAAGTGTTTCCCGCAACCTGTAATAAAATAGGAGAGATACTGCATTGCATGTGCTGCGGGTCTTGAGGAGACACCATTGCATGACTTGCCCCTAATGCACAATATCCCCTAGGGATTGAACCCCTACTTTCTGTAGCTGAATCTTAAAGGACTTCTTGGAGGTAACAGGGATACTCTGTATCCCAAATATTGCAAAATCTGCATGGTAATTTGCTGCGTTCCCGGCTCCCGAGTGGACGCTGTCCCATGCCATACGAGTTACTTCCAACAGATGGATTTTGGCCTTTGGGTACCCTTAGGGGATCCCCATAGTATGCCTTTTACTTCGAGAGGTTGAATTACTGCTTTATCTAGCCTGGTGTGGTTGACTTCTGTGGAAGGGTGCCACCATCAGACTGCGTATTGGAGTTGGGCGGCTAAATAATAGGCGTACATATTGGGATAATCCAGGCCCCCAAACTCATAGGGGAAAGTTTTAAGTGAGAGCCGGGAGTGACCATCCGCCCAAACCAGTCTGATCAACATAGAGTGAACACGTTTCCAAAACCAAGGTGGGGGAACCAGCGGCACGTTATTGAATATACACAATATTCTGGGCACCACCACCATCTTTGCTAGGGCTAGTCGGCCAGTCTGGGATATGGGCAAAGGGATCCAGACCTCTACTCTACGTTCCAGGTGTCAAAAGGGTTGCAACGTAGTTGTCTTCGAGCAGCCGGGTCGAGGATGTGGAAACCGTAATCCTTAAGTATTTCATCCCCGGGGGACCAGCGGAAGTCATTGCCCACGTCAGCAGGAGTCCATGGTAAGACCTCAGAATTAGTCCAGTTAATTAATGTGTAGGCCAAAGAAGCCCCCATATTCCATAATTTCCTGCATCAACGGTTGAAGATTCTGTCTGGGATGCTTGACGACAAGGATACACTTGGATGGGTTAAAACAATTTCACTTTTACACCCTCTTTTCTCCCTGCAGTCGTAATGATTCAATACAGAAACACAATTTGTGATACCCAGGCAGGGTAACTTTTTAAATCTTTATGAGGTTTAGCAAGGTGCATAAGTCAAGAAACATAAATTTTTATTAATTCTCTTAGCAATCATACAGAATGAACAAACACAAAAGCAAAAACAATATTCAGACCAATTGCTTGTATGAAAACAGAAGTGAATCCTTCACTATCATGATCTGGTGGACAGTGTTGTAAAAGGGGGGCAAGTGAACATTTCTAAACAAAGACAACAGGACAAATAACACAATGTTATTTCAGAGAAAACAGTGGCACTGCACTGTGGGTTAAAACAGGTGTGTCTACACCGGGGTGTTTCAGCCGTCTGCGCGGGCTAGGTCAGCTTCGTATCTATCACGGCCTTCATCAGGACGGGGTCTGTATGTGAAGGAGGTACGTAGAGTGCTGTGAACAGGAAGAGGTAAGAAATTTCAAGGGAGTGCTCAAATGAGAGTAATTTAAAAACAAATGAATAATTTGCTGTGCCATGTGCAGAGTATCATGGAAAAGACATCTTACCTATGTGGAAAAGTTTCCAACAGGGACTTGTATGGGCAACCGTCTCCTAAGGGTAAAAATGAGGGGTGACATACTGAATATGGACTCCTTGACAAAATTCATGGTCTCAAGAGAATGTGTAAATAAATGCACACATTATCTATGTGAGAGAGCTTACCTCTTAATGGAGGCTGTAATCTGATCTAGATGGCCTCGTGGCAATGATAGTCCTAAAAGAGGTCAATGGATCAGTTACCTAATCAAGAGTGTAGCAAGTGTGAAAGCACTAGTGGAATGGGTTGCATACCTTTCACGTTCTTGCACACGCGGCGCTCGCAAGCCGCTCCTATGCAGACGAAGTGCTGCAGGACTCTGCATGGAATGCCGAGTCACTCCATGATTGGAAGAAACAGGAAACACAACGTTGCTAACGCCATTGCTAGGGGTTGGTTCCTTTTATATTTGCCGTCATCTTGAAGTGTCTATTCCGATCGTATCGGGCCGCAGACGCAATTAAAAGCAAGTGGGCATTTTGAATTCCTAAAATAAGCATTTTTGGTAGTTGTAATGCTCTCTCAGAAAAATAATGTCTGAAATGGTTGCCATGGTAACCATTCTTGGACTGCACGGGTGGATAGAGGTATAACATACATGCAGCCATGCTATCTATGTGTATGCTAGTAAAGGCACTCGGGGCACATATCATAATTGTGGATGTATGTCGAAAAAGCCGATGTCTGGTATGTGAGAGGTGAAGGCATTCCGGGCACATAACATAATTATAAGAGTGCACTCGCACTTGACTGGTGGCCGTAGAACGTATGGAGGAAGCAAAAAATCATAAATGCTAGTGTCCACGTGATAAAGTGGAGCTGATCCGAAATTTGGCACCTCTAAACGAAACTTGCTGGGATAAGAAAACACCCTCATAGCTTGCTAAAGCTGACTAGAAAATGGTGTGTACATCATGGCTTGTTGAGGTTACAATATATTTGTGATCAGAGACAAAACATCAATGTAATTACATTTTGCAGGTATGGCACAATCATGAGAAAGGGTACATGTATGTGTTTATTTTTTGTTGCATGCTTAACTCATGGGTGAAGAAAATAAATAAATATCATCATTGTTTGTGTCACTGAATTTTCAACTTGACATTAAGTACATACATCAGGACTCGATACTGTTGCAACACATGTGTGATCACAAGCAGACGTCGATGTAATTGTTTACAGGTACATTTGCCATGATGCCCAAATATAGAAGAATATAACTCTGAATGGCTTTAATATCTTTAATATGTGGCCACGCACACACACAACGGGGTGGCATGTGTCATCGAAGTATATATTTCAGGGAGTCACATGAAGGATTTCCATTCAATGGAAATATTGAGTCCTGTTTGCACAGTATCTAATTTGTGCACCCATCTTTGCTCGAGTTGGGGTACAGTTCTGTTTTTGTCCCCTCCCCGTTTGGCCAGCGTCACTTTTTGTAAGATGAACCACCTCAGATCTGTATCTCTGGTGTTCTTTGTTGAAATGTTCCACCAGGGGCTTATCGGCTACCCTATTCCTTATGCACGATCGGTGTTCGGAAATGCGCATATTGATAGGACGTATCGTCTTTCCTACATAGAGTAGTCCACAGGGGCATTGTATTATGTAAATCACACCCTTAGTGTTGCAGTTTGTGTGGTCCTTGATAGTCCATTTTATAGTCTTATGCTCAAATGATTTTTTCTGTAATGTGAGAGGGCAGGCGACACACTTCCCACATTTGAAATGTCCTGCAAGTGGTGGTAGATTCCACAATGTGGTGTCCGTTCGTGATGGTGGTTCGATGAATGTGTGGACCAAAGAGTCTCTTAAGTTTTTATTCTTCTTCAAGGTGAAGCAAGGTGTTTGACTCAAGGTGCCTGGTTGTTTTACTAAATGCCAATTTTTCTTTATGGTCTTTTGTATCAGTTGGCTTAAAGGTCCAAAAGTAGTGACACATAACAGTCTCCCGAGTTCTTTTTTGGGCTTCTTCTTGAGGCAGATTTCTCTAGGGGTGTGTCTCGCTCTCTTTTTGGCTTACTTTATGGATTTTTGAGGGTAGCCTCTTTCAGTCAGACAGGCTTGTAAATCTTCAGCATGTTTTTTGTATCTTTCGAACTCGGTGTGATTCCTACGGATCTGTAAGAACTGTCCATAAGGTAAGTTATATTTCAGGCCCATGGGAAGGTAGCTTTTAAAGTGAAGTAAGCTGTTGAGATCTGTGGGTTTGCGGAATAATTCCGTCTTCAGTTGGTTTCCTGTTCTATATATGTGGAGAGCCAAAAAAATCAATATGGTGATGGTCTCAGTGTATGGTGAATTTAATATGTGAACTTCGCGAATTTAACCACCAAAGGAAAGCCTGCAAATCAAGTGAGGTCCCATTCCAAAACAATTAAAACATCATCTATATAGCATTTCCAGAGAGCAATGTTCCCGAAATATGGGTTCTCTTCAGTGAATACATTGTTCTTCTCGTAGTTGGCCATATAGAGGTTAGCAATATCAGGGGCAAAAGTTGCCCCCATGCTCACTCCCTTGGTCTGTTTATATATCTGATCTTGGAAGAGGAAGACATTCTCTGACATCGCCAATCTGGTACATTCCAGGATAAATTCTGTTGGTGTAGAATTTATATCATCTCTAGTATCCAAAACGTCACATATTGCCTGTATACCTTCAGCTTGTGGAATGGATGTATATGGGGCTTCTACGTCCATGGTAGCAAGGAGGCTGTTGTTGGTCAGATTGATGTTATCGAGCAAATTTATTGTGCTGGTGGTATCCTTTAGATACGAAGGCATCCTTGCTACAAACGGTTTTAGGAAAAGAATCGGTATAAAGGGATAAGGGTTCAAGTAGTGATTTGCATGTGGACACTACAGGTCTCCCAGGTGGTTTTTGGGCATCTTTATGTATTTTAGGCAGAATGTAAAATGCCAGGGTACGAGGGTTGGTTCATTTCAGGAATAACTGTTCATCCTCGCAGATCCATCCTTGGTCAAGAGCATGCTGAGTGAGACTCTTGATCTCCACTTGCAGATCCTTTGTAGGATCATGATTGAGTGGTCTGTATGCTTCCTTGTCACTCAAAAGTCGTAGGCACTCGGCGTTGTAATCAGCAGTATCCCATACAACTATCCCTCCACCTTTGTCGGCGGGCTTGATGGTGATTGATTGATCCATCTTCAGATTTCTCATAGCTAATCTTTCTTCTTTGTCAAGATTATCTTTATAGAAATTCTGCTTAGAGAAACCTGCCATTACTGTTTTGGTGACTATCCTCTCAAATGCTTCGATTTAATAAGGGATCGAGCTCGGTGGTGGATAGAAGTTAGATTTTTGTTTGAAACCGGTAGTGTTTTCTGAAAAAAGAAACTGGTTTCGAGAGATGATATCAACTTCTGGAATTGAACTAGACAACCAGGACAGGTGGAATCTAATATTGTCAGGAAATAATAGGAACCTTACTACGGTCATAATTCAATTTTGGAAGCATATTACTATGGTGGAAAGCATATAAATTGTCAACAGGAACTCATAGTAGTATTCAAAGTCACAAGGAAAATGAAACAAGATAGTTCGGAAACTGTGAACAATGAAAGAATGAGTTTCTTTTTTTTTTTTTCCGTTTCTTGCTTAATATTCGAATTTTCTTTTGCTTTTTTTTATCATATTTGGCTCTTCTTCTTTTAAGGAATTGTATGAGTGTATAGATAAATGAAAAGTTTTGAATAAAACTATAACATGTTTAAAAAAAAAAAACAAAAAAAAAAGAAAGTAGTGTTTTCTGATTTTATCCGTTGTTCCTCCTGACCGGTGTCTCTAGATGCAGCCAGGTAGACTTCAAAGAAATGCTTCAGGCGTATATTCCTGTAGAACCTACGAAGTTCCAACTCGATTTCAAAAGGTTGAGCTTTTTGGGCAGGAACAAGAGAGTCCTTTGCCAACGAGTCTGAATTCAGGAGGGGTCATTACACAGTTGGATAAGATGAAGACTGGTATCCCATCGCTGGTCCTTGGTTCTGGTACCATTGACGCGTCAGCATGCGTTGTCCCGAAGGTATAGGCCTCCTTCTGGGTCTGCCTCTCTGTCCCCCCCTGGGAAAAAAAGGTTGGGGTAGTTGCTGACCAGCTATACCCGTCAGACATGAGGCGCTGTCCTATGCTCCACTTCGTCTGCATAGGAGCGGCTCGCGAGCGCCGCGTGTGCAAGAATGTGAAAGGTATGCAATCCATTCCACTAGTGCTTTCACGCTTGCTACACTCTTGATTAGGTAACTGATCCATTGACCTCTTTTAGGACTATCATTGCCACGAGGCCATCTAGATCAGACTACAGCCTCCATTAAGAGGTAAGCTCTCTCACATAGATAATTTGTGCATTTATTTACACATTCTCTTGAGACCATGAATTTTGTCAAGGAGTCCATATTCAGTATGTCACCCCTCATTTTTGCCATTAGGAGCAGTTTTGGGACTATTTTTACCCGAGACGGTTGCCCAAACAAGTGCCTGTTGGAAACATATCCACATAGGTAAGATGTCTTTTCCATGATACTCTACACATGGCACAGCAAATAATTCATTTGTTTTTAAATTACTCTCATTTGAGCACTCCCTTGAAATTTCTTCCCTCCCCCTGTTCACAGCACTCTATGTACCTCCTTCACATACAGACCCCGTCCTGATGCAGGCCGTGATAGATACGAGGCTGACCTAGCCTGTGCAGACGGCTGAAACACCCCAGTGTAGATGCACCTCTTTTAAACCACAGTACAGTGCCACTGTTTTCTCCGAAAGAACATTGTGTTATTGTCCTGTTGTCTTTGTTTAGACATGTTCACTTGCCCCCCTTTTATAACACTGTCCACCAGATCATGACAGTGAAGGATTCACTTCTGTTTTCACACAAGCATTTGGTCTGAATATTGTTTTTGCTTTTGTGTTTGTTCATTCTGTATGATTGCTAGGAGAATTCATGAAAATTTATGTTTCTTGATTTATGCACCTTGCTAAACCTTAAAGATTTAAAAAGTTACCCCGCCTGGGTATCACAAATTGTGTTTCTGTATTGAATCGTTACGACTGCAGGGAGAAAAGAGAGTGTAAAAGTGGAATTGTTTTGACCCATTCAAGTGTATCCTTGCTTTCAAAGTAGCCTTCCTGGGCAGAATAGTGTCCTCACCAGGAGCCCGAATTTATATACCTGGGATGCTTGACGCACAACAACATATCATCCGCATAGCATGAGATGGTGGAAATATGTGATCATAGCTGTACTCCCCTATCAGAATGGAAATCCCTGATAGCACACGCCAGGGGCTCAATCACCAGAGCGAATAGGGAAGAGTGGACACCCCTGTTGCGTCCTTCTGGTGGGGTATATATTCTTCGAAGTCTGTTGATTTGTGACAATTGATGCCTGAGGAGAGGTGTATAAAAGACGGATCCATTCTATGTATTGTAGTCCCAGTCCTGACCTGCTAAGCACTTCGAACAGGAATGGCCACTCGACGGAGCGAAGGCCTTTTCAGCATCAAGGGCCGCGACCACTATAGGAACTTCATTGTTGATGTTGTGCATCATGGAGACGAGGTGATGTAGGTTATTCTGCGTGGACCTGCCTGGGATAAAGCCTGCCTTATCCGGAAGAACCAGTGCGTTCATATGGGGTAGAAGCCTATCTGCAAGCAGATTAAAGTTTTATTATCCGTATTGACCACCGAAAGGGGCCTATAGGAGGCAAAGTTTAGAGGGTCTTTATTGGGCTTGAGTAACAATGTGACTAACGCGGTCCTGGTTGACTCAGGTAGCACGCCAGCAGATAGGGATGCTTCAAACATATGACACAGGTGGGGGGCGAGAATCCCAATGTATTCTTGGTAAAACTCAGTGGGAATACCATCTTGACCCGGGGCTTTGCCATGGGGGAGACCCTTTATAATCCTTCAAATCTCTTCCAGAGTAATAGGAGTATTCAGAAGCCTGCCTGAGGGGGATCTAACCACCCCAGGGTGATACAGTTTAGGTAACTTTGGATATCCTCCGGAGAAGCAGAGAGTTGGGATGAGTATATCTGTGTGTAGTAATGCTGAAATCTACTATTTATTTTGGTGGAGTCCCTGAGTAACCCCCCATTGGCGTCTGCAATCTCTAGTATACCCACAGGAGCCCTCTCCCTACGAATCGTCCATGCCAGGGTATGGCTGGGTCTGCTGCCCTCTGAATTGCTAAAAGCCAAAGCTGGGTCACCCAAAAATGTATCTTCCCGTTGCACCGTCTCCCTATATTCATGGCGTTTATCCTTGAGTCTCTTAAAGAAGTGTGTATTTTTGCTTGAGGGTTGTTCGTTTTCCAAATCCTGTAACTCACACTCCAACCTGCAGAGAGTCACCCTTAGGGCTCTCAACACCCCGCCCTCCCTGGAGATACAACTACCCCTAACTACCACCTTAAAGGCCTCCCAAATTCTCCGGTATTTCTGAAACGCAGCCAACATTATTTCGGAAGTATTCATCAATGTCGTCCCTAAGCCCATTGCGGAAAACTGCGTCCTCAAGGGTGCGGGGCGAAAACGCCAACGGTGAGGGCGACGTACGAATGTCGGGAGGTGGATGTCGGCCAGGACCAGGGAGTGATCAGACAGGGTTCTGGGTAGCATTTTGGTGTGCTGTGTGTAACGGGCAAGGGAGAGGGATAGCATTATGTAATCGATCCTAGAGGCCATACCATGTGCCCCCGAGTAAAAGGAGTATTCACGTACGTCCGGGTGCATATGCCTCCATATGTCCACCAGCCCCATGGATGCCGCTATATCTCGCCAAGCGAGTGCCGCTCTAAGGGGTGTCGATTGTGTGGAGGCGGACCGGTCCTTGTCAATCTGTAAGGGGAACTTATGAGTTAATGCGGCACAGTTCTGAAAGAAGTCTGGCAAATCCGAATTAGGGGCATACACATGACCCTCACGCCCAGGCTCTCCCCGGCCACAAACAAATACCGTCCCTCTGCATCGGCCGCCTGCTTGTAGAAGCGGAACTGCAGGGGCCTGTTTACATAAATCGCTACCCCTCTGGATTGTGATGAGTACGATGCCCCTTATCTGTGAAACCCCCAGCCTCTAACAACCGGGAGCGGATCACCCGCCTGAAGATGAGTCTCCTGGAGACAGAGCATAGAAACCCCCATGAAGTTTTTGCGTGATTAAACACCAATCTGAGCTTCTTGTGATTAGTGATCCCCCTAATGTTCCAGGAAATGACCGTCAATGAGTTACTGGACATAGTGATTCAGAGTGGTGAAAGAATGGCCATCTTGGTCGAGATAGGCAAGGACAACCCTTGACCATCATACCATCCCGGACAATCGTATTGTAACACTGTACCCGGAATTACCAGCGCACCATAAACAATTAACAATTTCACCCAGGTCCCTCAAGCCACGCCAGAAACATAAACATACCGGCTGATTCCCCATCCCAACTCTACCACTGTAACTATCTACACGCAGTAGCTGCACCAACAGGGAGCGTTGCACGGCCTACCTGCTCAAACTTCTCAGCAGCACACCCATAACCATTTCAGCCTTCAGGTCGCCCACCATAGATCAAAGCTTGGAGATGCCAAGTCACATAACAAAAACATCAGCCCATCAATCAGTCTGTGGCAGCTTGTGAATCCGCAGTTTCAAGCAGCTCTGAGACAAAGCGATCAGCTGAGGTAGGGGTAGTGAAGAACCAGGGTTTCCCCTTGTAAAATACCTAGAGTTTACCCGGGAATAACATGGCATAGCAGATATTTTTCGTTCTAAGTTTGTTGTTGACACCTTGGAAAGTTTTTCTTTGTTCCTGTACTTGTTGGCTGAAATCCAGGAAAAGCCTAATAATGGGCGAGCTGTGTCGAAGTTCTCCCTTGTCCCTAGCCACCCGGAGAAGGGCATACCTGTCCCTGTAATTGAGAATCTGGGCAATAATAGGCCTGGCCGGAGCTCCTGGGGGTGGTCTGGCCACCAAGGCGCAATGCGCTCTCTCAACCAGGAACATGGAGGATAGGGGAGGGTGGTCCAGTATCTCAACCAGGAGTTTTTCACCTAATGGCTCCATGTTTTCTATGTGAGTAGACTCAGAGACCCCCATGAAGCAGATGTTGTTTCTTCTTGACATTCCCTTCAAATCCTCGTTCTTTCCCTCCACCCGCCTCACCGACTGCTGGAGGGTCACAACCTCTCTCTGAAGGTACGTCACTCTATCCTCTGTATCCCCAATTGGCTGTTCTGCTTCCGTCATCCGGCCGCATAATTTATCAATTTGTATGGCCGACGTCTCCACGCTGCAAGTCAACATGTCCATTTTTGAGCCAAGAGAGTCGGTACTGTTCTTCAAGCTCAGTAGCGTCTGATCGAGTGTGGGCATAGTAACCACTGTAGGGGGTCGGAGGATCAGAGGGGGATTCGGGGAGGAGATCCTGCCTCGTGAATTGGTCAATTTCTGCTAGTTTCCTGTTGTTTCCCCATTTCCACTCGGAGCGTAGCAGTGATGTTGTGGTATGACCACTGGTATTTTGCCTCACCTTCGTGGCCCTCGCATCACCACCTTGGGAGCCCTGCGCTGTATAGGGGACGGCATATGTAATTATGAGAGGCGTACCAGGATGCTGGGAGCTTCCCCCGAGCCCACCATGTGAATCAGTTTCAAGGAAAGAGGGATCCCCCCCAAGACGCCGGGGGGGCCCACACCCAGTGACCTCCACTGGGACCCCCACACCCCAAAGCCCAGGAAGGGCCTCTCCCAACAGATGGCAGGCGGCTCGGCTCCAGCTGCTCCTTCAGGATTGATTTCTGTGTGATCTTGGGATGACAGGTCTCCCGAGTAAGCCCGGAAAGGGCTCCCTCTGGTAGTCCAAGGAAGATTGCGATGAAAAGACCAGGAGATAGGACTGCGCCCCTCCAGAACCAAGCCACCCATGACCATTCACCCCTCTTGCAGCTGGGGTGTACAGCAGGGGGCCCAGGCCAGAGGTCTGGTCAATGTGTGTTGAAAGGAGGACCTGGGGCCATAGATCAGAGGAGTAAACAGTGCAGGGAGTCTGTAGGGGGTCTCCCACTGCGTCCCACGACCAGCCAAACAGGGCGTGTGTACCCCCTCAGGGGAGGAGCAAGGTAAGCATCTAGGGGTACAGGGGCAAGGCCTGACCCCACACAGCAGCGGGGGAGCAGGTATAGGAGAGCACGATGCAGGAAAGGAGGGGAGACTCACCACAGGCTATGTATTGCTGGACTCAGCAGCCCACAGCCGATGACAGAATGCTGCGGCTTCCCCGGGGGCGCGGAAAAGGGCAGCTGTGCCCAAACACAGCCAGCAGCGTCAGAACTGCAGGAGGTGCAGAGGGACAGCTTGCCCCGCTGTCCCCCAGCTCTCAGGTGCTACTGCCTCGTGTGAATGAGAAGGAACAGCAGACAGGAGCACCGACCCCAGTCGGCATCAGGGAGGGCTCTCTGCAGGGTGCCGTCACAGGGCCGATTGCTCCCCGCTGAACGTTCCACCAGCGCCAGGCACCCCGATACATGCAGGAAAAGAGAAGGCATTTATAACAGGTCCAGCCCCTGTCAGCTTCGCGGCAGGCTCACCACAGGATGTAGTCGTGCTGGCGCCCCAGAGCGGGCAGATCCCAGCAGTTCTTCCCAGCAGTGTAGGTCCTCCGACACAGGGGTAGAATGGGTGCTGAGCCCTGGTGCACCCAGATCGATGACACAGAGACCACCCTGCATGGCCGGAGCATGGCCTCAGGCCACAGGGGCTCGTCTGCGGAGGGAAGTCACTGTGAGCTCCAACGAATATTTCAATAAGTGCCCTGCAGATCCACTAAGCGCGTGCACAAATATCGTTTGTCGGACCACCAGAAGGAGGATATTTGAAGGATATTGGTGTTGCAGAGAGCAAGCTCTCTTAGGCCGTGGCATCTTCTAAGCCACATAACAGCGCCCCAACATTGTATTTTTTTTTTTGTCTTTGGCCATTATGTTTTACTCCCTTTGTTCCCCCCGACCTACCCTCTGGCACCTTGAGAAAAATACTATTTCGTTGTATAGGCGGCTAACAAATGCTCAATAAATAAATAAATGTAATAAAAGAAATGTGGTTTGGTGCTCAATCGGCGGCGACGGAGTTGACACCACTCGAGTACACATGTGTGAGGGCTTTGAACTCTGGCTTTTAGGCATGCGGGTCAAAGCATTAACCGATTCCCTGGCGGTCTTGGAGAACATGGTGAGATCTACAGCCCTTTTTGACTCTATCAGGAGGCCAGTAGGAGCCGCCTTTGAGAACACCTCCAACATTCTCTCTCTAAAATGTTGCCATTTAGCCGCCAAGGAGGTCTTCTTAGGGAAACGTACCCGACGCTTGTCGGGCGAGGAATCGGATGATGAAGAATGATGGTGCCATTGCTTACTCTACGCTTTTGATGATGAAGAGGAAGAACGACACAAATCACTCCTGGATCTAGAGCTCTTGGAGTGTTTAGATATTTTCTTGGGCCTTTGAGGAGATGTGTCTCCAGTCAAACTCCTTCCTTCTGAGGATTTTCTTTTTGAAGGGGTGCAGGATGGAGATTTAGATACCAACCAACCTAAGACGAGCTTGGAGCTTCTCTCCTTCAGGGCTTTACTGGTCATCCAATGACAGGAACCATACTCAATGATGTTGTGCACTTCGCCTAGGTACCAGAGACAAATCCTTTGAATCACAGTACATACATCTCTTGAAGTCTGTTTTCGGTGTAGACATTGTGACACATACAGCAAAAAATCTTATGCAAGTTGAACCGTTCTGAGAGCCTGCTGTGCATGCAGGCAAACGGAACAGAGGTAATGGGGCACAGTGTGTGCTATATGTACTATCATCAATGTCACGTCCGGATCCGGGAATGGTAACCTTCGAGGGACATCAGAGCCGATAATGCACAGTGCCCCCTGCTAATGTGAAAAACAATTCCAAGACTGCAAAGCAGGATACAAATGTATCTAAGATGAGGAATCTGTGGTCGGACACAATCCATTAGAAGAACAAGTTACTTACCAACTGGTAACGTTCTTTCAATTGGATGTTCCTCAACGTATTCCTCATCTTAGATGTATTCCATCCAGCTTTGCTGCTCTTCGGAATTTTTTTCGTCAGAGGGCGCCGTGCGTCGATGTCGTCGAGTCGATGGTCCCTCGAAGGCTTCCGTCGAGGGTGACGTCACCGGGTGTAGAAGTAGCACGTGCGGCGCCCGTTGGCCTCAGTTCTGTTTTTCCCCTCTTTTTTATCTGTGATCTTGTACTGTGTAGATTGTGCCGGCAGACAGGTATCAGCTTTGCGAAATTTGAGATGGCAATAACCCGGAAAAAAATCTACAGAGGGGTAGGCTGGGAGGGCGTTGAGGAATACGTTGGAGGAACATCCAATCGAAAGTTACCATTTGGTAAGTAACTTGTTCTTTGAGTGGATTGTGTCCTCCAACGTATTCCTCATCTTAGATAGACTCCCAAAGCAGTATTTTGCATACTTTCTCTGGAGGAGGTGTCAGATTTTTTCCCCACCAATGCCCTTAGATGGCGGAATAAAGCACTGCTTTTCCAAAAGTCAGCTCCCTAGACTGGGAAGCATCCAGGCTATAGAATTTTGAGAAGGTGTGAAGTGAAGACCAAGTTGCTGCTTCGCAAATGGACCTTATTGGGACACCTCTTTGAAGGGCCGTGGAAGAGGCAATGCCTCTGGTGGAATGAGCCCTTAACCCTTCTGGTGAGTCTTTTTGTGCTAGTCTGTAGCATTCTGAAATGCAAAGCACGATCCAGCGTGAAATTGTCTGTTTTGTTACCGATTGACCCAGTTTCCTTCCTGTGTAGCCTATAAACAACTGGTTGTCCACTCTATGCCTAGAAAGTCTAGAGATGTAAAAGCTTAAAGCTCTTTTTGAATCCAGTCTGTGTAATCTTTCTTCCTCTTTAGAAGGATGAGGTGGAGGATAGAATGAGGGTAAAACAATTTTCTGACTTAAATGAAAATCAGATATTACCTTTGGTAAAAATGATGGTTTAACCCTCAATACAACTCTGTCCTTATGGAACACAGTATAGGGTGGCCCAGAAGACAGTGCCTGCAATTCGCTCACTCTTCTTGCTGATGTTAGAGCAACTAAAAAGGCCGTTTCGATATTCAGACCTCTATGTGCTAGGGTCAGAAGGAAAGATAGTACTTCCGGAATAGAACATAGCAAAGGATCGACATTCTTTTCCCTGCACCAGTTGCAAAACTTTTTCCAACGGCAACAGAGACTTTGTTGCTGGCTTTCTTGCCGAAAGCAACACCTCCATAACATCCTCTGGAAGGTTCCAATCCATGTATCTCAGCCTTTCAGATACCAAGCATGAAGGTTGAGTTTCTGACCTCTGGGTGGAGAACCTGACCTTCCATTTGAGAGAGAAGGTTCTCTCTCTGAGGAAGACTTACTGGAGGACAGATGGACATATCTAGAAGGTCCAGATACCACATTCTCGTGGCCCAATCCGGAGCAACCGTGCTCTGCCTGCTCAGAGCATCTGCCGTCATATTCTCTTCCCCGGCTAGATGAATTGCCGTTAAAGAGATCCCCTCCCAAATCGCCCAATGCCAGAGCTGCATTGCCTCTCTGCGCAGGGGTATTGACCCCACACCTCCTCTTTTGTTTACCTAGTGCATGGCCACTGTGTTGCCTGTCATTATCAGGACATTCTTTCCCCTGACAGATGGCAGGAAGGCCTTCAGCGCTAGTCTGATTGCCCTCAGCGCTAAAAGGTTGATATGTAGTTTGGACTCCGATGGAGACCAACGACTGTTGATTGTCAAATCGTTGGCATGTGCTCGCCACCCTAGGAGTGAGGCGTCCGTCACTACTGTGATCTCTGGCCATGGTTGCCAAAAAGTTTCTCCTTTTAGGATGTTCTCTGTACAGGTCCACCATAGAAGGTCTTGTCTGACCTTGTTCGTAATCTGAAGAAGATCCGTCATTTGACCCGAGAACTGGGACCACTGAGTCTTTAGGGCCCATTGAAGGGATCTCATCCTCAAGCAGAGAACTGGGACCACTGAGTCTTTAGGGCCCATTGAAGGGATCTCATCCTCAAGCGTGCCTCGGCACCAGGAAGATGCAGGATGCCATGAGGCCGAGCAACCTTATAAAGTCGTAAGCCTGGAGATTTTGGGCATTTTGGAATTTGGAAACCATCTGAAGAATGTCTTGAGCCCTCGTCTTGGGAGGCGAGCTCTTTCCCAAGGATGTGTCTAGTACAGCTCCTATGTACTGAAGCTGTTGGGAAGGTGTCATTTGAGACTTCTTTAAATTGAGGGAGAAGCCCAGTTTGTGGAGGAAGTGGCAGGTGACTTTCAGATGATCCAGTGCTTGCTCGGCAGAGCACGCTCTGATCAACCAATCGTCCAGGTAGGGGTAGACATGAATCCCCCCCCCTCTCCTGAGGTGCGCTGCCACCACTACCATTAACTTGGTGTAGACCCTCGGGGCGGAGGTCAAGCCGAAAGGCAGGACTCGAAACTGATAGTGTGAGTCGCCAAGTACGAACCTCAGGTATTTTCTGTGTTTGAGATGAATCGGCACATGAAAATAAGCATCCTGGAGGTCCAATGACACCAACCAGTCCTGGAGTTGAAGGGCCTGAAGGATCTGAGAAAGGGTAACCATCTTGAATGTGTCTTTCCTGAGGAACTTGTTCAAGTTTCTTAAATCCAAGATGGGTCTCAGTCCTCTGTCATTTTTGGCGATCAAAAAATACGGGGAGTACCAACCCTGTTCCTCTCCGCTGCAGGTACTGGTTCCATAGCACCTTTCTCCAGCAGGGTTAGAACTTCCTGCTGTAGGAGCGGGTTTGAAAACGTCAACGGGTGTCTCCCTGGTGGATTGCTTTGAGGTTGCTTTAGAAAAGGAAGGCAGTAGCCTTGGGCTATTATTTCTAGAGCCCAAACATCTGAAGTAATGGCTCGCCATTCTTGCAGATGCTGCAACAGCCTGCCTCCTACAGGTGTTTTGTGGTGCAAGTCCTCAAAGTGGTTTTGTGGCAGATGTTGCAGCTGCTGATGGCAAAGAGGCAGCAGCTGGCGCTGGCTTAGCACATTTTCCTCGTCCACCACGAGTGGCCTTTCTTTGGCCCCTTTGACTAGCCCTTCCTCTCATCTTTCCATATGAGGTGTAATAACGATAGGATCGTACCCTCTGTTGCCCAGCACTCCACAAGTTAAAGGCACATGGCCCCCTCCGTTGGGGAGGCGGAGTGTTAGTGTGACGTGGGAGCGGGGAAGTGGGGGTTTGTGGGAAAGGCGCGTAGGGCGCCAGTTATCGAATGTTGAAGGAAGAATAAAGAAGCTTCCTGTAACCCTCCGTGTGTGCGTCCTTTCTTTGTGCCGCGACCTCGGCAACATTGGCGACGAGGCTGTTCCTCGCACACCGGAGTCCTCCAGCGGCAGTCCGCCGCGTCCCGGCTCGCGTGCAGGGAATTACGCGAAGCCTCCTCCTCCTGCTCCTACTTCCGTGGTGCTGGGCGCAGAAACCCGCCAGTGCTCGCGCGGGCGGCCGCTGACCCGCCGCGCCTCCTCCTCCTCCGCATGCAAGGCCGCAGCTGAAAAAAAAAAAAAAAAAAAAAGTTTTTTTTCTTCTCTCTCTCTTCGTTGATTTATAACAACGCGTGCAAACCGCATCCTCCACGCCAGGCAGTCCCTACTGCTCACGCACACCGGCAACCCCGTCCTCACATAAGGCGGCTGCTCCAGTCTTCTGCCACGGACCACGCCAGCGACGACGCCTGTGAGCCACCTCTCACCGTCAAAGGTCCATAGCCGGACCTGCCTTCGCACGTTTGGGTGAGTGCGCGGGTACACACCAGTGGGCCCATAACCACACACCGCCCGAAGATCGCAGAGGTCCCATCTCCTGACGACATGAGCGTCCAAGGATCCAATCCGGGGTCCCCGCAGCCTGTGCGCGCAGCAAAATCAATACAGCTGAGGCTGCCCCCGCCATTCACCATGACGCCACAAGCGACAAAAGGACCCAGGTGGACTGACTGGATGGATGACTTCCACCATTTTGTGCGGGGGTCCGGCGATGGTGACTCCCCCAACATCAGAGACATCTTTCTCAACCTCGTGGGGGGTGAAATCAAGACGGTAGTAAAAACAATCCCGACGGCAGAACAAGACACTTTCCCCAACCTGATTAAGGCCCTGGACAAGCTACTCATCATCGAAGTCAACCGAGACTATGAGAGATATCTGTTCAACAAATGCACCCAGCTGCCACATGAGACTGTTGATGAGTTCATAACTCGCCTAAGAGTGAAAGGTGCTTACTGCCAGTTCGACGCTTTCTCCCTAGAAGAAGCAATACGGCTGAGAGTGATAGAAGGTTGTCTCTCTCCTGCACTCAAGAAACAACTTTTGAAAAAGCCTCTCACCATCCTCGAAGTGAGCGAACTCGCTCGCATACACGAGAGAGTTGATGCACAAGCCTCATCCATGAGCAACACAAATAACCCCAAACAAGACACCAATGAACTCATAGGCGCCATACAGCCGCCTCGACAAGGCGACAGAGGACCACAACAATATAGAGCACCTGGGGCACCAACCCCGCGCCAGCAAAGACAGTGCTATCGGTGCGGGATGTCCTTCCCACACTCTGGGTCGTGCCCAGCATTATCCCAACGGTGCGCGAACTGCGGAAGAGAGGGGCATTTCCACTCTGTATGTAGGGAGGGCATACCATTTCCCCTGATGCGACCACAAGCACCCGCCAGAACGCCGTTTCGGCCGCCACCCTCACAATACAATCAACCGAGGCAGTACCAACAAGGGCAAAACCAGAGACGAGATGTCAGAGCAATTGATGAGTACCAAATGCAGGGATACTACGTGCAACCAGACCAGGTGGACCAGCCCAGGCATTTCATGGATGAATACGAAAACCCCCCCACGGAACAAAGGCCTGAGGCCTTCTATCATGAAGATCAAGAGGCGGCCTACAATGCGCCGCATGATCCATATGACCAGGACGAGTTTGTCAATCTCATTCTTGATAACGAAGAGGCGCGGGAAGCCCCAAAAATCCCGATCAAGATGGGAAATTACCAATTCCAGTTCATGATCGACTCTGGCGCCACCGTGAACATCATGGGCGAGCAGGACTATGGCAGGATGTCAGACCCACCACAGCTTGCCCCGTCACATTCAAGAATCTTCCAGTGGGGCGCTGCTACCCCTTTGCAGACGGTGGGACAATTTGCTCGACGGTTTCTCCTGAATGGACGACAGGTGGACACCACCATCCACGTCATTCGCTCGCTCACCAGGAGTAGATGCCTTATCAGCTACCACACAGCATCCCGCCTGGGTCTGATCGAGATCCACGTGAAAGCAGGTGATACCATTACCGCTACCTCAAACAACCCGAAGGACTCAATTAGCACAATGGCTTGCGTTCGAAACCAGAACCTAATCACACAAGACGACATAATGGAAAGATTCCCAAAGCTGTGTACCGGATTGGGAAAACTCATAGCCCCTCCCATCAAGCTACACATCGACCTGCTGGTACGCCCAGTGCCGCAACACCCCAGACGGGTCGGGTTTCACCTCCAAGAGGCAGTGTCCGAGGCTCTCCAGCAATTACTCTCCGACGGCATCATTGAGCCAGCAACGGGCCCAACCCCATGGGTCTCCCCCCTGGTGGTCGTACCCAAAGAAGGTGGAAAAATACGTCTATGTGTGGACATGAGGGTGGCCAACACGGCTATCCAGCGGGAGAGGCACCCGGGGCCATGCATAGAAGACATGATTGTGCAGTTGAACAACGCCCAGATGTTTTCCAAGCTCGACCTGGTTCAGGGCTATCATCAGCTGGAGCTACACCCTGACTCTCGAGTCATCACAACATTTGCGACACATGATGGCCTATTCCGGTACCGCAGACTGAATTTCGGTATCTCGTCCGCTGCGGAGATTTTTCAGGAAGCCATACGTCAAATTATCAGACCCGTTAAGGGCGCTCTGAATTACAGCGACGATATACTTGTATTCGGCGCCTCCAAGGAGTCCCACGACACAGCGCTGCACGCCACGTGTGAAGCCCTTCAAGCTGCTGGTCTCACGCTCAACATCTCCAAGTGCAGATTCAGCAAAACGAAACTTAAATTTTTCGGCCACATCTTCTCCGGGGAAGGGATGATGCCAGATCCCGACAAAGTTGCCACAATCACTGGCCTTGGCAAACCGCTGCAGGTTGCAGACGTCCGTTCCTTCATTGGCATGGCGGGGTACTGCGCGAGATACATTCCCCATTTCGCCTCCCTCACCGACCCGTTGAGGAGGCTTCTGCAGAAGGAGACAGTGTTCGAGTGGTCTCCCACATGCCAGCAGGCATTCACTGCCATCAAGCAGGCCCTCACGGAGGCTCACCGTCTGGCCTACTTCAACCCTGCGTGGCACACCGAGGTGGTGGTGGACGCAAGCCCAGTCGGCCTCGGGGCCATACTAGCTCAAACCAGTGGGGCGGACATCAACCCGAGACATGTGGTCGCTTATGCGAGCAGAGCGCTATCCACGCCGGAGCTGGCTTATTCGCAAGCCGAGAAGGAGAGTTTGGCCGCAGTATGGGCATGTGAACACTTCCACAATTTCCTCATCGGGAAGAAGTTCACGCTGATTACCGACCACCAGGCACTCCTATCCCTGTTCGGGAACCCGCACACCAAGATGCCACCAAGGATTGAGAGGTGGGGCATCCGGCTTCAAGAGTACAACTACGACATCATCCATCGCCCCGGAGGTGAGCTGAACCCAGCCGATTATCTGTCACGACACCCTGTGGGGCCCCCGCTGACGCGGAAAGGAGATGTGGCCTATGTGCAATATATTGCAGATCGATCGTTACCACCGGCGTTGTCTCTCGAAAGGGTGGCCGCCGCATCTGTCGCCGACCCGACGACAGCCCTTGCAATCAGTTTGACTTTAAACAACAAATGGAAAGATCATCACAGGGCAATGCTAGCCCATCCGGGCGTCAACAAACTGGAAATCGCGAGACTGGCCAGAGTGCAGGGTGAACTGGCTGTGAAGGACAACAACATCCTTCTACGAGGCTGCAGGATTGTTATTCCCGCCACACTACGAAACGAGGTGGTCCGCACGGCCCACGAAGGTCACCGAGGTGCGGAGAACACCAAGAAACAGTTGAGATGCTACGTCTGGTTTCCCTTCCTAGATGTGGCGGTTGATGAATGGGTGAAAAACTGCCATGCGTGCCAGTGCACCGCCTCAATGGAACGTCCACCCCCGCTGCAACACACACAGATACCAGATCGCCCCTGGGAACGAGTAGCCGTGGATTTCTACGGACCGACCGAAACTGGCGACTACCTCCTGCTGCTAATAGATGAACATTCAAGGTTCCCCATAGTCAAATCGGTCTCCACCACGGCGTTTCCCCAGGTGGCAGAAGTGCTAGAGGAAGTATTCAGCGAGTGGGGGGTTCCCAAAACCATCAAGTCTGACAATGGACCACCATTCTGCGGGCATGAGTTTGGAGAACTAGCGATGCACTTGGGTTTCAAGCACATGAAGATAACCCCTCGACACCCGCAAGCGAATGGAATGGCGGAACGCTTCATGGCCTCCATCAAGAAAGCGATACAAAGAGCCAAGGTGGAGGCAGTCCACCCGCATCAAGCACTGTGCCGCCTCCTGAGAGCGTACAGGAATACCCCGCATGAAGTGACGAATAAGACTCCTGCTGAACTTATGTTTCGCTATGAGGTGCGAACCCGCATCCCACGCAACCCGTCAAGTGAAGAACCGCTTGACACTGACACTCTCCAACGTGACGCTGAAGCAAAGGAGAAGGCAAGACGTGACACTGATGCGAGGCGCCACGCTGAAACAAAAGACTTCCAGGTAGGAGACGACGTCCTTGTACAACAACCAATAACCAGGAAGACAGATCCGCGGTTTGCCCCAAGTCCCATGAGGGTAGTCGCAGTAAAAGGTACTATGGTGACGGCTGAAGATCAAAATAGAGCCGTCACCAGGAACTGTCAACAATTTAGACATTACATCAAGAGAGAGGGCTCGGAAGAGCCAAGGAGGTCTGTCTCCCCAGAACCTCCCATGCAGAGAGATGACCTGTGGACCCCTCCGGTCGGGGATCCGGGAGGGACGAGACAGGGACTGAACAATCCATTTGTCCTAGAGGAGACAGCTCAAGATGAGAGGCCCCGACGAGTGATCAAGAAACCAATGAGACTTGTTGAGGAATGTTGAGCTGATGTCAGGATATAATGTTCGGGGGTAGTGTTGCCCAGCACTCCACAAGTTAAAGGCACATGGCCCCCTCCGTTGGGGAGGCGGAGTGTTAGTGTGACGTGGGAGCGGGGAAGTGGGGGTTTGTGGGAAAGGCGCGTAGGGCGCCAGTTATCGAATGTTGAAGGAAGAATAAAGAAGCTTCCTGTAACCCTCCGTGTGTGCGTCCTTTCTTTGTGCCGCGACCTCGGCAACACCCTCCATGATTGCCCTTGTGCACGAAAAGGCTGAGGTTGCCTAATAGCAGCTCCTAAAGATTTGGCCGCTGCTTTTGAGGTCTGCAACCTCTCAAGGCTCTCGTCAGCCTTGTTGCCAAAAAGGTGAGACCCGTCAAAAGGCCTTTTCAGAAGGCAGTTCTGTACATCCGGTGCAAAACCCGACTTCCGTAACCACGCAAACCTGCGCATTACCGTGCTAGTGCCCTAGGACCTGCTTACACTATCCGCAGTGTCCAATCCAGATTGAAGGGATTCCTGCATGGCCTCCTTTCCATCTCTAACGATGTCTAGGAACCTTCCCTTTCTTCCCCTTCTGGTATGTGCTCCGCCGCCATTGTGATGCACTCCCACAGAGTGTACGAAAATTTTGCCAAGGCACATGTGGAGTTGGCAGATTTTAATGCCATGCTCCCGGCTGAAAATACCTTCCGTGCCAACCACCCACACGCTTATCGTCCCTGTCTGGAGGGATAGACGGGTACGCAAGTTTGTTGGAAGCTGTGGCTTCCTGTATGACCAGACTCTCGGGAGTTGGATGTTTTGTCAGATAGCCGGGGTCGTTACTGGCTGGGTGGTATTTTGATGCGAGGGACTTATTTACCGGAGGAATAGAATCCGGAGTTTCCCAAGTCTTGGCCACCCTGTTTTGTAAGGCTACATGAAAAGGTAGTACTGGGTCTTCAGTGGGACCATGGTCCAATATGTTTTTCTTAAATCGTCTTGGACGAATTGGGCTGGTGGTCTAGCCCATCCCAAGTAATCTACCACCTTGGTCATTAACTGACGGTAAGATGGACTGGCATGCTCTCCTGGATCTGGTCTACCAAAGTCATTCTTAGGAGAAGTGTCAATGCCACTTGCATTATGTAAAGACTGCACCAAATCCCTCTTTCTGCTTTCCTCTGAGATCAAGCATTCTGGGACATTTGGGGAGCCATATTCCAGTCCAAAAGGTAAATTTTCCTCCTCGGATCTCTCCTGTTCCTCAAAAATTGAGGTCAAGGATTTGAAAAACTCCTTCCTAGGGAGAGGCTTGAAAACCTTCTCTGGCAGAGGAGGAGGAAGAGATGTAGTACCAGGTTCTGAAGAAAATACATGTTTTGTAACTTTCTCTCTTTTTCTGGCTGCCCTGGCTTGGTTGGAGCCTTTGGCGCCAAAGGTTTCGGCGTCAACGTCGATAAAGGCATCGACGACATAGTGGTCGTCGACAGGGTCTGCTTCGAGGGCGTCGAGGCAGTCTTCGACGATTTTCCCTTCAAGGTGTGACAGGTCTCGGATGGCGTTGGTGACCTCGAGCGGTCGACTCGACTCGAGTGTTTATCGCTCGAGGTCCTGGAAGGTTCCCTATCCTTCCTTTTACGATCACCTGGGTTCGAGGGCACGTGAGTGTCGGAGCGTTGACGCTCCCGGCCGGCTTCCGAAGAAAGCGCGGACCGAGGCTTCGCCTTCTCAAACACCTCCATCATTTTGACCCTCAATGCTTCCCACTCTTCGGAAGACAAATGTTTCGTGGGGCATTTCATTTTTTTTCGGAGACTCGTCTGACGACGAGGTGGAGGGAGACCTATGGCGTCGTTTCTTCGAATTTTTTGACGAAGACGATGAGCGATGAGAATCGCTTCGGGATCTAGATCGATGCCTTTCGCGTCAAGGAGATTTTTCCTCATGGGGTCTCGACTCGATGCTAGAGGCTTTTTGATCCTTCCAACCTACCTGTAGCTTTCCTCTCCTTTCTCGCAAGGCCTTCCCAGTCAACGCCTGACACTTCGAACACGCCTCCATGTCGTGGCCTTCTCTGAGGCACCACAAACACTGGCGGTGGGGGTCCGTGATCGACATTTTTGAGCTGCACGACTTGCATTTCTTAAAACCCGATCTCGGGGTCGTGGTCGGCGTCGATTACATAATTCTTCTTGTTATATTATTATATTTCTTCACAGAGCTCGAGGCACGCCGAATGTCCGAAGCAACATAACTGCGGAAAAACGGAACTGAGGCCAACGGGCGCCGCGCGTGCTACTTATACACCCGATGACGTCACCCTCGACGGAGGCCTTCGAGGGACCATCGACTCGACGACATCGACGCACGGCGCCCTCTACCGAAAAAATTTCCAAAGAGCAGCAAAGCTGGATGGAATAAATCGAAGATGAGGAATAAGTTGGAGGACACAACCCACTCGAAGATTTAATTCTTTTAACAGTTTTTGGTCAATTTTTCTTCCTTTAACACTAAACAAGCACAGTTTCAACACTTTCGTAGAATGAAAACACAATCACATTAAATGGAAAAAATTGTTGGGAACACGTTATCTAATTTCCCAGATTAATATGTGCCTAAATCGCTAGCCCCTCACGTGGCCAACCCCTGTTGCCCTTGACTGCAAATTTGCATAAATGCTGATCTCCCGATTTTTTATGGGGATGTTTCCTGAAAGCATATTACACATGTTTTTTTAATCCTGCTAAACCTGATCTCTGCATTTAGAGAAATGGCTTCCTTTAGTCCAAGAAGCAACAATCGATAAATCATTGTGTAGGGGAGTACCCTGAGTTTGGTGTATTGTGAAATTAACAGGGTGGCTTATAAAAATAATTGACAGTACACATCTCTTGGGATTTAAAGTCTAGCAAATGGCCACTGTCTATCTGCCTTGATGAAGATTCACATCTGAAAAAGCAAAAGACGGCCCTAAATTAGCAGAAGAACAGCATGGGACCGCTACATCACTCACCTCTTGATGTGGAATAACAAATTACAAACCAGTACATGAACCCCAACAGGAGATGACAACTACAATGACATCAGGAAAACTTTAATGAAGATTGCTTCCAACAAAGTAATCCTATGACCCGCTTTTTTTGCTTTTCTGTCGTGTAGGTAGTACTTTGAAGACCACTTACCTTACCACAACAATCAAACGTTCTCAGATTCAGGAAGGCAATAACTCACCCTAAAATCAATAGTTCGAATATAATCGGCACTTTAAAGGCCCTTTATTTAAAAGTCTTAAAACATGCACACCTCACTATAGATGCATACTATCACAAACAGATATACGTTAATATAAATAAAAGAAAAAGGACTTCACTGTTAGGGTTGTTGAGAAAGAGAGCTTCATATCGGCCACCAAAACACTACCCAGGTAGGCAGAGAGATCACACACACACTAACGGGGTCTGGAGCGGAGCATCCTCCCTCTCAGCAAGACTTCTTCACCCGGGGTTTCAAATCTGAATCTACCACCTGGATGCCCTTTGTTTTATGAGGAGACTGGTCCCTGCCCTCCTTTGGTTGCCACCTGTCACGGACCGAAGGATGGACAACAAGCATGGGGTACAGAGTGGAAAAATCCAGTTAATAGTGGAAAAACCCAGCTCGTCTCTTACGCGCTCATTCCCAGCACACCTTATCACTGCACCTGCATAACTTCAACTCCCTCTCTGCATGTCCTTGGTCACACAATGCGCTGACTATCCTCTATGGTCTGAATCTCTGATTCCAAATATAAACATTGCAACTGTGGCTGAACTCAGAACTCGAATATCTGCTAATTAAATTCAGAGGAGCATAGACTTCCGTTGTATATATGGGAATGAAAGTCCATTATGGCTGCGCACCAGCGCCATGTTTTCTGCTCCTTTTCACTCACACATTACACCCGCTTCCCATAGCCCATCCGAGTTGTAGGGCATGGTCCATGGGACGACAAAGACAAGAAAGAGAATTTATGCAGCCTAGAAGATGCTCCAATATAGCTAGTACTTCGTATCAGCTATTGAGTTCCTGCAGGGCACACCAGCCTCATCTAGTGCTAACAACCAGGCCTCATGAATCAAGGCCTGGGTGATAGCACTCACCCAGAGGAAGGGGTTCACCTGAGAAGTTTAAAGTGAATGAGGAAGAGAAAAGTTCATGGGAAAGCCATGTCTAGAAAAACGTACAGGGACATATAAGGTCCCAAACTAGAAGTATGGAAGGGCAAATCCCCTCTTTTCCTGGAGGGTCCTGGAAATGGGAAGTTTGGAAAAATTACTGTTATGTGTTTGAAGAGCATCATCCTGTTTGAAGAAACATTTTGATTTAACCAGTTTAGGGTAAAGTTCCTTTTAAACCTATTTGTTTAATATTATTTCTTTCTCTCTCACTCATTGATCGAAGTATGCCTCGAAATATCCGTTTCAACTCCCATAAAATGGTCATGTTCACATCACCATAATGAGGACCTTGATGAAAACCAAGATGATGATGGTTGAGATTTGTGGCAAGGAGTGGGGGGAGGTTTTAATTGCCTACGTTCCTTAAATTTAAGAAGCAATGTGTCTTTATCACTCTCCACCTCTTTCCCAGTTTCACAATTACATTTTGAAGGTTGCAGAACTGGTGAATGCCTTTCTAACATTGTATGTGTCTGTGTCTCTAAGGTTCCTGCACATAGGGGTCATTCACTGGGCTGAGCTCAGTGACAGTCCTTTATATATTTCACTCTAGATACCATGTGTGTCAGTAAAGGTTGAAGACAGTCTCCTAAAAGACAAATCAAAACAGATTGTATTACTAATTATCAAATGGTTCAGGATGATTGTCAGTATGTTTTGTCTTCTTGTAGTGACTCCCACTGTGCTTTGGTGAGAAATGAAGCTACACTTACTTCATAATATGTTGGCCAGTGAGAGCCTTCTTTCCAGGTTCCAGACTGCAACAGTTGTTCATCACTATTTGACCATTCAAAACTTTCACTCCAAATTCCAGAATGCAATTTCTAGTCATCACAACTTCAATGAAATTGGGCTTTAGCACAACTTGGCAATTCTGGACTTTCACTTCAAGGTCTCAAATGCGATCAGTATTTATCATGCAGCATCCAAACTTGGCAACTGGGAACTTGTGTTCCATGTTCCAGAATGCAATTAGGCTTTATCACAATTTGGCAGGTTGCAAATCAAATTGTAAACCTTCACAGTAGGTTCCAAAATGCAATTGTTCATTATCAGAGTTTGGTAAACTTTTAAATTGGGAACTTTCACTCAACGTTCCACAATGCAATTGTGCTTTTCATAACCTGTTAAACTTGGCAAATAGGACATTTCAGTAAAGGTTCCAGAACAGAATTGAGCTTTATCATAACCGGTCATACTTGGAAGCTGGGAGCTTTCACTCCAAGTTCCAAACAATTGTATTTCAAAATGGATACTGCTTCATCAGCACTCTAGGAACTTTCCATCCCGGCAGCAATTTGCATCATTGTCTCTCATACAGTGATTCATAATGGAAACCTTCTTCCCCTGTCAGCTTGTATGGTGTTTCAATAAAATGTTCTCCTTTGCATGCTGTGATGGGTCAGAAATGCCAGCGGACAACTTGGTAAAGGTTTTTCACAAGCAGCCATTTTATTAAATTATAAGGGTGAGATAAAGCCTACCTTTCCCTAACCTAAGACTACAGGAAAACACACTAAGATCAAAAGGTATCTGTCCCTCAAACTTGCACATTCAACACAATCATACAGGAATATATATAGCTGTTGAAGTTCAACCAAAATAGCAAATAAATTCAAATGTAAACTTTTAAACTAAATATCCTTGTGACCAGGGTCGGATCCCCTTCCCCGAGTTCAATGCAGGATTTTGTAAAGAAAAGTTACAATTATCAAAATTTATTTTTAATGGTTAAATTCCACTTCAAGGGTACCACAAAGTACTTTTCAACATCCAAGATCTGTTTCCCTTAATACTTGGATTGTCTCTGGGTTAAACAAAGTTCATCACTCTGCAAAATAAGTTTCCACAAGTTCCAGCTTTTCAAAATAAAGTCCTTGTTTAATTTTTCCAATGAACACTTTAATTGAACTTGTCTTCCTTAGAAAGGGCAACTGCTTCATAATACTTCTTAATAAACACAACAATGCTTTCGCCAGGATGGTTTTTACCAAAGTTCATCAAACAACTTTAGTGGTCTTGCAACTTTCTTTCCACCTTATCCTTTCACCACAATGTAGTACTTCAATATCTTCTTCCTGGTTCACTAAACTGCCAGCATTAACACTAATAAGCACTTTCCTGGTATACTCGCCTGCCAGCATAAAAATAACTCCTACCGTTAACTAGGTAAACTTCAAACATTAACAAAGTCTTTCACTTTCAGCAACTTTGAGATTCACAATTTCTTCCACAAGGATACAACACTCCTTGATATTGTTGATTCCATTTATTTATTTGCCACATGTAATGCAGATTATTTTCCTCTCCTCCTGTATACTTTTCACAAAGATGGCTTCTCTCATGCAACGTTTGGGCTTCCACTATAACATCATGTAACTGCTGACTAGATCTTGTATACAAGTTTCTCTCTTTATGTAACCTGGTTCCCCTTTTCTTTGTAACACTCCTTCTTTGACTTAGCCGAGGTTTGGCTTTCCATATTGCCTCCTCTTCACTTTGGCAATGTTGGGCATAATTAGATTTCAATATTGCACTCTTTTGGCTCTGGCAATAACAGTTCAATATTACCCTCTCTTTGCTTTGGAAATGCGGATTACAGTTTGATTTAAATGTTACTTTTTCTTGGCTTTGGTAATGTGGAATACAGTTTGGTTTTAATCTTGCCTTTTCTTGGCTTCGACAATGACAGCTATAAATCTCTTCCTCTTGGTTCATCTTTACATATGAAAAACAGCAATTATGCTTCATTTCATTAGTTCAGCCTTCAAAACAATTACATGCAGCCAGCTGTGTCTCCCACAGCGCAGTGGGGTTACCTCTCATAGGCACACTCACCAGCTTCTCCTGGGCGTGTCCGCTTTACCCGCTGCTGCAACCTCTTTGTGGTCGGGGCCTTTGACAACTCTGGTTAAGCTGCCGAGTCCCGTGCTTCTCTCGCAGAAGGAGCCAGGTTTGCACCTTCCACTCTCCGATGTTCGCAAGCCACCAAAGGTGAGAACAGGGAACAGGAAGCTTCTTTCTTCTGCATGACAGCCTGTCACTTCAACACTTCCCCCTGCGCGTCCTCTGCAATTTGAGCTTCTCAATCCTATGACCCTCTCAGCACCATATTCAGCTTTACATTAAGCAGCGGACCCGGTGTCTTCAATTCTCTGCTCTGGCTGCATGCACGGCTCTTACTTCTTCTCCAACTGCGTCTGCCACAGCTTCCACAGTGATTTCTAATGGCCTCCACCTTGTTAGGGAGAATTCTCCAGAATGGCTAATTTCCCTTACCTACTGAGTCCCTCAGCAGCTTTGCTGGATTGCGGGATTTATTTTTTTCACCTGGTAAGAGTGTGAGCCTTTTTTCGCACTCTTACATGTGTTTTGCTGTGTGTGTTTAACATTTTCTTGTTTTCATAGATTGTGAAGCCTCACTTACTCCATAGGCTTAATCTTTTTACTGTGTGTTACAAAGCACCTTCAGTGCAGTGACACAGGGTTGTCTTATTGACTTCCCAACTCCGACTCCATTTTTTGGGACTGACTACTGTCTCCCAGAACATGTAAAGTTGCCATTGACTTTATTATTCTTTTTTAAAAATTCACAGACCCAGTACAAACTATCTTAAATAGAATTCTGGAAAGGGTTAATACTTATCCCTTTTTGTTTGTTTCTCTCAGAGCATTGTTTCGCCCCCTTTTCATTAAGACTTGGCTGTTGGCAGTGGTAACTACCCTATTTTTCCTACTGCGGTTATCTTAAATAGCCCTGGTATTGTTTTAGGCTATTTTGGTAGCCTGGAACTTAAACCCGCTGGACCATATACATTTTTATACGGTTCCGGCTTGGTTTAGTCACCATTTCTTTTTGTAAAAGTCTTTCTCGTGTTTTACTCTGCGCGCCAAACCAGGTATGGTTCCTTTGTTCACCGTCCTTTCGAGGGCTTCTGCACAGAAGCCCTCCTTAGGCGTGTGTATGTCTGTGGGGACAGGATGTCCGGGAGGGATTTAGGACTCCCTGCACAGGGTCTTCTTGGAGACCCATGTCGCACTCTGATCTGATTGGTTGTGGCGACTGTCCCGGCGGGACAGCCACCTCCTGTGTGATTGACAGCCAGGCTGTGTGAATGGGGGAAAACTGCATAAAAACAGGTCTCTGGGGCTGGAAAGGCAGAGTCGCCACTGGAACGAGAGAACCGAAGAGGAGCTGACAGAAGAGGACCCCTACCACGACTGAATCTGCCGGTGAAGCCCTGCTGCAGGTCCGAATCTTCATACTCCAACAACAGGGAAGATCTGCAAGGAATCTTCTCCCCTTGAGCTAGTGGGAACAACCAGTTTACCAAACTGCTCGCCAGGCCTCACTTCTCTGGTCGAATTTGCTGTACAGAGCTACAGTGAACCGGATTGCCAGGAGGAACGGACCCTACTTGCATTTTAAGGAGCGCACCTTTTATTTGTTGCTTTGCTCTGCTGCTGGTTTCTTCCCTGGGCACTGCAGGACCCTCCAGTCTTTCTACTTCGTGTCAGTCTGACAGTCGCTTCAGGAACCGTGAGCCTGCAGGACTTGCCAGGAATGTCTGCCTCAGCTACAGCCTTCTTCTCCATTTAAGGTACTGTTTAAATCCGGTTATTCGTTTCGTCCAGCCACGGTGAAAGTCTGTGAAACCTTTCGCCAATCCGAGGGCTTGTCCTTCTCCCTTCTTTAAGCTAACTTTTCTGCCGACCAACTTCGTCCTGAACTCTTGGCAAAGACTTAACCGCGAACTACCCTGAACTGTGTGATCTTGAGAAACAGACTTTGACCCATTAACATTGGCCCAGGCCTATTGAATTGATTTCCTCACTGTAGTTCCTTTTCTAGATTGCCCTGCCTATTACTTGTTGGTACTGCTACAATGTTTTTGATAACTTTGTCTTTCCCTACGTTTTTGAATTACTGGAGTGACATTTTGCTCACACTTCATTTTTTAGCCTAACTTGGCCAAATCTATTGGGTGTGGTGTAGTGTATTTAGAGTGTGATTTTTCAACTGCTTTACTTTAGTGAAATGTTTTAAAACTGATGTGTAAATAAATGTATATTCTTTTACTCAGAAACCTTGAGTCAGTGTTTGTTTGAATTATAGTAACTGCTGTCCTTTGTGTAACTATTGATACTGCTCACATACTCTTGAGATAAGTCTGGCTGCTCAGCTATCGCTACCACTTTACTGTGTATTACAGGCCTGTACCAAAGGTGAATTTGTACCGTCACCTGTAGTCCTAATTGTGTGTGGTGTGCCCAGAGGGTACTGCATATAATTCTGCCTAACACACCTGAAGGGGCTTTAAATAATCAAAATTAAAAGCTGGGGACTACCATGGCCAGGCAACACAGATTGGGCAAAAGCAGTCAGGATCTCGGATGTGCCACGGCTACCGCTCACACTGGTCCCCAGACACCGCCTCACTCATATCCCACTATTCAGTACTAATACCATTATCAGACCGTGGTTCGTGCAATGAGTTGGTATGGTGTTACAGGCTATGATGCAATTAGGTGATTTTGACGTTTGCACATACTGCAAAGGAAATAATTCCCGGCACCTTCCCCATAGTGCTATGTGATTTTTCCTGCATGTGTGAAGCTACTGTGAAACAATGACATGTTGTCATCTTTGTTGCAAATATCTCAACCCTCTTTGAGTAAGGCCACTCCCCTGTGCAAAGCTAGATTGGAAGGAGTAGCCTGAACATGCCTCCTGGAACAGAACATGCTGAAGCGTGCACATCCAGGGAGGGGCCTCATCACTTGTATCTCCACACTTGAACTGCTAACTAAAGGAACAATATAGTGGCTTGAATATTATATTAAGTGTAAAGGCTGCTACTTCTGAACCGAAATCACATTACTTGTGACCTGTGAGTTCAAAGTGTGCTCGCATATAAAACTCAATTGCTTGCTTAAAAATGAGATTCACTGGAAGTTATAGTTAAATCATGATTACTGGTTCACTGTACTAATACATTCCCATTGGGTCTTGTCCCCAGTTCATCCCCTGAGAGGCGCTGGGACTATCAGTTGACATTGAGTGGCCAGGCGCAATGTTTTTGTTGCAGTTCTCTGCTTTGGAGAGATATCTAGATGGCGCACAGCTAGCTAACTTTAAAAAAAAAGTGATCAAAAGTTGCCATTAGTCGAACATTCTCTCAGTTTAAAAAATAAATTTGTGATTTTCAAACAATCCAATTTTTAGATATCTTAAATTGCCCATGTTTCAATTTGAACATTATCAGAACTTTCAGTTATAAAATAGATTTAACATGGTAGTACAGTATTATAGCTCGTAAACTGAACAGTGGGGAGACTTGGTAAAACAGTAATTGAAATATAACATTGAATTAATATTGAGCAATCACAAGAACAAGTTACTCACTGTAGTGACTAATGTACTCCTAGTCCATAGTCCTCTTTCCTTGGTACTGTATGGGTGTCCCCCGTACGGGTACGGGACCAGAGTCTTTTGCAGTGCAAATAACAATAGCTTTCCCCTTTAAAGGAATTAATTTATGCACCTTGAGATGCGAGACCAGGCGTGACTGTGCACGCTGACCCCACCCTGTGGCGCCATAGCATAGCCCCTATAGACGTGTGTCAGGAATGACAGCCCTAACTACGCATTAAAGACTTGAGAGGGATCCCGGTTTTGACAATCATTGGGGTCCGTATGAAGGTACTGATTGAGGCTAGACATTGTCGGATATGCCAGGCCTCGGGAGTACTGGAAGCCACCAGACATGGCCTAACCCTTTGCCCAAAACTGGGACCAACATATATGTGTGCATTTGGGAAATGGGTACATCAATATGAGGCCATAACTGAGGAAGCCTTTTGAGATAGTTGCCTTAACCCCAAGTCTGTGGTTCTCCAACTTGCCCTTTTTAGGGTGTGTTCACATGTCAAAACCCTACTACCGGACGCATCATGATCACGATATGGTGGGTTCACTCTTTGGGCACTTCAGCACTCACATATTGTATTCCACTGCATATATACATTTTACTTATACTCTATTACTATTTGTATATATTGAATTTAATCTTGCTTTTGGTTAGGTGTATTGTTTAATTGACTAATGGCATTGTATTGTATTATGATGTATCTTTAGACTTGCTGAGGTAGTACTTAACTTTTATGATCGCTATTTATGATCGCTATCTATGTTTATGCTCTGTATGTTTTGTATGGTCTATGAGATACATATGTTGTGTAAAATCCTAAATTTAGGATTAAATCACAATAAAGTATTATTATTGCTATTGACGTGTGTCAGAAATGACAGCCCTAACTACGCATTAAAGACTTGAGAGGGATGAAGGGAGGCGCGTATGGAGGAAAGGGTACTAGGAGTACATTTGTCACTACGGTGTCCCCTTTAATCCATAATGTATGGGTGATTCCAACGTAGCCCTGGAATTCAGGAGGAGCTAACCATCACTTTACGCAAAAAGGTTTCTGAGAACTACCTGGCTGAAAGCTGCATCTTTCTGCAAGCTGACATCCAAACAGTAATGACAGCAGAAAGCAGAAGGAGTGGACCATGTCGCTCCCTTACGGATTACATCCCACGGTATGTGCCACTGAAAAAGCCACTGCCGTAGCTTTAGCTCTTACTGCCTGAATGCCCTCTGGAAGGGATTTGCTCTGCACTTTGTAAGCTTCCACTATGCAACAAGACACCATCCATTCGGCTATGGTTGCCTTAGAAGCTTGCTTCCTGGGTGACTCCCTGCTAAAGGAAACAAACAGGGTGGCAGATTTTCTGTATGTCTTGGATCTGTCCAGGGAGAACTTAAGAGCCCTTCTACCATCTAAGCAATGTAAAACTCTGTCTGTCTGACATCGAGGGTCAGGGAAGAATGTAGGAAGGACTATCTTCTGATTAATATAAAACTCAGGAACTACTTTGGGCAAGAAGGAGGGGTGCGTCCGCAAGACCACCTTGTCCCTATGAAACTTAGTGTATGGTTCAGACGCACCCAGAGCCTGAATCTCGCTGACCCTCTTGGTTGATGTTAAGGCCACTAGTATCAGAGTTTTCAGGGTTGCAAACTGAATATCCACTGAAGCCACGAGTTCAAAGGGTGTATGCGCTAGCGCTGCTAAGACCATGTTTAAGCCACAGGAAGGCCTACTCCAACTGATGGGAGGACATACTCTCAGGAATCCAAGAACCTCCTTACTATGGGATTGCTAGCTGAAAAGCTGGTGTGCTCCGAATTTCTATATGCCCCAATGGCTGCTAAATAGGTTCTGGGCATGTCCACCTGAACTGCTGACAGTGCCAAGTATACTCGAAAAGACAAAACCTTTGTCTAGAGTACGTTTTAGAGGGTCATCACCTTTCTCCTGCGACCAATGACAAAATCTTGTCCATTCGCTCTTGTATTGCGCTCACGTCGAGTCCTTTCTGTCTCTCTGAATGGAATTCAAATTGTCGTCTAACTGTTAAAAATGAGCTCATGTTTGTTTCTCAGGCACCAGGCTGCTAACGCCATGGATTGAGTATTGGGGTGCAGCACTGAGCCCCCCTGTTGTGATAGCATCCGACTCGACAATGGTAGGAAGACTGGCTTCTGAACAGACAGTTGCTTAAGGTTGAGTACCACGCCCTGGAGGGCCACTGCGGCACCACTAGTATCATTGTGCACCTGCTGGACTTTCGAAACGTATTGACCACTCTCTGCAACAGCAGGGTCGGTGAAATCCATAACATGTCATCCCTGGCCAGTCTATGTCAAAGGCATCCCGTTTGGACCCCAAGCTCTGGCCCCCAAGAGGCAAATATGGTGCATTTGGCATTGCTGTTTGTGGCCTATAGGTCTATCTCCACCTGAGCCCACCAGAGAAAGATCTTTTGAATAATGGAATTATGTATCTCCCATTCGAAAGTACTGGTGTTCAGTCTGCTGAGTCTGTCCACCTCAGTATTGTCCTGTCCTGTGACATGGGCTGCTGTTAGCCACATCCCCTGAGCAATGGCCCATTCCCACAGGTGAATGGCCAAGGTGCACAGAGGAGGAGACTAGTTCCCCCCTGTTTGCTCACATAGAACATTGAGGGAGTGTTGTCTGTTAGAATGAGTACCACCCTGCCCTGCACTAGAGGAGAAAATTACTTCAGATCTAGGAATATTGCCTTCAATTCCAAATAGTTGTCCAGGTTCCCGCTGGTCCACACTCCACACACCTAGCCTTCTAAAGAAGAGTCCATTGCTCCAATCAGTGAATGGGGAGGAGGATGAAATGGGGCTCCCGAGCTGAGAGTTGACTCCTCCCTCCAACATGCCAAGTCCTCTGTGAGGGTCAGCGGGACTGAAATCTTGTCTGATAGGGATCCTGTCTCTTGGTGCCATGAAGCTGCCAGATGGAGCTGGATTCTTCTCATCTTGATCCTCTCCAGTGGCACTGATAATATGCAGGTTGCTTGCAACAAGTGCTGGTACCACCACACAGTCCCTGGCTAGGAAATGTGATATTGCAGCAAAGATCCCTCCACCTGTCTTGTGTGGGAAATATTCTGCCCTACACTGTGTCTCACAGGAATCCAATGAAGGAACCCCTCGGGTGGGGGTGAACTCTGATTTCTTGGCATTCACTTTGAACCCCAACTCGAATAGCAGGTTGATTGCTGCACACAATGTAAGGGTCACCTCCTGGGCTGATCACGCTCTGATAAGCCAGTTGTCCAGGTAGGGGTAGACATGCTGACCCCTGAGCCTGAAGACACTGGCTATGGAGTTCATGATCTTTGTAAAATCCCTGGGAGCCACACTGAGCCCAAAGGGCAGGACTTTGTACTGGGAATGTCTTCCCATTAGAGAAAACCTCAGATATTGGCGATGGGTATGCCCAATTGGTATATGCAGGTAAGCGTTCTTCATGTCCAGGGCACAGAGCCAGTCTCCCTGGCAAAGCGTCTCCGCGATCTGCGCTGGAGCCGCCATCTTGAATTTTTCTAGGGGTAAATAGAGGTTGAGGTATGATAAGTCCAACACCGCTCGCAGGCCTGCCTGGTCTCTTTCACTATTGCGAAGATCCTGGAGTAGAATCCCTTGCCCCTGTACTCCACAGGGACCATCTCTACTGCACTGGACTCTATCAAGGACTCCACTTCTTTGAGGAGTGCTGGTGATCCCATCTGAATAAGTGGAGGAGAGGAAGGGTAAGGTTGAATCACAGGGAGCCGAAACCCCTCTGAAACCACGGAAATAAGCTACCGGTCTATGAAATGGTGACACCAGTGGATCTTGTGTAGAGGGACTCTACCTCCCACAGGAGACTTGTGGACCCGGTTGGTAATTTGATGTTTTTTTGGGTTCTGAGGCAGCTGAGGAGGAGGGGGACGAATAGAACCCCTTAGGTTCACCTCTCTGCTGTTTACACCTATGCGTACTAGGTGACCTGTCTAACTGCTGAGTACTTCGCTCTTGGAACCGTCTAAGAGCTCCAAACGATCTAGACCTGCTTGAGAAAACCCTTTGGTTGCAGGCTAAGTGAGGATGGCCAAAGACTTAGCCGTTTGGGTGCTAGTCTTTCCATTGATCAGTTCTTCATCTGTAGATGAATGAGAAAGCTAATTCCCCTCAAAAGGGAAGTCCAGAATTCTTTCTTGAACTTCATTGGTCTATTTTGTGGTGTACATCCAAGCAGACCTGTGCAGTTCCACTCCCACACACATCCTTCTACTGGCAGTATCTCTGTGCGCTAATAGGCACTCTAAAAGGTGCTATTCCACCAATTGGGCCTCGATCAGCCCTGATTTAAAGACTGCTTGCCTGTCCAAGGGATGATCCTGAGCAAATTTAGCAATCTCTTGCCACAGTTTTTGATTTGTTGCGGACAATAAGGCATCCTCATTGGCCTGCTGCAGGTGCAAGGCTGAGATAGCATAAACTTCCTCCTTGTTTAGCATAGCTCCGGAGATATCAGAAGCTGAACCCGACCATGCCAGCTTAGAATAAAGTGATGCAGCTGCTTCCACAGAAGAATGGAACTGTGGGTGAGATGCTAACAAAGGCCCCTCTGCCTACAACTGCCTGTAGCGGGCATCCAATCTTTTGCTTACAGTTTGACAGGAGTGAGGTTTAGCCCACAATTTCTTGGCAACCACCAAAACATCCTTCTGGAGGGGGATGCCAGACATAGAAGACATTTGAAGTGCTAACATTTCTGCTAGGATGCTCGCTTATGGCTGTTCTTGCAGAGGAGCGGACACCCTGCCAGCCCATGTAACTTTCAAGAAATGCTTTGGCTGAGGAAGGGAAGTCCCTTGTCCTCACCATTGCCTTCGGTATCCTGGTCCTTTCTCACAGAGCGTAGCTCTGGGGTTCCCTGCTGATGCCGGTTTTTGTATGGTACCCCAGAGACTCCAAACTAGCACCCCCTGCTGAGCCTTGAGGGGCTGTGGCATGGGAAGAGGCAGAGGAGGGGGGAGGAAGCAGTGGTAGAAGTGGAATGGCTGGGGGAGGCACTGTAGGTTGGAGCATAAGTGTTGCTGGCACAGGAGACACTGGAGTTTGGCCCTGAGGTTGTTGCAACTCTCGAGGGATGACCTCCTTTATGAACCCTTTTAATATGCCAGACATTTGAGGTGACTTCATTACAGGGAGAAATCACTCAAAGAATCTGTCCACACAGGCTGGTGAGGCATGGGCTGTCAGGCGCAGGGTTGGTCCTACTGGAGCGGCTGCTGCTGGCAGTGTCCAGGTTGGCATGGCCGTTGCTTGGGGCGCCTGTCTGGGATGTGCGTAGGACTCAGAGTACGGAAGTACATTTTGAGGTAGAGGATAGGAGGTGAGCCAGGGAACCTCGCCTCTGGTTAACTCAATCCTTGATACCAGCTCACTAGTGGAGACCATGTGCGATCCTGCAGGCTTTTGCACTGAGCCAGACCTTCTAGGCCCCTTTGTTGCCTTTTCTGCAGGTGATGAGTCCACTCAAGATGGGGCTTCAACTACTAGGCTGGCAGTATTTTTCCACCTTTCCATTTTGTCTTTACTGTGCGTTTTGAGATGGGAGCGCAGAGTGGCTGGCCCGGCGTGACACTCTTCAGAGTAGGCCCTCCTGGACCCTCGGTAGATTTACAGGTTCTCTGTTGGACCACAGCAGGAATCCTGGGAGGCAATGTGCCCTTGGTTAATAAGCCGGTAGTCCTACGCACAGGAGCTCCATTGGGCCAAGACCCTGATCTTGAGCCCACCGGCCCCTCAGACGAGCTTCCAGTAGTAGAGCTTTTACCACCCTCGGTACTAAGCCTCGGAGGGTCTGAAGACCCCTCAGTGCGTGCACCAGAAGCAACACAAGCCTCAGGCCTAGTACCAGTACTAGAGTCTTTACGACCCTTCTCAGTCAGAGAACACTCTGCAAAGGAGTCCCCTTTCTGGGGTACTTTAGAAAAAAGAGGTTCACTTACCTTTTCTTTCGATTTTTTGTGGGCGAATTTATACAAATGTTCTGGAGGAGACCTTGAAATATCTCTCTCCACCTTGCTAGCCTGTTCCTCAGTGAACGCAGTGTGAGTGCGTCAAACGCTGCACACGAATCCCACCAATGATCCAGACCCAAACACTCTAAGCAGAGTGAATGGGCATCCAACTCGGGAAATGGGGTGCTGCACATCGCACAACTACCAAACCCAGACAAACCCGACATGCACCAGGGACCGGGGGGGTGCTGAAGGCTGTGGTAGTATACTAAGAATTAGAAAAAACAAATACACGTGGATCCACGTGGTAGGGGAATGTGCAGCTAAAATTAGCTCTGCTGTGGAGAAGACATCAGTTCCTGTTGAGCAGAAAAAGGGGCTGAGGTGTTGGCCATAGGACGTGGTTTGCATGTATGGTAATGCATTCTCTCGCGCCTACACATGCATAAATGAATTCCCTTAAAGAGGAAGTGGTTTTGTTTTGCGGGGCAAAGGACTCTGGTCCTGTCACCGTACGTGGACGCCCATACAGTAAGGAAGACGTAGAAGTATGTTTATATGTTTAATACAATCTATTGTTAATGTCTGTGGAATCATATTAATGTAATGTGTTTATAGATGGTGAAATATTTTGAAGACAAAGATATGAAGTTACAAGCGCTGGTCTAATAGTATGAATAATTAGTTGAGTTTCTTATCTACCTACTTTAACTCAATGGTTGCTCTAGATTTAAATCTGCTTTTCATATGTGTATATGAAAACATAATTAATTACAACAAACAGTGCAATGATTTCAGAGATGGTAGCATGAAGTGAGTATATATAAGAATACAGCAGGGTTCACCCCGCTGCAAGAAATTGGCAGCACTCCCTCCTTGCGATAAAACGTCCAGTCCAGGTTTGTATCCACAAAATATCTTTATTTGGCTTTAGGGTGGATAAAAAGAACACATAACACACTAAAGCGTTTCTCCCAGTCCTGGGCTTTGTCAGAGTTAACACTAAAGCATAGTTGTGAACATCTGTATATTTAACCTAGTCCTTTGTCTATTTCTTTAGTTCGTATTGCTTCCCATTCTAGCAGTGAGCAGGCAGAGCGCCATCTTTGAACATTTGAAGTGCCATCATTGTGTGTACAATACACTATAAAACATTCACATCTTGCATGACGGCTGCACATACTTTGTTCCTATATTATGGAATTTCCAAACCCATCCACAGTTCTGAGTTATGCATGATTCTGATAGTGTCAGGCGTTGGTCCCTCTGGTATAGATGGTCCCGAAGACGGGTGTCTTCCATTTTTCCTTCCAAGAAGGCGTTGTTATCCGACTGTAATGGTCTAGTTTTCTGGCCTTTGGAGGATTGGCAGGCTCCACCCCCTCTACAGCTCATTGCAGATCAGAGACTCACCACAACGCGTGTACGCTTTGCTACTCTGCTCTTTCAACGCTCCATGAGTACGAATCTAGGCTGTGTCTTAGTGTCTGTTTCTTTTCACTTCTTTCACAACCACAGTGACTTTCTGTTTTCAATTCTCAGGTTAATTCGACCGCTACCCAAACTACCAGCTCTCTCCTTCACTTGTTGTCCATTCCTCGAAAGATTCTGCTGAGCGGCGATACTAGTTTTCCCGGTGTTGAGAATCGGGGGAAACAGCGCCGTGTCGGCTTAACAAACATTACGAGATTCTTCTCTCGATCTTCGAGACTGATTTCAGAATGCTCCGTCAGTCACATTCCTTTTTCTAGGTACAATTCCGATAGATAGAATACACATACAATTATCCCTTTCCACTGTTCTAACACACTATTCCTCCGACAGGGAATTCTTCCCAGACTTTATCTCACCAGCGCTCCATGCCGGAACTTACCTCTGTCCTTAACCGGGTAAATAAATACATTTCCTTTATATTTCTTTCTACTGTACCTCTACCCAAATCACTTACCTTGTCTCCTTAACTCTTTAATTAGACATCTGTGCTCGACTAGCACTCCCAAGACTAAACCGCCACATTGAATCATCCGAAGCAGACAGTTACCTGAAGAAGGAACAGGGTTTTATTCCCCAGAGGGTTTCCCTGAGATCCTTCTCCCCTTCTGGGCTTTTACTGCTGTTGGGGAGGAGGAGAAGAATTTCGGGGGGATTCTTCCATTCACTTTTCCCCGTGTAGTTCCTCATCACTCAAGTCAAGGAGGAACAGAACCATTGGTGAGTCCTGTGGCTAATTCCTTGCCTGATCAACGTAAATATATATATATTGAGATAAAGAACATTTGTAATTACAGATAGACCATTACATAAATCTACATATTCAATAAGTACCCATCTATATTTATACCACCCATGTCTGAGGGTCATGATAGATATGCTGCGTGGCAAAGCGCGCAAGATACTAGTTAATTAGCAGCAATTTCCTACCATGTACAAGTTGGCATAGAGGATTTCATGTAAAAAAGCTGCCAAAGCTACCAATGAGAACATTTGCATACAGGCCCTACTACAAAGACCCAGGGATGTTGCAAGAATGAGGGGAGGCAACCAATAAGTGTTCCTTTAGAAAGCTGATCATTCTGCTGAAATATGCCAGAAGTGATAGAGATAAAACACTTGACATAAAAGAGCTAGAAACGACAGTATATACAGGAGCACAATCAACAATAGTTTGTTTGTTTGTTTATTTTATTTATATAGCGCGCCTGACCCGTGGATATCTGGGCGCTAGTAAATGAACAATTGGTGACATGATGCGAAAACTTATGCAGGTACATAGGTCACATAATATATGTTACAATCATTTAAGATTACATATGTCACTTAGAGAACATCGTACAGGGGAATACTTCGGTCATGATATACCAGGCAAATTAGAATCAATACAGTGCATTGGTACAAGCATATGCCACATAATGGAAGTCATACAGGAACAAGAGAAGTCATGTACAGGCAGGCTGGGTACAGAAGGCTAAGGTGATGATTAGGTTAGTTCTTATTGAGTAGCCAGGTGATAACACCTCTTCTGAAGTTTTCGAAAACTTATATCATTTTTATATCCTGAGGGAGTGTGTTCCAAAGCTGGGCGGCCAGGACAGGGAAGCTGGAGCCACCCACTCTTTTGAGGTTGTATCTTGGAACCAAGAAGTAGGTGGTGTTGGAGGATCTGGTAGTACGGGTAGGCGATCTCATGGTGAATTTGTCTGTCAGATAGGGTGGTGCACTGTGGTTCAGTGCGTTGTGGGTAAGGCAGAGAGTTTTGAGGTTTATTTTGTCTTGAATGGAGAGCCATTTGCAGAGCTTTCTAGTTGCAGATATGCTTTCTGCTAGGATTATTCAATGCAGCTCTTGTGGAATCTGCAGTTTGTTCAGGATGGACTTGTTGGCACCTAAGTAAAGACCAATACAGTAGTCCAGTTTGGATTGTATAAGTGCTCTAGCGAGAATGAGACAGCTATTGGGTGATACTAGTGGTATCCATGACCTGATCAGCTTTCCTGTATAGGCAGTAGCTGAGGCGGTCATATTTACATGTTTAGTAAATTTGGAATTTGCATCGAATTAAAAGCCTAAGGTTTTTAGGTATAGGTATGATATTCTCATCTATACATATGCTAGTGAAGTTAGGGCTGAGTTTCTGTAAGTTCGTTTGTGATCCTACCATGAGAATCTCAGTCTTCTCATCATTCAGGCAGAGGCCATGTAGGGCCATCCATGCCTGAATGATGGAATAGACTTTGTTAATCCTGACTACATATGTGTCATAGATGCCTGATAAAGGTAGGAGTATCTGGGTGTCATCTGCATAATTAGTGTAGGTGACACCAAGACGGTCCAGTTTATCAAATAAGGGCTTTGTAAAGATATTGTACAAAGTAGGAGACACACATGAACCTTGTGGCACTCCACATGTAATAGGGATGGGGTCGGCAGCTGCCAAGGGTGAGAAGACCCGCATGGTCCTATTATCAAGGAATGACTGAATCCACTTGATAGCTGAGCTTGAAAAATGAGCCGCTGATGCGAGGTGGTCACAAAGTACCTTGTGGTCGACCAGGTCAAAGGCTGCCGACAAGTCGAGGAGGAGTAGGATAGCCACTCTACCTTTATCTTTTAGTTCGTCAATCTGGCTTTTAAGATCAACAAGGGCAGTTTCCGTTCCATGTTGTGGTCTAAAGCCAGATTGTCGTGAGCCAAGTAATTTGCTGGTCTCAAGGTAATTTTGGATTTGCAAGTATGCAACCCTATCTAATATTTTTTAAAGGAATGGGACCGTTGTAATCGGTCTATAATTAGTGGGTATTGATGGGTCTAACGTTTGTTTCTTGGGTAGTGGAAGCACCCATGATTCCTTTAAATTACCTGGTACAGAGTTACTGGAGAAAGATGAATTAATAAGTTTAGTGATAAAAGGGGCCAAATCTCTAGCTGCGTCTTTTATGATCTGAGCAGGGCAACTATCACCTTTACAGTTAGAGGGTTTTAAGGATGCTATAATGTTTTGTACTTCAGGTACTGTTATATTGGTGAATTTAAAACCTAAGTCTGTGCTTGTGGGGGTAGGGGTGGTCGGACTGAGTAGATTGCCAGCAGTTATTTGGTGCTGCTTATTGGCTATTTTCGTCTGGAGACCAGTGATTTTGTTGGTGAGTGCATTTTGGATGGTAGTGCACCAGGATTTGTCCTTAATGCAGGAGTCTGCAGGTGGGTTGGGATTTTCTAACTCTCTTAGGATGTTAAACAATTCTTTTGAACTGGAGCTTGCTTGGTTTATCCTTTCATTAAAGGTATCTTTTTTGGTACGGATAATCTCCTTTTTGTAGACCTCAGTGATGTTTGCTAGGTTGGTTTTGTTCTCAATGGAGGGGTTGTTCTTCCACAGAGTCTCGAGTTTCCTCTTCTCTGTGTGTAGTATTTTAAGTTCAGGGGTAAACCAAGAATTCAGATATGCTCTTGGTTTCCCACTGAGCATTTTTAGCAGTGCTACCGTGTCTAGGGCTTTGATCATAGATTCATTACGCCGGTCAACCATCAGTTTAGGGTCGCTGGTAGGGGGTACTGCATTTAGTAATGGGATGACTAGACGTAGGATAGCCTTAGCAGTTATGTTACGTTTATTTCTGGTCAGGCAATGTGGTACCGCCGGACTTTTTAACGACTCTAAGTTGTTGATGTTAAGGTCAAATGGGAGGAGGTGGTGATCGGTCCATAATAGGGGAGATGACTGCTTTATTATGATATTACAATTTAGGTCTGCTACCGAGTCGAGTGTCCTACCTTTCTCATGGGTAGGTTGGGTAATTTTTTGTAAGAAACCGTGTTCTACCAAGGCGATATGGCAAGTAAATCATTAGGATCATTGTAGCCGAGGTTGAAGTCACCTAGGATGATGTTTTGTGCTTTAGGTTTGGTGTTATGTGCTGCTATAGCAGAGATATCTTCTTCAAATGATCCCAGTGGACCCAGGGGCCTGTAAATAATGTGAAAGGTGATAGTACTTTTAGTTGAAGTTTGGAATTTGACAGATAAAAGTTTGCATGAAGCAACCAGTGGCGAGGTGGGTATTCTCATGTCTAGGGTGGATCTAAAGATGATGGCGGTGCACCCTCCTCTAGCGTTTGGTCTGTCAGCTCTTAGAATGGAATAGTTTTTGGGAACTGCTAGGGCAATAAACGGGCCAGCTGCATCATGTAGCCAAGTTTCCGTTACTGCCAGGAAGTCAAGATTGTTGGACAAGATAGTGTCTGCGATCTCAGGTGTATGTGCTACAATAGACGTGGCATTTAGTAGAGCCCCTTTTAGTGGGTGCTTCTGGATAAGGTGGGAGCTCTTGGACTTCAGGGTCACTTTACACTTGTTGTGTTGTCTTTTCCGGTTTGCTTTTTGGTCAGTGTGTTCTATAGGTAGTATAGTGCAGGTTTTCGGAGTTTGATTCACTAGTGGGTTATGGCCCGTAAGAAGTCTAGCTCCTAGTCTATTATTTTTGACCGTGGTGTCAGGGTGGATACTGGGTGTAGCTATAGGTAGGTTAGGTGTGATATTGTCATAGGTCGTAGTATTGGAACTAACATTAGTCTTCCCAGGTGAGTCAAAGTAGAGGTTAGGAAGGAATAGTGTAGGCCTGATATTAGAGTCCTGCCTGAAGGTACTCAGTGTAGGTAGGAAAGGGGTGGCCTTAATTATCTATGTGAAGTTGGATGTGAGGCTTTGGTTGGTATCTGACGGAAACACCATCAAGACAATATTGAATGAGCAAATGTTGAGCCAGATAATGTAGAGAAGCAGTGGGAAGAGGTGGAATGTGCTAACCATGGTGTGTGGGTTATCGCCTGGGGGCAAAAGAGTGAGCCAGAAGCCAACTGGGATCGAGCAGAGGCCTAGTGGGTCTAGTCTGCACAGATAGGCTAGTTCGTTATATCAGCGAACGCCCCTAGACTTAATTGAAGTTTGCGCAACGGGGTAGGCTAAAGCATGGGGTGAACTAATACAGAGGTATCGGCAGTAGTTACAGCCCACCAATATGTTTAGGTTCCTACTATAAGAGTGGCTACAGTAGGAAGATGACTATGGCAGTAATACATACGATCAGAGTGGTGAAACTGTGTGGGATAATGTCAGCAGTAGGTGCAGGACAGCAGTATACTAAGGTAGGGAAAATATGGAAAAACCTACCAGTAGGGGACACCTAACAGTAGACCTTGGCAAGGCTCGGCAGCAGGATGGGCAAGTTCAGTAGCAATGGTAGATGCAATATGCAGCAGGATTAGCCCACAGTAAGCCTTATAGCAGCTAGGGCATGGAATATTCAAAATCAGGATGCAATAATAGGTACAGTGATCAGAAAGTTCAAACAAAGCAAACATCAGTTTTAACATTAGAGTAAGGTATTCTACCCGCAATAAATGCGAATAAAGGAGTGGCACAGATTAAGGCATGTTAAGCAGCAGTTGGCCAAAACTGGCAATGTGACTGTGGTGTCACGTGCCCAGATACTTCCGGGGCACGTGACACCCGGAAATAAAAGAATCACCGGAACTGGCGTTAGAACGCCAGTCCGGGTTTATGCAGCCTAACGTGTGGTCGCGTCTTTCCTTGAGCGCCGCGCCAGCGCTGCGCACTAGGCCAGGCCGAAGCCAGGCCTACCCACGAGGTCGGGCCCGCACACCAACCGGGACCCGACATCACACTGGCGACGAAGGGGAAGAAGAAGAGCCTGTTAGCAGAGCGGAGCCGTGTATCAACACGCGCGGCATCCGAGCCTCACTTTCACACCCCCAACATTCTAAATCAACACGCAGGATGTACAGAAACTTTGAAAGCCTCGTTCTCTGCCCTCCAACGTTCTAGGAGCATCGCGCTTGGAACAAAGTGGCTGCAGCAAGTCCCGCCTCATCCAAGAACAATTTAGATTTTTTTTTCTCAAAAAAAAAAATATCTATTTTTTCCTATTGAACATTTAAATTATCAGGAGGCACAGCCAAGCCAACAAGGTCAACGGAAGACACCACTGCGACCCAAGGCCGCCACCCAGGCACCTGCATCATGATACTGGTGAGTGTAGCTCAATAAGCCTGCGTTTTGGCTGCGCCCTCACCCCAGCAACACAACATGTCCAGTGGAGAGTCAAGCCCCTCGAGGGCCACCACTAACTCGTCAACCAGAAGGAGCATCACCACAGATCACCCCGACCCAGCGCTCACCACGCTCATGCCTCCGTTTGACCCATTCACCACTGGGGCAGCCATTCGCTGGGAAATCTGGCTACAACAGTTTGAAATGCACCTCGACGCAAGAGATATCACAGTACCAAAGAAGAAACGCACCTTCCTCTTGCTCAACATCGGGGCTGCCGCATTACGCCTGTTCAACGCCATCCCAAACCGCGGAGACGGAAACGACTACGACGCTGCAAAGATGGTGCTCACCAACATGTTCAAACCAGACCTCAACCCGGACTATGAACGCTTTCATTTCTGCATGGCCAGGCAGCGGGAAAACGAGACGGTTGATAAATTCCATGCACGCCTACGCGAAATGGCGGTCGGCTGCGAGTTCCCTGACGAGGAGTTCGCCATCCGCCTTCAAATAATCAACGGCATATCCTTGGAAAAACTGAGGAGAGCTATCCTCTCAGAGAAGAATGTACGCCTATCCCGCATCCTAGAAAGGGCACGCCTTCGCGAGCAGACGGAGGACCAGGTAGCGGTGAACGAAGCGGCGATCCAGAGACTTCCACTCGACAGCCCGAAACCAACGGAAGACGTTGCAGCCATATCCAGACACCAGAACACTCGGGTGAAGCCTCAGCAAAAGGCCCACATGCCGTGCGGCGGCCCGTGGCACAAAGGTGAGTCCTGTCCCGAATGGGGGTCAACCTGCCGAAAATGCAATCGCCTCAATCATTACGCTGCAGTCTGTCGAAACCCGCCAAACCGAAATGACAGAGAGCCAACTCCGCGACCAGAGTAAGTGCGCCGGAAAAAGTTCGCACCCAGAGAGACTCCATACCTGCCTAACAGGCAAGGAAAGGCCAGAGCCGTTGATCACTCCCAAAGATCCCCGGACACAAGTGATAGCGATGACAGCGAATCCCCCGAGAGGAGAGACAAAGACAGACGGAAAAGAGGGAACAAGCAGATACACCGGGTGCACCTCATCTCGGCCGTTGAACCACATCGATCCCGACAACGGAAGAGACCATTGTGCACGATCATCGCCAACGGAGAACCACTAAAAGTAGTCATCGACACTGGCGCAACAGTGAATGTAATGCCGACGACCGCATTCGGCAAGCTCCGCCCGAAGCCCAAACTCCACGAGAAGAAAGTCCGACTATACGCCTATAGATGCAAGAAACCCCTACCGGTGCAAGGATCCTTTAAATCAGACTTTGCTCATAACAACACCAATTGCCGGGCACGCGTATATGTCGTGGATGCTGACTGCGAAACGCTGCTAAGCTGTAGGACAGCGGAAAAACTGAAACTAATACAATTCACTTTCAGCCTTCAACACAAAGATCTTGACGGCCTACTAGAACAATACCAGAAGATATTCCAAGGCATCGGATGCCTCAAAGGCCGAACCATCAAGCTCCACATAGACCCTACCATCGAGCCGAAAGCTGTACGTCACAGACGGATACCGTTCCACTTGAGAGAAGCAGTAGAGAAGGAACTAGCTAAGCTCGAGGACGCAGGGATAATCGAAAAGACATCAGGTCCGACCCCGTGAGTGTCCCCCATGGTGGTTGCCCAAAAACCCAAGCAACCCAACGCGGTACGCATCTGTATCGACATGAGACTTCCCAACGCAGCCATCGGAAGAGAGTGCTACATAACTCCAACGATAGATGAACTCATTGTGGACCTCACAGGAGCAACAATCTTTAGCAAGCCTGACCTCAGATCCGGCTATCACCAGCTCAGACTAGCCAAAGAGTCGCGATATATCACTACATTCTCCTCTCACCTTGGTCTGAGAAGATACAAATGGCTAAACTTTGGGATATCGTCAGCCGTGGAGGTATTCCAACACGAAATCCGCAAAGTTCTCACCGGCCTAGAGGGAACAACGAACATTAGCGACGACATTCTTATGTACGCATCCAACTAAAGAGAGCACCACAAGCGCCTGGCAGCAGTCCTAGGCAGATTGGAAGAAGCCGGTCTGACACTAAACGCAGAAAAATGTGAATTCGCGAAGGAGGAACTATGTTTCTTCGGTTACATATTCAACGCAAAAGGAGTGTCGCCGGACCCCTCTAAAGTTAACGACATAAAGAACACCAAAGCCCCTCAATCGGCCACTGAGGTGAGGAGTTTCATGGGGATGGCAACCTACTGCGCGAGGTTCATTCCAGACCTTGCCAGCATCGCAAGCCCACTCCGGGAACTAACCAAGAAAGATAAGAAGTGGGAATGGACACCTGTTCACCAACAATCATTCCAACAAATCAAGGACACATTATCAGCCTCCACAACTATGGCATTCTTTGACATAGAGAGACACACCGAACTTCTTGTCGATGCCAGCCCAGTCGGCCTCGGGGCAGTATTAACTCAAACAGACAATGAAGGCAACGTGTACCCCATCGCATTTGCCAGTCGAGCACTCACCAAACCAGAACAGAACTATGCCCACATTGAGAAGGAAGCCATTGCTATCCTGTGGGGATGCCGACATTTTAAAGTATACCTGCTGGGCAAGCAAGCAAAAGTATTCTCGGACCACAAGCCCCTGATCCCAATATTCCGAGGATCGGCTCCTCACCCACCAGCATGCATTGAAAAGTGAATGCTGCAGTTGCAGCCTTACAATATAGAAGTGGACTACCGCCCAGGGACGGACAACCCAGCCGACTACCTGTCCCGTCACCCGCGGCCCGCCACTGATGGGGAACAACGCCACGCGAAAGAAACAGATGAACACGTATGTCATGTAGTCGCCTGCGCCCGACCACGGGCCTTGACCTTACAGGAAATAGCAAGCGAGACGGAAGCAGACACCATCCTGACACACACTACCACAGCCATCCAGTCAGGAAACTGGAAGAACTACCTCACATCCATGGCCCAAGGCACCACGTCTGCTCAAACCAAACTTCGAGTGCTATTTGGGATCCAACATGAACTCTCAGTTGGCCCCGAAGGTGTACTCCTCAAGGGTCACCGGATCGTGCTACCCGCGTCACTAGAGGAGAGAGCCCTCAGGCTAGCCCACAGCGGACATCAGGGCATCGTCAAAACAACGGCAAACTTAAAGTCCAGAATGTGGATGCCCAACATACAACAACGAGTAGTGGAGCTGGTGGAATCCTGCGCAGCCTGCCAAGCCTCCAGGAGGGCAGAGAAACCAGAACCCATCGCCAGCGCCCCAAGAAGCAGCAAGCGGTGGGAGGCAGTCAGCATGGACCACTGTACCATTGCCGGCGAAGGATACCTACTCGTTGTGATTGATGAATTCAGCAGGCATCCTGAAGTAGAACATGTGGCATCCCCCAACGCGGAGACAACGATCCTCACACTAGAAAAGATCTTTGCAACACATGGGATCCCGACAAAAGTTAAGAGTGACAACGGACCATTGTTCGCCAGCCAAGAGCTGCACACATTTTTCAAAGACATAAACGTAAAACACAAGCGGATCACCCCAAGATGGCCCCAAGCAAACGGTGACTCTGAGAGGTTCATGGGGTCACTCAATAAAGTTATCCGCATTGCTAAAGAACGAGGGCATCCATGGCTGAAGGCAGTGTATCGATTCCTGAGGACACACAGACAAACTCCACACTCCTCTACAGGAATCAGCCCTGCTGCCCTCATGTTTGGGGTACCCATACAGGCAGAGCTCCCGATGCATCCACAATGGGTAGCTCCGGAACCTGACATCCCAGCCATAGATGCTATGAGACTGAGGCGAAATGTGCAAGAGAGTATTGCCAGGCGAGCCAGCCACCGAGACCTAACACCAGGAGACAACGTCATCGTCAAGAACCGGGCGACGCCCAAGAAAATGTCCCTCAATTTTGAACTCCACCCGTGGACAGTCAGTGCTGCAAACCACAGTGGTGGACGGAGTCTACCTTCAGAAAACCCGGCCAACATGAGGTCAGAGTGGCTCAGAGTGTACGGTACCCGTTATAACATGTTTGTTGTTTAACTGTTGTAAAACACCTCCAAGTTGGGGAGGAATGTGGTGTCACGTGCCCAGATACTTCCGGGTCACGTGACACCCGGAAATAAAGGAATCACCGGAACTGGCGTTAGAACGCCAGTCCGGGTTTATGCAGCCTAACGTGTGGTCGCGTCTTTCCTTGAGCGCCGCGCCAGCGCTGCGCACTAGGCCAGGCCCAAGCCAGGCCTACCCACGAGGTCGGGCCCGCACATCAACCGGGACCCGACATCACAGTGACTTCCACCCAATTTCAGCAGCGAGGGCAATGGTTAAGGTATACGGTTATAGCCTAGGTGAAAGTGGGCCGCAGTGGTGTGCCCGAGATATGTAGCAGGCAGATTGCATAAAGGCTATGCTAGGAGTTCATGACAAAAAGTATTCAGTGTTTTACCAACATTGACAATGGTCCCTATAGGAACAAAAGGTAAGGCAGGCATACGTCACAATGGATCGATAGCGGTCTATAGTGAACTCCTGGTTCATTGGGCAGTGTTAAACATAGCAGGAGTAAAGCACCGTTACAAGTCGGACGAGTAATTTTCATAGTATGCAATTGGAAAGCTTGTTGGGAGGCATACATATGGTGGCTTACCTCATCAATAGGCTATAGGGTACTGCCGGCACAATGCACTAAAAGTACGCTAACAGGCGCGAACAGGGCCTTTTCCAGAGGCCTTTGCCGTTAGGGACAGAGCCGGCTTCCACCTGACGGTGAGCTGGTGCTATTCATAAGCACGCGCGTTGCTATGGCAACGTTCCCAGGCAGCCATATTTGTCTGCACGACGGCCATTTTAAAAACAGGCAGCTTCGGTGAACGGGATCATAGTATATGGAGTTCTGCTAACTAAGCGAAGATAATCATGCCTGACACGAAGGGCGCTTTAACCCAAGCAGCTCACCTAATTCAGGGCCTTGGCGACAGATATCCTGCGCAAAATCAGCAAGCTCGGATTAGGTCGATCAGCTGATACAGCCACGTGCGTGCCACATCGGGTGTAGTGAGGGGGGGGGGGGTGGGGAGGCTCCTGCCCACTCCGTTCTTAGGGCTCACGGGTGATGACACTGCTCCTGCAGTGTGGGTGCAGCGTCGGGAATGATGAGGTGAGCAGGTCTCCTGCCCTTATTCTAATTTCAGGCTCACGGTAGTTATTACTGCCCCAGCAGCATGGAAATAGCGTTGTGGGTGCTGGGGAGAGAAGGGCTCCTGTCCTCTCTGATCTCGGGGTCTGAAGGAATTAAAGACCCAGGTGGATAAGAACGTTATGAAATGTGAAAATTAAATTAAGTCAAAGAAAGAAAACATGAAAATTCCTAAGAAATAAGGAGGAATTTGCATCAGGGAGAATTTAAACTTTCTCTAGAAGGTATGATAACATTAGAAAGGTGCGGCTTGACAGTGACAGCATTGGGTGCATTCCTCTTGTCTCTGTGATCTCGAAGCAGCGAAGTAGCGGAGCTCGTCACAAGGAGAGATAGAGAAATGAAAGGCGATGAAAACAGCAGTGCGAGTGCCAGAACCTTGAAGCCTGTGCTCAGGGTTGTCGTGTCATGTGACCCTATGCGTGAGGTCACGTGACACAGGATGAATAAAGGAATCACCGGAACTGACGTATCCACGTCAGTCCGGGTTTATGCACTCCAGCGACGAGTTGTGTGTTTTATTGCGCGGCGGCTGTTCCCGCGCCGCGCCCCTGAACCAGCCCGCCCCCGGGCATCAGTGGAGGCCTGAACATTACGCTGGAGTCCCGGCCAATACTAACATCACACTGGCGACGAAGCAATCCACGGACCCGACGCGGACCCGCACCCCACGCCTCCTCATCGCGCGGAGCCGCGCACCGACGCCCGCACCAACGCCCCAGACGCAGACACGAGCTACAGAAACCAGCAGCTGCGCATAACGCTGAACACAAGGTGGTTGAAGCCCCACCATTTGATCAAGACAGGGGCTCCCACACGCAGTTCCAACAAGACCATCCAACGCTTCTGGAGAAGTCTAGCAGTCTCAAGCAGGTACTGCGCAGCGGCATACAGGCTGGCCGCGACAACCCCTATGACGTCGTGGTGCCACACCATACACCGCCACCCTAGGCCCACGCTCCAATGCTAGGGAGTACGCGCAGGGAACTAGCATGTCGAGCCCAAGCACCAGCCCTGGGAGGGCCAGCATGAGTCCATCATCCAGGAGGAGCCTCTCCTATGAACATCCCGACCCGACACAGACATCATTTATGCCGCCGTTTGACCCATTCACCACAGGCGCCGCCATCAGATGGGAAATCTGGCTCCAACAATTCGAGATGCACCTCGAAGCCAGAGACATCACCGTGCCAAAGAAAATGCGCACTTTTCTTCTACTCAACATCGGAGCAGCGGCCCTGCGCCTCTTCAATGCAACACCCAACCGCGGCAACGCAGACAATTATGACGCAGCGAGATCTGCACTCACAAATATGTTCAAGCCCGACCTCAACCCAGACTACGAACGCTTCCACTTTTGCATGGCGAGTCAGCGGGAGAAAGAGACGGTAGACAAATTTCACGCTCGCCTTCGCGAAATGGCTGTGGGCTGTTGTCATGATGCCTACCTCCAAGGAGCCAGGTCCGACCCAGCAACCCCAGAGGCAGGCATCATTTCCCCCAGGGGAGTGCCAGCGGGCCCAAGCTGGGGCCCTTTGGACACAGTCCGGGCGCCTTAGGCGCCAGGCTCATGTTGGACCTCTGTCCTGGTGCCTTAGGCGCCAGGCTCATAAAGCTAGACATGTGTTCAAGTGTTTTAATGTGCACTTACCTGATGCAGACCATGCTGCCACATCCAGGCCCTCTTGAGGCCTGAATAGGAACTACTTACCCTGTGGGACTACTTTCCACCCGGGTGTGGTCGGGGAAGGATACATACCTGATCGGAGGAAGGATACACACTTGGAACTTCTTCCAAAGCTATTTAAACCACACCCGATCAGCAACTCACGCTTCGCGTTGTTCTGCTCCTCGCAGCTGGACGCTCACCGTGTCAGCTCTTGCATCTGGACTTCAGCCACGCCTGTCAGCATCCTGGGTCACCTGCAAAGGGAGACAAGAGACCTACCAGCTAATCTGCACCACGGAGACATCACCGACGATCCTGAAAGGGAAGACATCATTTTTAAAAGCATTTCGTTACGATCGCTGCAGCGCTGCATTTCACTCACTTTTCCTGGGTTCCTCCATCTTCAGCAGCGATCATCCGGATACACAGCCACTTCCCAGAGCCTAGAGAAAAAGACAAGAATAAGAGGTGAGAGAAGGAAGGGAATAGGAAAAGCTCAGTTTCCTTCTAAGACTTACCTGTTGGGTCATTCCCATTTGATTTCGGGTCTTACTGCTTCCAAGCAGGACCCCGGCCCCTATGGGGAAAAAAGACAAAGACATTAGATGAGCGAATGCAAAAACATTACCTGAGCGCTCATCTAGGACTTACCAGATCTTTACTGGAACTGCACGTTTCACTTCGGGTCGGCGCCATATCTCCGGCATTCCGAACCCCGGCCCCTATGGGGAAAAGACATCAACGTCAGCGCTTTGTTGCAAGAAGTCTCCAAAGGAATCTTCATTCATCACCTGAAAAAAGAAAATGAACATTATTATTTAAAGCTTGAACTTTTGAACTTGCAACAAAACTTTTACAGCGCCTTACCAGTATAATCAAGCTTACCTGAACTCCCATCCAACCTCAATCCAGTGAAGTAACTGGGTTCAACGCGCCCCTGCGTCAGAAGCAGGATGTAGAGCTCGTCCTTTCAGACCCTAAGGTGAGACTTCACGGGGAATCGTGGAAGGGTATCGTGGAGGGTTGGAAGAGAGCAGGAGGCTTGAGCATAACTCAGTCAGTAGGTAATACTCCCTTTTCACGCACAGGGGAATATTCCTGCGAGCCGGAGAAGCCAGAGTAGAGGGCCCTTCCTATCCATCTTCAGAGTCCTGCGCTTCACCATTGAAGAAGCATCAGCACTCGAAGCCAGACCTGCGCCTCCGTGGGAATCAGGTGAGCTTTACAGCTGTGAGTTCCCGGACGAAGAATTCGCCATCCGTCTCCAAATCATCAACGGGATATCCTCTGAAAAACTGAGAAGGGCCATACTATCAGAACGTAACATACGCCTCTCGCGCATCCTTGAAATGGCGCGTCTCCGGGAGCAAACGGAAGACCAGGTAGCAGTCATGGAGGCAGCGATCCAGAATCTACCACTGGACAGCCCTGGACCTGCGGAGGACGTAGCAGCCATTTCCAGACGCCAGAACACTCGCACGAGGCAAGATTGGAAGCCCCACCCACCACAAGGGCGGGACAAAAGCTGCAAATGGTGCGGAGGCCCGTGGCACAAAGGCGATTCCTGCCCCGCATGGGGGTCCACGTGCAGGAAATGCAATCGCCTCAACCATTTCGCCACGGTCTGTTTGAACCCGCCAGACAAAGATCCTGCCCCGCGCCAGACACAAGAACGCCGGAAAAAGTTTGCGCCCAAAGTATCCTCACACTGCCAAGCACGCAAAGGCAAAGCCAGAGCCGTCGACGAATCCCAAAGGTCCCCAGACTCGAGCGACAGCGATGAAAGCGACAGCAGCACGTCCCCCGAAAGGGGAGATAAAGGGAGACGGAAAAAGGGGAGCAGACGAATACACCGCGTACATCTCATATCTGCAGTTGAACCACATCGGTCACGGCAGAGGAAAAGACCGTCGTGCACCGTTCTCTCCAACGGAGAGCCACTGAGGGTGGTCATCGACACTGGTGCAACAGTGAACGCCATGCCAGTGGCGGCATTCAACAGGCTTCACCCGAAGCCCAACCTACAACAGAAAAAAGTCAGGCTATATGCCTACGGTTGCAAGAAACCTCTTCCCGTACGAGGGTCGTTCAAATCAAACTTCGCCCACGAAGACACCAACTGCCGTGCACGCATATATGTAGTGGACGCCGGCTGCGAGACGCTACTGAGCTGCAGGACAGCAGAGAAGCTGAAGCTAATACACTTTGCATTCAGCCTCCAACAAGACGAACTCAGCAACCTACTAAAACGACACTAAAAACTATTCCAGGGCATCGGGTGCCTCAAGGGGAGAACCATCAAACTCCACATAGACCCCACCATCGAACCGAAAGCAGTTCGACACAGACGGATCCCATTCCACCTGAGAGGCGCAGTAGAAAAAGAACTGGCGAGGCTTGAGGAAGAAGGGATCATTGAGAAAACATCCGGACCAACCCCGTGGGTCTCACCCATGGTTGTGGCACAAAAACCCAAACAGCCGAACGCAGTAAGAATATGCATAGATATGAGGCTTCCCAACGTTGCGATCGGGAGAGAACGCCACGTAACCCCCACGATCGACGAACTCATCGTAGACCTCACCGGAGCAACCGTCTTCAGTAAACTCGACCTCAGATCAGGCTATCACCAGCTACGCCTATCCAAAGAATCGAGGTACATTACCACTTTCTCATCTCACCTCGGCCTGATGAGGTACAAACGGCTCAATTTTGGAATATCCTCGGCCGGAGAAGTGTTCCAACATGAAATCCGCAAAGTCATCACGGGTTTGGAAGGGACCACCAACATCAGCGATGACATCCTTGTATACGCTCCAAACAAAGATGAGCACCATCAACGCCTAGCGGCGGTCCTGAAAAGGCTCGAAGATGCAGGTTTGACACTCAACGCAGAGAAGTGCGAATTCAACAGGAGTGAGCTGTGCTTCTTTGGCTACAAATTCAGCGCGGAAGGGGTATCCCCCGACCCGTCGAAAGTGCGAGACATCAAAGATTCCAAAGCACCACAATCAGCCTCCGAGGTGAGGAGCTTCATGGGGATGGCCACCTACTGCGCACGGTTTATCCCCAACCTCGCAAGCGTCGCAAGTCCGCTTAGAGAGCTAACAAAGAAAGACCAGAAGTGGGAGTGGACCGCAGCTCACCAACAAGCGTTACAACAAATCAAGGAAACTCTATCTATCTCCACCACCATGGCATTCTTCGACATAGAAAAACAGACCAAACTTCTCGTGGACGCCAGCCCAAGTGGCCTAGGAGCAGTATTGACCCAAACAGACAATGAAGGCAAAGTGTTCCCCATCGCATTTGCCAGCAGAGCCCTCACAAAACCCGAACAAAACTATGCGCACATAGAAAAGGAAGCTCTAGCCAACTTGTGGGGATGCCGACACTTCAAAGTGTACCTGCTAGGCAAGCAAGCAAAAGTATTCACGGATCACAAACCATTGATCCCGATCTTCCGAGGCTCCGCCCCCCACCCACCTGCACGCATAGAAAAATGGATGCTGCAGCTAAAACCATACAACATTGAGGTGGAGTATCGCCCAGGATCGGACAACCCAGCGGACTACCTGTCCCGTCACCCGAGGCCAGCTACCGACAGTGAACAACACCATGCGAAGGAGACCGATGAACATGTCTGTCAAGTAGTTGCCTGCGCAAGACCGAGAGCCCTGACTCTGCAAGAAGTAGTGCGTGAAACAGAAGAAGATACCGTCCTACAGCACACAGCGGCAGCCATCCAGTCCGGCAACTGGAAAAACTATCTCATGTCAATTGCTCAACGCACAACATCGGCACAGACCAAACTCAGAGCGCTGTTTGGGATCAGACATGAACTTTCAATAGCCCCAGAAGGAGTGCTGTTAAAAGGACACAGTATCATATTGCCAGAGTCCCTGGAGGAAAGGGCTCTCAGATTTGCCCACAGCGGACACCAAGGGATCATAAAGTCAACAGCCTACCTCAAGTCTAGGATGTGGATGCCAAACATGCAGCAAAGGGTAGTGGAACTAGTTGAATCCTGCGCGGCCTGCCAAGCATCCAGGAGGCCTGAACACCCTGAACCAATCAGCAGTATCCCAAGGAGCTGCACACGTTGGGACGCAGTCAGCATGGACCACTGCACCATTGCTGGAGAAGGATACCTGTTCTTATTAATCGATGAGTTTAGCAGATACCCAGAAGTCGAGCACGTAACCTCGACTAACGCTGAATCCACCATCCTCGCGCTGGAGAAGATATTCGCCACCCATGGAATTCCGAGGAAAGTAAAAAGCGACAACGGACCCTCCTTCACCAGTCAGGAACTACGCGACTACTTTAAAGAAGTGAACGTCAAACACCAGCGGATCACCCCGAGATGGCCCCAAGCAAATGGAGACGCTGAAAGATTCATGGGGTCACTTAACAAAGTCATCAGAATTGCCAAAGAACAAAGGCACCCGTGGCTGAAGGCCGTATACCAGTTTCTGAGGACACACAGACAGACCCCGCACTCGGCCACCGGAATCAGCCCCGCCGCCCTCATGTTGGGGGTACCCATACAGGCGGAACTCCCTGTACACCCCCACTGGACAGCCCCAGAACCAGACATCTCAGCGATAGACGCCAGACGGCTAAGGAGAAACGAACAAGAGAGCATCGCCAGGCGAGCCTGCCACCGAGAACTGACCCCAGGAGACACTGTCATCGTCAAGAACCGCGCACCGCCCAAGAAAATGTCCCTAAACTTTGAAGTACGACCATGGACAGTCAGTGCGACCAACCACAGCATGGTCACCGCCACCCGAGGGGGAGAAACCGTGACACGCAATGTGTCACACTTCAGGAAGGTGCCTCCGGAAATGTGGGAGAAACCATCAACACCCCCGAGAGAAGACGAAAGAGAAACGCTGCAGACTCGAGGACCGGCACCAACGGATAGTCTAGCCACACCAGGAGATGCAGACAGACCGCACGCGCCCAATGAGAGAACCGAAGCGGAAATCACCAAAAAAGACATGCCCAAGGAAAGAAGCACCCGCTACCGTCTGAGAGAAAGGCCCAAACCGTCATGCCGTCTCCAGGGGTATATAGTAGACGGAATCTATAGGCGAACACCCACGCCAAGATGAACTCCAAGAAGGACACGACTGAAAGCAGGAGCATTACGATGTGCGTTACTTCGTAAGTCGTAATAGTTCACAAGATCCCGTGTTAATTGCCGTGTTGTTAATTGTGATGCATACATATCTCCAAGTTGGGGAGGAATGTGGTGTCACGTGACCCTACGCGTGAGGTCACGTGACACAGGATGAATAAAGGAACCACCGGAACTGACGTATCCACGTCAGTCCGGGTTTATGCACTCCAGCGACAAGTCGTGTGTTTTATTGCGCGGCGGCTGTTCCCGCGCCGCGCCCCTGAACCAGCCCGCCCCCGCGTATCAGTGGAGGCCTGAACGTTACGCTGGAGTCCCGGCCAATACTAACATCACAAGGGTAGCAGTTTCAGTTTCAGTCCGAACTTCACCAGCTGAGTGTGCTCTGGGGGGGGGGGTGGTCAGCGCGGGGTTGTGAGGATCCCGGGAGTCGTGAGCTGCATATGCGAAAAATAAGGCTGACTGGGCTTTGAAAATCAAAAACCACTACATATAACACACTATGGTTTCTCCACTTGGAGCTGTGAGGAGGTGAAAGAATCAGGAGTTCTGAAGGTGCTTTTCCATCACTGATCTGAGAAATCGTATGCAAGTTCTCATGTTTCTCCTATGAAGTGACTGCTGTGAGAATATTGTAGTACATGATCTTCACAGTGCTACGAAACTGAAAAGCTAAACTAGTGCAGCAAGTGCTATACATATAGCTGTGGGGTGCATTTAAAGGCCCCAAACAGAAGTCCCTTTCACCTGAATGGAAGGCATATAAACCCTGCAACAAAATCGGCCTGGCTTTTGCTTTTATTTTCACATGAATGGCAGGCATTTAAACATTGCAACAAAAATGTCCTGGCTTTTTGCTTTTATTTTCACATGAATGGCAGGCATTTAAACACTGCAACAAAAACAGCCTGGCTTTTGCTTTTGTTTCATGTAAAGTTAAAGAGCCATGTGGCTAGGGGCCTACCTATCATTACCAATGGACAAACAGCAGTACATTTACAAAAGAAGGAGGAATCAAAAAATCCTCTAACATGGAAAACAGGATTTTTCAGTATGGAAAGCAAAAACGGCCTGCACATGTGTTTGCAAATAAAAACGGCTTTAAAAAGTCACAATGTAAAAAATATCACTGCTCACAGAAAAATGTCAGGAAAGCAAAACATGATGTATGGGCTGACCAAAGCAATGCATATTATGTTTCAACCACAAAACTCCAGTGACATTTGAAGAGGCACTTGGTCTTCAGGAAAAACCTGTTTCTGGCTGAGGAAAAAAATTCACAAAGGAAAGCCCCACTTCCAGCTGAATGTCATATCTCCCAACTAATAACCCTGCACAAGCAAGTTCACGGATAAGTACCGCTTTGCTGCTCAGGAGGAGTGTTTCTGCTTCCTGCTGGACCTGTGTTCCTTTTTTGCTCATATATTGACTGTGGGGGCAGCTATCAACGTTATCAGTGGACTTTTGCGCTGATTGTGCTATCTTTGATTGACACTCCCATTGCACCCGCCCAGGAAACAGCATGGTTTGCTTTTCATAAATTTGGCTTGCACACGCACAGCGCGCGCGCACGAGTAAGTTCACGGATAAGTTCCGCTTTGTCGCTCGGGAGGACTGTTTCTGCTTTCTGCTGGACTTGTGTTCCTGGTTTGCTCGTGGATTGACTGAGGGGGCAGCTATCAACGTTATAAGGTGATTTGAGCTACGCGTCACGACAGTGCTTCAGTGAACGCTGGTGTTTCTATTATTGATTGCTTTGTTTGTTTGTTTTCAGTGGACTTTTGCGCTGATTGCGCTAACTTTGATTGACACTCCCACTGCACCCGCCCAGGAAACAGCATTGTTTGCTTTTCATAAATTGGGCTCGTACGCGCACATCGCGTGCGCACGAGCAAGTTCACGGATAAGTTCCGCTTTGCCGCTTTGCTGCGACGTAGCAGCTGTGGCTCCGCCTCTCTTTTGGGAGGTTTTTAAGCCGTGAAGGGCAGTCTTTGAGCGAAATCTAATCTAGCTCGTTCGTACAGAGTCAAAGGTAACGATTGTTTTACTTCTTGGGAAATTGTTTTGATTGATTCATTGCTCATGGTATTTGTTGCATACTCTTCAAAAACAAATATGCCTGACAATATTGCTAATTTATGTACCACATGCACTATTCCGCAAATGTTTCAATCTCAACTTCCACCTTTTACCCTGTCATCAAGGTTTGCAGGCACTCCTTCCACTAATTTGCACACCTCGGGTTTCAGCACAAAAAGTTAACAGTGAGCCAAAGGTGTGTACTCCATCACAAACAGCTAGAAGCAGGAGTCTTGCTGCATATTCCACCCCGCCTGCATCAGTGGCACAGACGATTTCCAGTGTGTTTGTAGCGGTAACTCACACCAAAAACATCATCTCGGATCAAACTATTCTAGCTTCTTTAAAAGCCAGAAATGTTAAGAGGAAATTTAGCAAAAAGTCTTTACCGAGTATATCTCCCATTCCATCTATGGTTACAGATAGCACTAACATATCAATATATGCGAGTCAATGCGAATCACCCATATCTATACGCAGTGAAGGGCATTGTACGCCAACTGAGGGACCATTTCATGACTCCTCAACGCCTTCGGATTCTTCCCTCACGTCTTTCGCTCTTCCTACTCCAAGGCCATTGAAGCTCACCCTTTGTGTTCACCACCCGTGGCCTCTAACATGATGGAATTGGCTCTTACTGCAGTTAATACCTGGGTTCTAAGTCTACATAAATTATTTGAACTGATGCATGATAAATTGAACAAACAAGCTCTCTAATTGGAAGAGCTTGTACTGTGGACACAACATCAAAATCAGCTTCAAAAAGCGTTTTTCCACCATCTTCTATTCAATCCCATGATTTGGAAGACTCAGTCATTATTTGTGGCAATATGACTGACCAAACACAATCCATACATTTGGCACAACCACAAGACATTGACATCTCTTGCCCAGGCAACTCTGAGGTAACTATGTAATTATCACAGTTCCCTAACATTATCCGTGCAATTGAGGATGACTGCGATAATCATGGTGTGAATATGATACCCTCCAAAAAAACTCAGAAGTTTTGCATGTCGGAGAAGGAGTGTCTGATACCCCCGCTCCCACAATGCAGCATGTCTTGGGAACTAGGGGTAAAAAACCTTTTTGACATCAACCTCAAAGACATTTGTCAATTATGAAAAAAACTAAGAACATGCCTGCCCTTAGAGGGGTCAAAACGACTCTTAATGCCTTCTTTAAAGCAATAGGAGGCTCTGTTCCCATGGCTCAAACAGATCGTAGTCAGCTGTCAGCCCACAACACTCTGGCAGTTGTTGTGAACTGTTAGCCGGTCATAACATGAACTTACCCACAAGAGATTTATTGTCCACTATTGATCTTGTAAAGAAGCCTGATCCAACACAGGATGTATCCACACAAAAACGAACTCTTGCATATTTGCCCTTGGACTCTCTTGTAGAGACTATTAGACAAACAGAGCCTGACCATAATGTGCTCGTAAATACTGTCCCTTGTGAAAAAAAAGTGTCTCCTTTAAACCTATGCAACATCCGTCTTCTTTGCCACCAAAGGAACAGAGTCGAGTGGCTATAGCCCAACTGAAACAGGCGGTAGATGCACACCTATTAGAAAGGCTTTCTGGTACGACCAATCAATACAGGAGTATGTTACAACAAGTTCAATTGGCAGATTCCATCTATGCTCACTCTGAATGTCAATCCTCCAAATCTCCACAACAAACACCAGAGGCTCGCAAGAATGCAGGAAGGTTGCAAAATACTTAACATATACCCTAGGTCAGACACGAAAGAACAGCTTTACCAGTGAGCGACCTCCTACTAATTCACAAACACTACCACAGCTGTTAAAATCTTCATACTTTTCTTTCATTCTAAAATGTAGAGAAGGGTCCCATCCAACATATGACCTTAACAGAAGTAGTGTTTTAAACATCTTCAAAGATGTTGCTGAACTACAGGATGTTACTTCTAGAGACATAGATCAGATTGAGTTTATTTCTGACGCATCATGTTCTATTGTCAGACTATGGATCCCATCAGGGGTGGTGGAAAATACCATTTGGCAGGCGAAAATGTCCTTGTTTGAGATAGGTTTTCTTCTGGCACAAGATCTGAAATGTAATCCAAATCAGTCCAAGGGTCAAATATCCAAACCTAATATATATCAGAGCACACAGGTAAGCAACACCAACAATGCAAGAATGCAATTTATCAAGGAATTAACCATTAACGACAGATAACCAACACACCCTAAAATTAGCCAGTTGGAACACGAGAGGGCATACACATCTTCAAGCTTCTATCAAGAGTTTGCCTTTCCTCTCTCACATATTAGCCTTACAGGAAACATGGCTAATTATGCCCCCTATATGGGACGGATATGATGTTGTACTCCTTCCAGCGTTGCTAACCAGGGGTAGACCCTCCTCGGGATTCCTTGTGGCTGTCAACTGCCAAATGGGGTTATCCATCACACCCTAGGCAGCAGAAAATATTCATCTTCAATTGGTGTTAAAGTTACAATTGCAGCGCTGTCATTGGCTGTTCTAAATATATATAGAGACCCAATTGCTTGGGCAGACGAAGCATTTTACAATGGTTTGACTAGATTATTAGAGTTGATCAATATATCAGCCTCCACCTCACATACCATCATCTTGGGAGACCTGAATCTAGATTGTTGCAATCGAAAGCGCCAAATTCAAAAAATTGTTACCTGGCAAAATGTTATGGCAGACAGGTACTTTGTAATGGTTAATGGTGCAGTCGAGGGTAATACACCAGCCCACACAACGTGGTTTCAAAATAACAATACAAGCACCATTGATTATATTTACGTCAATCAGAATCTGTTTAGAAAGACACAAAAGTTAGTCATTACCGCTCAACCCCACAGTGACCACAAGCTGCTTGCCCTCTCTATTGCATGGAATTTACCAAGCTGAGAGATTTAACAGTGACAGGGGTTTTGGGGTAAATAGTGCAAGGACAAGACTGAAATGGACTAACTTCAAAGTTTTTGAGTTTGAACACCTGGTACTGCGTGACATGATAAATGTTGGAGTTCAATATACAGAGATCCTTGTGCCATTTGCTTATACGATTTCCGTACCAAGCAAATCATATATAAAACATAGTCATGCATATGATCAGGTAATCAGAGATAAAAAGAAAGAATTTAGGCAAATAAAGCATTTAATTCTTGTATCACAGACTAGTAATTGGTGGCAAGTTCTAAAATATGCTAAAACACAGTATAAAAACTGGCTACAGAGTCATAAAGCAAGATATGGGAAATTCTCAATTAGACCTGCTTGGGCCTATTGAAACCAGAAAGCAGTCCCAAGCCTACTGTATGGATGGAAACTTTGACCTTACATACTAATTTTACATTTGATAAATGGGAAGCAAAATTCTGGAAAAAGATTCTAGCCTTAACGCTATCTCTCCCTGGCTCCTGGTTGCGATACGAGTTGGGTCTAATTTCCCTGCAAGCTCTGAAATAATTGGCATCTGTGTTCATTATTTAGGAAATGTCTAATATTTACTGGAAACAATGTCATCTTAAAAGAACTAACTGCATACATGTTTACTACGAGACATGGGTTTATTCTGTTTTGGCTTAATGCTGTTTACACTATTTTGTTCAATGCGGATGTGACAACTGACACTCTGATTAACAAACCAGATAAGGCGAAAGCACAAATTTAGAAGACAGATTGGATCAAAACATGTGAATTGTGCAAAGAAAATGCGATGTTTGCCAAGCTATCTCAATAGAGCACCCCCAGTAAAATATTGCACAGCAATCTTACGATTGCGTTTTAATATTTGGCCTACTAGAGCACTGTTAATGAAACGCAGGCTGATTTCAATACAAGAAAAGTATTGCCGCTTCTGTGGCATTGTAAATATGGCGGAAACTCTGAAACATATGATTACACAATGTAGTTGCTAGAAATATTCACTTTACAAGACATTGTCGTTACTTAGGCAATTTGGAACTAGAACAATGCTGGTCAGTGATATTGAACAGTTCTTACCTTCCAATCCAAATAGCCTGTCCATTTTTTGTAAAGTCTGCATTTACAAAATGAAAACGATAATTCTCTAGGTTTACTTTCTTGATCTTTTGGGCTTATTGCCCCAAATCAAGTTAACAAGTGCAACAAAGCCTTTTTCTTTGTTTGTGGTCTGTGATCCCTTTTTTTAAAATGTTCTATGAATGGCATTACATACAGATAATTTTTGCTTCAGTTTTGAATATTGTGTGAAGTTTTAATTGTATGTCTATTGAAATTGCAATTTTACTTTGTTTTGAATTGATGTGAAATTAATGTTGTGGAAATATTTGAAAGTTTGAATTAATTCAACCAATTCAATAAAAATAAAAAATAACCCTGCAATAAAATCTGGTGCTGCTGAAGGCATCAAGACGGTATCCCCCAGACCTGCTGACTAGGAAAGCATGGACTTCAAAAGAAAGCCATGCTTGGCTGGTGCATGACTAAAAGGTGTCAATCCTTGTTGCACCCACTGCAAGGAGCACACACTAACTTCAAAGAGACTCATAAAAACCTCTGACCACAGGCTGGCCCAGGGGAACAGATGTCTGTGTGGGAGGAAGCCGCCATCCCATTTGCTGAGCAGGAACACCCACAATTAATTTAAAAGGCTATTTTCATTTTAGGCATTGTGTGCAGCAACCATAATGTATGTGGATTGAGTTCATTTTTATACCATTTTTCATGTAATTTTCAGGCGGTTTTGGGGATATAAAACGCATCTACCTGTGACTCTGAGAACTATAAAGCCAGTTAAATTAGGTTTCTGGCTGATATGAACATGTTGGAAATGTGAGAGTTGGTGAAAAGATGGAAAATTAAATTAGGGATATGCTTGATAACTTACATATTCATAACTGTGGTACATTTTATGAAAACGACAAAAATGTGATACATGATCATGCTACATCGTACAGATTTGGGAGTCGGCTTATCTAATTCCCGATGATCAGCTAAAACAGAAAATATGTTTAGTATGGCAGTTGCTAGTACAATTATGAAGTTGTGATACATAACTAGTTTTTACCAAAAAGTTGAAAGGACAACAAAGGATTATGACAAATGGGAAAAGACAGATGTTGCTCCTAACCCCTAAACCAATCCTGACTTGGGGCGAAGAGACAGAGGGTAACTGTCCAATCGTAGCAGCAGAGATTATTGCAGGGAACTTCTCCTAGTTTGTAAAATTAGTGATGTAATTTCTGCTATATAAGGGGGACTGCACTGCGACAGGGGAGAGACATACGAAAAACCAGGGAGACAGAAAATGGAGGAGGACGGAGAGAAGGCTGCTGGAACTATCTTTCCAGAGTGTCCTGAGATGCATCTGGCTTTCCTGAACCTTAAATAGATGCTTGCTATGTAAGTAGCAATAACCCCAGCCCTAAATTACATAAGCCCTTCATTCTTATAACATTGCATCCAATAATTCCCCATTGAAATTCCCCATTGAAAACCTCAATTGCCAGTGCATTTTAGTCATCTCCCCACTAAAGAATCCTTTATTTGCCCGTGTAGTTCAGTTATCTCCCCATAGAAGAATTTCATGTCTGCCTATGTATGTTAGCAAATCCCCATTGCAAAGCCCCTCATTTCTCTATGTAAATCCTTAGTATTTTTCTAAGTAAATCAATTAATTCCCCATTGAATTTCACGGGATTAGGATTGGTGGAATTCGAAACCAGCAATCTTTGTCCCCGTGTTTTTTTTAATTGTTTAGTTATGAAGCGTTGCCCCCAAAAGAATTAATCCTATTGTGATCTAAGAAACACATTTGTCCCTGTGTTTAAATTGAGCCCTGATAAATGAATTTCCATTTGCCACTGTATTGTCCCTTTGCATTTGTCATTCTGAACCAAACTGATTTCCCTGTGTGAGCTAAACCCTTTCGCAAAGCCTACCTGCCATTTGCAGCCTCAGTAAAAAAAAAAAAAAAAGAATTCCATTTCCATTTTCTTTTCCATTGAAATGTACTTTGACATCCCAAAAAACCTGATTTTCTGTTTCTGTTCCTCTTTCCCTATTGTGTGGTCAAAACGGTTTTTCATTTGCATTCCCTTTCCATTGCCCATGGTCTGCATATTCTAAAAATCAATGTTCTCCTTGTGTTCTGATTAATATTCCCTAAATGCTCTTCCTGTCTCCCTAAACATAAGCAAACGAATTCCCTATTTTTCCATCTCTTTCCCCTAGCATGTGTGAGAAATAATTAAAAAAAAATATTCTTCCATTGGTGCTCCAAAAATGGATTTTCCCCTGCTTTGCTGGCTCCCCGTCTTGTTTCTGTGGGCACCATACCAAAACCGATTCCCCCCCTGTATTCTTACTCCCTACCACTGCCTTCCATTGAAAGGAATCAAGTCTAATTAATCTTTGGGGGTTGAGTGTTTCAGGGGGGGTGCTTAACGCTAGTGCTATCACTGTGTTGAATTATTTTTTGTTCTGCCATTAAAAAAAAAAGGAAGTAACTGTGACAGTATATCTTAACGTGGTTGTTTACTAGAGAGATTGCATTTTGTGTTGTCACAACATTGATGGCTGCTGTAATCGGTTGATTTTCCTTTTTGATTAAATAATAAATTAATAAAATATCTTAATGATACACACTGGCCTGGTTCCTAGTCCATTGTGACACAGGGTGTTTGTCGAGGTTTGGTGCAAGACGGGTTGTAGGGATACTCAAAAAGAATCCATAGCATACTAAAAAAATAAAAAGCGTTTTATTGTGCGCCACATTCATTGTAGGCGAAGGAGTTCCCTGGCTTGTGTGTGCTGTGTAATAAACCGCGACAAAGTGGGGGCTCATGCCGTGATTGATAAAAGTGTTTTCACCTGTGGCAGTGTAGCAGAGCAGATTAGCCCATTGGAGGTATTGTTACATTTAGTGGATAGAAAGCCAGTTACATTGTGAAGGCGCTAGCCAAACTTGTACCCTAGGTGTCAGGGCTGTGTGTGTAAATAAAAGATTGTGAATACAAACTAGGCAAGAGCAGGGTTGAGATTTTGCTGTCAGGTGCAGAACACATTTTACAATGAGCATCGTAGAAATGAACATGGCTAGGAAGCACCTTCTAACCAAATTGTTCATTAAAGGTGAATGGGTGGAACAAGAACATGAAGCCTGGCAATCTAGAATGATGCAAGAGTTGACCGCTATAAACATGGATGTGTTGCAGGATAGTGTCCTGCTACATCAAGCACTGAAAGATTTTTATGACACAGACCACCAGAGATGAGCAAATTAAAATGGTCCCGCTCACTGCATATATGTACTTCCATATGATGATCTTGGAAGAAAGATACCAGGAGAGTGTAGCCTCTGTGAAATATCAATGTGAGTTATTGGAGCAAGCACAGAGAGAGGTAGGGCAGGTAGAAGAGAAAGTGCCACAGAGCCAGAATTCAGAGTTAGAATTAGGAGACATTATTCAGCAGCTGAAGGATGAGTAAGCGGTACAGCAAAAAATACATTCAGAGCGGGAGTCTCAATTTTCTGCACTGAGAGAGAAGTGTAAATAAGGGGTTGAGAACCTGAAAGAGAGTCAACTAAAAGTGAACCAACAAGTGGCATACAATAGAGCCTGCTTAGAGGACAAGTGTGCAACTCCTCCTCTCCCCTGCTGATCTCCTGGCTGAATCTGAAACTACACTAGTTACCTGGCTACCCTCTGATCTCAGACCCAGGTCCCCTCCCCGCTAGTTGCACACCTGCACTGCCTGGCAACCCTTGCACTCGGGGACTGTTTCTGTATCCCTACAGCCCCTAGTAGCACACCTGATGTCTGCACTTACCCTTGCACTTGCCACCAGCTGGCCGCACTTTTATTTATGTATTGTCTTTATTTATTTTACTGTTACCCTATGTACTGCACTGCCCCCTCTCCACCCCGCACTTTTCCCCTTAACCCCTCCCCCTCAATGTCACCTGGCCTAGTAGGATCACTGTCTCTGTCTTCCCTCTATTGCCCCTCCCTTGCCTCGTCGCACCTTGAAACACTTGTGTGTAGGCGCATTATAAATGCCATATAATATCATATATCATTTCAAAATCAGATTAAGCAATTGAAAGAGGAGAATAACCAGTGGGTCATAAAGGAGGTCGATTCCCAGATGGAATTTGACCAGGAGCACCAGAAGTTGAGCGCTATGAAACAACAGAGAGATCACCTCAGTGCACAAAATAGCACACTGTGTCAGGAAAAAGATGCCCTGTGCCAGTTAAAGACAAACCTGGAGAAAAGTGAGTCATGTTGTCAGGAACTGACTCACATGAGGGTAGAAAATGAAAAATTAATGGGACACATAAGGCAAGTAGACTTGGATTTAAAGCAGACAACACAGGCCAAAAATGCACAGACTGAGGAGATTAGTCTCCTGCAAAAGAAGAGGTCTGAGTATTTCCAGATAATACAAGATTCACAGAAAGAAAATGAGACCCTGTTTGAGGAAAACAAGGGACTCCATCCCCACGTAGTGGCACAAAGCAAGGTTATAGAAGCTACTAAAGCTCTGGTAGCAGAGCTCAAAGCTCAGGCCCCAATCTACCACCAAGAGAAAGGGGCTGAGAAAGATAAAGCAGAGGGATTGGAGAAGGAAATGCCTAGACTCAATCAGGCCTTGAGACACCCCGAACAGTTAGGGTTTGGAAGGGCAAACCCTGACCATGGTGCAATGCCCTCTTTAGAAGGGGCTTCAAGCCAACTCACCACATTATATGCACAAGGCGCTGTACATTTCGTGTCTACCAGTTCACAAGAACCAGGAACCATGAGGCAGCTGGACTCAAGTAGGCCTAGTATAACTGATATTGATGGATGTGCATCGTTAATTAGGTTTAAAAACATCTTGGCAAATACATCTGACCAGGAGGACTACTATGATGAGAAGGTCAGGGAGTTAGACTGACAGAAACACAGGTTACAAAGGGACCATCTGGTCCACTTTGCAGATAAAGAAGAATCAGAGTTCAGGCCCCAAAAGAGCATCTTGAAAACCTCCACCCATTCAGGCAAGTAGGGGGAGTTCTCCACCACACCCGGAAGAAGGAAGGAGTCAGATGAATACTCCCTTGTGCGAAAAAAAATGAGCCCAAGGGAAGTGACCCCGAGAGTCCACAATACAGCAGCGGAGAAGCTCCTAGACCCTGTCATTCCGGAAGGGATTGCCAGTCTCAAAGAATCAGGGACTGCCTAGAGGACAGGGAGTGGACCACAAATAGTAGCAGCTCTGAGTCCAAATGGACTCAGATGCAGCGGAAAAAGAAGGCTGCCAAACAAAAGAGAACCCTGGTAATAAAAGCCATCAGAAACTTCATGACTCCCTACCACAATAATTCCAGGTACGCTGTCTGGGAGAATCTGGAGCTGTATGACCAGATGATGATGTCATTTGGCATCAAAATGGGTCAACGTGCTCACCTTGGAAGCAAGATGACACAGAGCACCACAGGTTCAATCCCCGGGTCCGCGCTTAGAAAGCTCTGGGTATTAAGCGTGTTATAAATAACCCATCATATCATAATTCCATGGAGTTTGTCAAGTGAACATTCTCCCTGGAATACTCCAGCTTCTTTGCTGGGCTGGAGGATCAAAATCCTTCAAGATGGTCTACCTACAAGGCAGCCATCTTGAAACACTTCTCTGTGCACAGGAACCCTCAGGACTAAGTAAGCCCACAAAGCAGCCTACAACCTGCAGTGCAGAGAGGATCAGGCACCAAGAGAGTTTGTGCAAGAATTGAAGCGGGCATTTGCCCAGACCTCTAGACGGGTGCGCACACATAGTACGGAGTTTATCGATACTTATTTTCGTGCCCTCTCTAAGTACATCATGACACAACTGGTTAGGTACTTCAACGATCAAAGGACCCTGAATTGGGTAATTTAACAGGCTACCAGGATCTATGAAGTCCAAAAGCCAGTGGAAAACAAAAATACTCCAAAAATCCCAAACCATCCAATAACCCCGCTGCTACCAAGGTGGCAGAGGTGAAGAATACCCCCATTTTTGACCTAGAAATGGGGGGAGGCCTAAAAATACTCCTCCCTCTAATAAACCAAATGAGAGGCAGGGGAGACCCTCTGATCAGTCCCAAGCGGGTGGTAGTCAGGCAGGGTATCCCACAAATGCGTCACCTGACTCTGCCAGAGACATAGGCCCAAGATGCAAGGGTAATAGACCTGTCTTGGGGTATGTATGGACTCCCCTGGCACAAGAGGGGGGATCCATTCAGGTAAGTAAAGCCCTGGGAAACAACCCTGGAAACTTCCCACAAAAAGTCTGACAGAACCTCCCTTTGGAAGAAAGAAATATTCCATCCTCCAACTTACGTTTCTTCCCTACGTAACCTCCAAACCCCTACTTCCAGAATAATCCTCGTCTCTCTCCCCGCTGTCAGGATTCTAGACCCCCCCTACCAACCGTAGAGAATGTCACAACTGGAGCGCCAGGTCCAAAGTCTGACCCAAGACCTGAATCGCACGTTGAAGGCTCAGCAGGGTCCAAATGAACATGGCTGCCCAGAACAGCTCTAACTCAGGGTCTGGTGCCTCGGAGCAATGACGGGGAAAAAACCCAGACAACCAACAGGTTCCGGAGGAGGCCCGGGGGGAAGGGAGATGCAAAGCCCTAGAGGAAGCTTCCTTTCTCACCTGTGAAAAACCCCAAGAAACCTCTGACCCTGAACCCAAATCTCCTACCCCTGAAGAGCTGCAACCTAGGGAACAGAGGGTAAGTAGGAGAAACTAGAGGACAAACAAAACCCATTTCGTGGAGGAAGTCTGCATCATCCAGTTTGAAGGGGAAGAATCCCTGGAGGATTCAGGGAAGAACATCTTCTCTTTCAGGGATGGGGGGATTCCTCCCAAGGAAAAATGGGTCCCAAAAGATTTGAACTTAGACTGGTTAAGAGTGGGGACTGACCCAGAACCACCAATTCCTGAACCTCAACCATGTCACCCAGATGACTCTGCAATCAATGAAGGATCTTCCTTCCAAACCGGTTCAAGTCACAGTATCCAGGAAAAGGGGGCATCAAAGAATCAGGGGAAAAAGGGGATTCCATAATCCCACAGATATCTGGGTGGCTATTTATTTTTTCAGATTCCCAGACTGCAACACATAAAATTGCCAAAGATCACACCGTGTCGGAGTACAAAATAAAGAAATTAACTGCCAGATTGGCCCAAAATGCACATTTCCTTTGCCCCTTTAGGAGAGAGAAGGCAGGTTTTATGCCTCCGTCAAGGTACACGCCAAGGTGCATTTTCAGCGCTGGTGGATACTGGTTCCCAAGCTACCCTTCTGTCCAAAAGGGCATTTGACCAAATTAATTCAGGAAGGGGGGAGCGTCACCAAATTCCCCTCTCACCTCTTCCTGGACAACTCTAAAACTTCGACGGAAATTACATTTCTGTCGAGGGGACTGTGGATCTGGCGATTAAAATTGGGCAACATAGGGTGAAACACCCGGTAATAGCCGTCACTCCAGAGGGCACACCTTATCTCCAGGGGAATTACCTCCTCCGGATGTTGTCACCCCTGACAGACTGTGTGACCAAGGTCCTCTGGACACAGACTAACCGGCCAGTAAAACTAAAACAAAGCACAAACTACGTAAGTCTAAATGGCACATGCCACATGATTGTACAGCAGTCTGACAAAATTAAATTCCACTTTAGGAACTTTCTGGTGATGGGAACCCTTCTCCATTTTTGAAAATCAACCTTCCTTCCAGTTTCAGGTGGCATTCCACACTGGAAGGAAATACCCTGAAATTGTATACTTATCCACAATTTGAAGAGAACCCACATCCCATGACAAAAGATGATGAAAAAGCAGCTTGGAGCTTGGCTGATATCCAGAAAAAGGGTGGACAGCTGTTTCTCCCTATTCAGGTGAATGTGGCTGCGGGTAGCCTGTTCTCACCAGAGTATCCCTGAATAATAGAAAAAGCTTCATCAGCGAAGCGTTATTCAGGAAGCTCCCAAAAGATCAGCCCATTCCCGCATTTAAGTTGATTGACAAGTGGGAAATGGGCCTGGAAACTCCAAATTCCAAACATCTTCTGCCTAGCAGGTGCATGCTAAAAACTTCCATTGGTGATAAAAGCATAGATCATAATTGCTGGGTTGTGAGAGATGTCCCCTCTGCCTTCTACTAAGGTAGTGACATTCTCAATCGATTCACAATTAATTTGGACCTAATTAATTACAAAGTCTGGTCCCGATTGGGGGCAACCCCATGGGCTTTGACAATCCTGAGAAAGCATTTCAGTCAGCCCAATTGCTGCCGTATTCAGTTGAAGTTCAAACCAGAGAAGAGGTCACAATCACAGGACTGATGCAATAATTCACTATTCCCTTGAAAATTAAGCGAGGACAGAACCTCCAAAACTCAGAGGCTTATATACATTGAAATTATCAATGCCAGCAGTAAGGGTTGTATTTGAACCCGACTCCACTAGTCGACCTAGAACACGACCCCATTCGAATATTGGTGGATAACAACGACTCTTGGGGGGGCGTGGCTTGATGGCCGCGTAGAAGGACGTGCTCTGGAGGGGCTCCCTTGATCCGACATCGATCCTGCCGGGAAATATGATGTCTGCAGGCACTTAAGACGGTCACCAGCACACACACCGACTCATGAAGAGCTGGTGTTTGCACTGGGCACCAGAAAACTGGCTGCGGTAGCTGAATGAGGCAGATGCAGCAGTCTGCGATGAGCTTGGAGCCCGTGACATGGAGGCGGACAAGATGGCCGGCGGCAGACAAAGGGTCATAAAATGACCACGGAGCCGCGAGAGAGTAAATCCGTCGCTGGGACAGAGCCCGTGTCTGCCGCACTGCGGAATTGTCAGCAGAGACTGGCCCATAAGGGATGAGATGCTGCCGGCTGGTTTGGATTCGTGGGACGCACTGCAGCCGTTGGAAGCATCGGTGCTGTGAGAGGTGCACCGAGCGGCTGCATGAGCCCGGCGGGGGAGCCGAAGCGAGGTCCCAGTCGGCGGACCTGCCTGGACCCGGGAACGGACATTGTGACCCGTGGCGGGCGGATGCGCGGTGAAGAACAGCGTGGCCCCGGATCGCTGGGGCTAAGGAGAGCCGGAGTGGCGGGACCACAGAGACGTTGCTGGCACGGAGGAGCGGTAGCCCAGCGCACACCCCACTGCACGGGCAGACCCCCGGCAGCGCGAAGGCCTTGCACTGTGGGGCCCAAGAGAGGGCAGCGCATAACGCATCCGCCCCCATAGAAGCCCGGAATACTGGGGGGCTGGGGCTGGGGCTGGACCCGTACAAGCCCAGAGCGGGCGGAACGGTCCCTGCTGCATTGGGGAAAGGCGTCGAACGGCTGGCCATAACCAAGTCTACGGTGTCTGGGGAGGCAGTCCCCCAGCGCCATAAAGGCCCCCACCCTGAAGCGGATGCTGGTGTAGGCGCGGGCCGGCGGGGGAGGGAATTTGGAAATTCGGAGCGCCCAAACTACAGAGCGCACACAGGTGACTGGGAACAGTTACACGTGGCCCAGGAAGGGGCTGAGGAGCACAAGCTCCTGCACAGCATATCAACTCTGGCACACACGCTGAGGAGACAGCCGACACGGCATACGCTTGTGGGGGGAGACGTGAATAGGGGGGCCTGAAGATGCCGGGGGGCTGACCCTCTGCTGTACCCATCCACAAATGCCTAGGAGCCAAGAGAAGGCACCTAGGACAAGATTGCAGGCTGGTGTGCCCTGAGGTCAGCGGAGGGCCAAAGTGGAGGAGCGCAGGGTCAGTGCGCGCACCTAACCACCGGCCACTTAAGGAGACACGACAGGGGCTGGATGAGCAATACTGCATGGGTGCAGGTAAGGGGGAGGACACAGTCCATTCTAGGAGGGCGGCGTGCAAAAGGGATATACCCGAACACGACTAAAGCGGCCCCTGAATGCTGAGAGTGGTTTGACGCCACGTTGGAGCTCGCAAGTGGGTTGGTGCTGATGGCACGCGTCCGTACGGCACAACACAATGGCCAACAAAATCGTCAGACCTAGGACCAAGCAGCCCACGCTGGAGACCTACGCCAGGACACCTCCATGGGGGGAAGAGGGCAAAAGCAGAGACAACACTGCCACAGTGGCAGCGGAGACACCAGGCACGATCCAGGAGGTGCTGGCAGCGATAGCGGACCTGAAGATTGCCTGGGAGACTAAACTGGGCCTGGGAGACTAAACTGGGCCTGGCAATGAATGACCTAAAAGTGGGACTGGACCTCAAGATCGGAGCGGTTCAGGAAGAAGTTAACCTGCTGAGACAGGACGTGAGGACACTTGCGGAGCGCACCGGAAACCTGGAAAAGGAGATGGCCCCAAATATGGCGGCATGCACCGCCCATGGATCGGAACTTCATGCCCTGGCGCAGCGCGTGGGTAACCTGGAGAACAGGGCAGAGGAAGCAGAAGGGCGCGCCAGACGCAATAACATTCGTATTGTAGGATTGTCAGAAGGAATGGAAGGGCCTAACCTGACGGAATATGTGGAGTCCATGCTCCTGCAGGAAATAGCTGGTGGTGCACTGACCCAGGGGTTTGCAGTTGAAAGGGCACACCGGGCATTAACAAGGAGACCGCCCCCGGGAAACCCCCCACGGCCGCTGATTGCAAAGATTCTAAATTACCGGCAGAAGATACTTGAATTCTTCCGAAAGGGAGGTACGATCGAAAGGGGGCCAGCGAAAATCACAGCGTACCCAGACTACACTTTGCATGTACAACGCAGCAGGATGAACTTTGGGTCGGTGAAAAGGAGGTTGAAAGAGGCTGGCCACAGATATATGTTGCTTTATCCGGCCAAACTGAAAGTGTTCCACAAGAACAAAACCCTGTTTTTCGAGACGCCGGAGGATGCTATGGACTGGCTTGATATGCAGGGTCGCCCCCAGGAACCAGGGATCCAGACAGGAGCTGCGGAAGATAAGTAACACACAGCTGGGTCATCTTTGGAGACACAGCACAAGACACTGGGACTATAGTATAGTGCTAAATAAACCTGTGCGGAATGTGTGGTAGAAAATATATGCCTGCAAGACCCGCTAAAAGCAAACAAGCAGGAGCTCCTGGGAGACACCCCTTGAACCCCATAGCATTTCGCTTAGTTAGGTTACTGTTAGTTCGGTGACCCCCCGCGGGGTCCTAGTCCTCGAGACAGGACCAGACACGAGTGGGCCTGAGATCCAAGGATGGGGCTGGGCATTTGTTGGGGTTGGGTAGGGAGGGGGAGGTGGGTGTTGTGTGCAGTGGTGTAGGGTGGGGAAAAGGGGGAGGGGGAGTTGTTGAGGTTGGGAGGGTTAAGAGTCGGAAAACGGGCCATCTAGGAAGACATCAGAGGAAGTGGGGAAAGGAAGGGAACCAAGTCAATGGCGTCGGGTAATCTCAGAGTTGTGACCTGGAATGTGCGGGGCCTCAATAGTTACTTAAAACGTAATAAGGTGATGATGTACCTAAAGAGGATGCAGATTGACATAGCTCTGCTACAGGAGACCCACCTCACCAAGGAGAAGTTGGAGGTAGTTAAGAGAAAATGGAAGGGCAACGTCATAGAGGCCACATACTCAGCATATGCGAGAGGCGTGATAACATGGGTGGCACCGCATGTACCATTTCAGTTGCTCAGATCAACCACAGACCCAGAAGGTAGACTGGTGGTGGTGGTGGGGCTCCTGGAGAACAGAGAAGTGAACATTATAAATTTGTATGCCCCCAACCATGATACGGCGGCATATTATAGGTCCCTGTATAGCACAATTAGCCCCCTGGTGGGTGGCGCAATGGTGTGGGGAGGGGACTTCAATTGCACCCTGAACCCCAGCATAGACAGGTCAGATGACAGGTTAGAAAGGCTTGCGCCAGCAGCCAACGCACTGCGGACGCGGTTGATAGACCTTGGCCTGGAGGATGTGTGGAGACGGCTGCACCCAATGGAAAGGCGATATTCGCATTACGCAGCACCACATGACCTGCATACGAGGCTGGATTCCGTGTTTGCCGTCACCGAGAAGTGGGAGAAATGGTGGGTGCGGAATACAAGGCTCGGGTACTTTCCGATCATTCGCCTTTGGTCATAGAGTGGAGACATCAACCCCCCAGAGCGTGAATCCTGACGTGGAGGCTGAGAGCTGAGGCCCTACAGGATGCGGGATTCTGGGAGGACTTGAGGGAGGCCATCGAGGAATATTTTGAACTCAACACGGGCAGTGTACGCTCTGTGGGTACAGTATGGGAGGCATTTAAGGTGGTGGTGCGTGGGGTGGCTATATCAAAATCCAAGGGGCTCCTAGGGGGTATTGAAGGGGAACTGCAGGAAACAGAAAGAGAGCTAGAGGGCCTGATACAAAGTGAGGGGACCACCCGAGAGGACAGCGCCAAGATAAGGGACTTGCAGATGGCCTGTAGTGAACTCTGGGACAGATTATGCAAGCTTAACTACAAGAAATATACAGAGAGGCAACATGCGGGGGGAGGGGGGACAAGCCGGCTAGATTATTGGCCTGGTTATATAAAAATGAGACACCCCACCAAGTGATCACAGAGGTCAGGGATGCTGAAGGTCATATCTGTAATACTCAAGAAGGGGTAAACGAGGAATTCCTCAAGTATTACAAACAATTATATGAGGACGCAGGGGAAGATATGAGTCAAGAAATACTCGAAACAATAGGCGACATAGGGCTTCCCACCTTGGATGACCTAGAACGCCCAGATCTAGAGGCCCCCATCACCTCGGACGAGCTTGAGGCGGTGATCCAACACCTGCCCACAAGTAAAGCGCCCAGGTCGGACGGGCTACCTAGCGAGTTTTATAAAACACTTAAGCAGGAGCTACTCCAGCCACTGCTGGCCATGTTTAATGAAGCTTACAAGCAGGGGGAACTCCTGGCGTGCCTCCGTGAGGCAGTGATCATCCCGCTCCTGAAACTGGGCAAGCCGGACGTGGAGTGCGGGTTTTATAGGCCCTTGTCTATGCTTAATCAGGACAGTAAAATACTCACGGCAGTGCTGGCTAATAGGCTTAAGAGGGTGATTGGCAACTTGATACATCCGGACCAAACAGGCTATGTTCCCGGTAGAAATATCACAGACAACCATAGGAGGCTACACCATATGATGGATCAAGCCGACGAAGACTCGGGCGAGTTGGCAATAGTGTCGCTGGACGCGGTTAAAGCATTTGATTCAGTGAGGTGGCCATGGTTGATGGCGTCCCTGAGAGGATACGGGATGGGACCAGGATACATCAGATGGGTCCGATTGCGAGAGTTAAAACGGGAACTATAATTTCAGATAAATGGCAACTCAGTAGGGGGACCAGACAGGGATGCCCCTGCTCGCCCATGTTGTATATTCTGGCATTAGAGCCGCTGGCAATTTGCCTGAGGAAACAGTACGGGGAGGTGAGGATTCGCACGACAGGAGGCACACACCTGATATCACTGTATGCAGATGACATGCTCCTTTACTTGCCCTACCCAGAGGAGAATCTGCAATATGTGCTGGAGGTGATGGATCATTATGCAATCCTCTCGGGTATATCGGTGAACCCTGGGAAGTCTAGTCTGTTCCCCTTGGGAAGGTACAGGAATACCCCACTGGAAAGGCTACCCGTCCTGCAGATACCCTGGCAGACCGAGACGTTCAGATATCTGGGCGTAAACATTTACCATAGGATAGAGACAGAGCACAAACATAACACGGAGAAAGCAATTGAGGGAATCAAAAATAGCATGGCGTTCTGGTCTAGATTACCCTTGGCTATGATGGGAAGAGCAGCGCTGCTCAAAATGGTGGTCTTGCCCATGCTCTTGCATTTTTTTGTGAATGTCCCGTACCTGATCCCCAGACGCTTTTTCGTGAGACTTCATGGTATGTGCAGGGGCTTCATATGGGGCAACTCCAGGAATAGAGTGGCCCTGTGGAAGCTACAGAACACATGCGATAAGGGGGGCATAAACCTGCCGGATTTTGAATTGTACTACCTGGCGGGACAGCTGTTGTATGTGGCTAGGTGTTTGTCTGCAGAGGACTCGGCGGAAGCTAGGCTTTTGTAAAATGATGCAGAGACAGTGTGGTTGCATCAAACTAAAATAGTGGGGATGGGGAGATTATTGGTGTTGGGTTGGGAAGTTTGGCGCAGAGCATGGAGAACTGTGGGAGACCCAGATCCGTTCTCTCAGCAGGTCCCGCTGGTGGTGCTATGCAGGAATGATTCCCAACTGTTCAAAGGGGTCCGCAGATACTGGGAACCGGTGGGCCTAGTTACCCTTGGAGATATATGGCAGGAGGGGGAGGTATTGGAATTTCAGAGGCTGCAGGATGAGACAGGGGTACATAGAGGCCAGTAAATTACTTATACCACGCTTATGAAACGGGTGAGGGAGAGGTGGCCCGAGACGGTGCTAGCGGAAGAACCTGATACCACCCTGGAAACGATGTATGGCGTCTTGGAGGGTGGGCCCGAAATATCTAGGATATATGAGCTCCTGAGTGCGAAGGCGGGGAGGGAGTTGCTCCAACTGAGGCATGATTGGGAGGAGGAGGTAGGAGAACCCATGACTGAGGGACAGTGGGATAGAGCTCAAAGGTACCATAAAAAGGTGTCCCGGAACGCGATACTCCAACAGATCCAGTTGTACGTCACCCACAGACCTTATTTGACCCCCGGAAGAATAGCCAGGTTTGGAGGCTCGGCTATACAGAAATGCCCCAGGTGTGGGGAGGAGGAGGCGGAGCTGCTGCACATGTTCTGGGCTTGCCCTGAGGTGCACAGATTCTGGGAAGATATAAAGACTAAAATAGCCGGTGGGGGAGTGGTGCTTGATGTGGGGTCTGCTTGGGCGTGCATGCTGGGGGGGTTTTCCCAGGCCACGTACCTCAAAGCATATCAGCAAGATGAAGGACCTGGCCTATATCTTGGCCAGGCGCAGAATAGCGATGTGCTGGAAAGCGGCCCATAGGCCTAGGGTGGAGGCATGGTGGGCAGACCTCTTGAAATGGGCGGAAGCAGAAACTGCGGTTTGGTATGAAGCTGTCACTAGGGGGGGAGAAGAAGAAGTGGGCCCCTTGATAGCCTGGAGGCAACTGGTGACCTCAATGGTAAACCCTCACCAGGTCACTCACACAATGGAAGACTTGGACGAATTGACAAGTACTGAGATACCTGAGAATGCTCATGCAGATGGCACGGCCGAAGCGACTCAAGTTTGTGGGGAGGGAGGGGGGAGGACGGAGGATGACATTATATAATGTGATGTTTTGATATTGACCTTTGAACGTCCTAAATGGTTGTAATGTTTGGTGTGTTGTTTGTTCAAAATAATAAAAACTGTTTAAAAAACAAAAAAAAACAACGACTCTAACGACTCTAGGAGTATCGCTATGGCCACAGACACCTTTATCGGAATGGCGGTTGATGCCCAACATTTTTCCATTGACTTAGGGAATGAGCCCATTGGACAGATTCCAAATGACTGTTACCTCTGTGATGACAACATACCCCCAGAAAAGATTTTCACCCGGCAAGGTGGGAATTTATTGGTGTACTCTTCCTGAAATTATGGGGGGGAATAGGTAACCTGCGACATCAGGAAGGATGAGGTGGTATTTCAAGCCAACAGTGACTGCCGCCCCTCTTTGAAACCTCCTGTCCAGGCCAACACCATAACAAGCGATCTCTCAACGCAACTGGAGTAAACTGCAGTAATTGCAAAACCCGAGGTCTTTCCAGGCTTCAGGCAGATGGCTGGGGAACTAATCAACCCCAGTGATGCCTGTGAGACTAAGCAGCAAAAGCAGAAGCTGAAACAGGTGTTTTTGGATTTCAAGATATCTTTGCCGTGGACTCATATGACTGTGGTCGCACCAAGATACATTCCACTTCCACACCAACAGAACCTGGGATGGTCCCCATATTTGTGAAGCAATAGCGGTTGCCCCTTGCATGGGATAGTACCTTTAATAACCCGGTGCCGGGGATACTAAAACTCAATGGCTAATGGAGACTTTGCGCAGACGTTAGGGAGTTAAACAAACGGGTCCAAAGTCCTGATGGCCTCTTCGCTACATCGTATTATAACAGGGTAAAGTTGCATTCCCTAACCGTTAAACAAACAGTCTTGACACTGACTAGAAATGTGACAAAATGTATAGAGGATGGATGTGAGCAATGTCCTAGCTGTCCCTTCTGGAAGAACACCCTGTCCCTGACAGGAGTGCCTGGCCCTAGGTAGTGGATGGTGCACCACCTATCTAACAGGGATGGCAGAAGAGAAAACTGTCCACATTCTCTACCAATTGACTGATCTCAATTTCTGTTGAAACTAAAATAACTTGAGATACAACCAATTAGCTATTGTAAGTCAAAACAGGACTGGATATTAGATCCTGTCAGTAATAGCTAACTGGCTGAACGGGACCAATGTATATTTGTAACCCTGGGATTTTTATGAATTAATTTATATACCCACAGGTATCAAGTATACCAAACACAGTTGGTTGTGCTCGAAAAACATTAAAAACAAATGCCCATATCCTTTGGACCACTAAAAAACGTTCTGCACGATGTGCAGTTGTGGTTGCACTGTAGGTATCCCTCCAGGTTGTCTGGGATATAAACAGATGGTCATGAGGCCCCTCATGACCAGTTGGTCGGTCGACCGGTTTCGATGGTATCCAGAATTATTAAACCATCTTCTTCAGGAATGTTGCTTATAAGGAAGTAAATCACATTTTGTCAGCGGGCGCCTCCGTTCTCCTGGGAGAAAAAAAAGAAGCTGGGTCTGAGTACCCGATTTTCTTCATTTTGCCTGCACTTGAGCAGGATGGCAGCCACATTGTATAGATAAATGTGTGTCACTTTCTATTTTCTCTTGTAGGAACTTGCCACATTGTTGGGTGGCTGTGCACATACCCTAATGGACAGGGGCTTGGGGGGGGGAGGAAAGGGATGTGAAACTCAAAACAGAAACATTTGTGAGATCGTAATGGCATCTTCTCTCCATATGTCTAGTTTTGACCAGTGCTAGAAAATGCCTTCATTTACATCAAAACAATTGTATTAGCTTTGCAAAGTAGCAAGCAGTGTGTGTCCACCCACCTGGTGTTGATTGGTGGTTTATGTGGAACAAAGGGAAGCGTGGAGCTACAGCGTGCCAGGTTCTGTTTTGTGCCGAAGGGCTCACACGTCTAAACAGGATGGAACCAGAGGGAGCGCCAGCTCTCAGAAGCAGGGGGAAATGGTGCTGATGAATATAATGTATAACTCACGTAATTATGGGCGTTTACCTTCCTATGCCGCTTGCTAAAGCGTGCCTCAGTCGCTGTCCGCTCGTAAAAGAAGGAAGAAAAGGGGGTGCCACGGGAAACCCCACTCTGCCCTGCTCTTCCCCAACAAAGAGTCATGGAAGAAGAGGGGGGGGGCATGTGGGGTGTGTTTAAAGGCCCCAAACAGAAGTCCCTTTCACCTGAATGGCAGGCAATTAAACCCTGCAACAAAAACGGTCCAGCTTTTGCTTTTATTCTCACATGAATGGCAGACATTTAAACACTGCAACAAAAACGGCCTGGCTTTGTGCATTTGTGTTCACATGAAAGGCAGGCATTTAAACACTGCAATAAAAACAGCCAGGCTTTTGCTTTTGTTTCATGTAAAGTTAAAGAGCCATGTGGAAAGGGGCCTATCTATCATTATCAATGGACGAACAGCAGTTAATTTACAAAAGAAGGAGGAATCAAAGAATCCTCTAACATGGACAAGACGATTATTCAACATTGAAAGCAAAAACGGCCTGCAAATGTGTTTGCAAATAAAAGCGGCTTTAAGAAGCCACAATGGAAAGAAAATATCACTGCTCACAGAAAAATGTCAGGAAAGCAAGACATTTGGCCTCATTACGACCCAGGCGGTAAGGGGTTTACGGCGCCGTAAACAGCGCCGACCCTTACCGCCTGAGTACGAGGTCCCTTAGCGCCATGGCGAATTTAACACCTGCTTTTAGCAGGTGTTAAAATCCATGGCGCTAAGGGACCATGGAGTTAATTACGCCACCGTAATTTACGGTGGCGTAATTAACGCCTTCCCCACTCCCATTATGCCCTATGGGGCAAAAATGGGAATGGGGAAGGGTAAATGGGGATTGGGGACTTACCGCCCCGCCAAGGTCGGAATGGGGCGGTAAGTCTGCCAACCACCATGGCGTAAACGTAGTTTACGCCATGGTGGTAAAGTCACGGCCCAGGCGGTAACTTACCGCCTGGGTCGTAATGAGGCCCATTATGTGTTGGCTGACCAAAGCAATGTATATTATGTTTCAACCACAAAACTCCAGTGACATTTTAAGAGACACTTACTGCCTCATCACAAGTTTGGCGGTAACCCTTAAATGCAGCAGTGACGCTATTGCTGCCGCATTTAAGGGTCGACCAAATTACAGGGTTGGCAGGATTTACCCCTAGCTCTGAGCGTGCGGCATCTGCCGCGATTTTGCTGATTTTCAGTGCTATTACCGCCGCACTAATACCGCCGGCGATAATAGCTCTGAAAATTCCCCATTGGGCCCATAGGGGAATAGGAAATTCCTGAATGGGCCCAATGTGGAATGGGAACTTACCGTTTTGCTAAACCCGTGATGGGGCACTAATAGCGCCGGGGGGGTTGGGAGCAACGCTAATAGCCCCAGCGGTAATTACCACTGGGGATACCGCCCAACTCGTGGTGAGGCCCTTAGTCTTCAGGAAAAACCTGTTTCTGGCTGAGGACACAACTTCACAAAGGAAAGCCCCACTTCCAGCTGGGTGTCACATCTCCCAACTAATAACCCTGCAATCAAATTTGGTGCTGCTGAAGGCATCAAAAGTCGGTATCCTCCAGACCTGCTGACTAGGAAAGCAGGGACTTCAAAAGAAAGCCAGCCTTGGCTGGAGCGTGACTAAAAGGTGTGAATCCTTGTTGCACCCACTGCAAAGAGCACACACTAACTTCAAAAATACTCATAAAAACCTCTGGTCACAGGCTGACCCAGGGGAACAGAGGGCTGTGTGGGAGGAAGCAGCCAACCCATTTGCTGAACAGGAACACCCACAATTAATTTAAAAAACTATTTTCATTTTAGGCATTTTGTGCAGCAACCATACTGTGGATTGAGTTCATTTTTATACTATTTTTCATGTAATTTCCAGGCGGTTTCGGTGATATAAAAGGCATCTAGCTGTGACTCTGGGAACTATAATGGCCAGTAAGACTAGGTTTCTGGCTGATCTGAACATGTTACAAATGTGAGAGTTGGTGAAAAGGTGGAAAATGAAATTAGGGATATGCTTGATAACTTACATAACTGTTGTACATTTTATGAAAATGACAAAAATGTCACACATGGCCATGCTTCATTGTACGGATTTGGCAGTCGGCTTATCTAATTCCCCATAATCAGCTAAAACAGAAAATATGTTTAGTATGGCAGTTGCTAGTACAATTATAAAGTTGTGATACATAACTAGTTTTTGCCAAAAAGTTGAAAGGAGAACAAAGGATGATGACAAATGAGAAAAGACAGATGTTCATTCAAATCCCTAAACCAATCCTGACTGGGGGCGTAGAGAGAGAGGGTAACTGTTCAATCCTAGCGGCCGGGATTATTGCAGGGTACTTCTCCTAGATTGTAAAATGAGTGATGTCATTTCTGTTATATAAGGGGGACTGCACTAGGGCAGGGGAGGGACACACAAAAAACAGGGAAAAAGGAGGAGGGCGGAGAGAAGGCTGCTGAAACTTACCATCTTTGAGAGTGGAGTGACCAGACCCCTACCCTATCTTTCCAGATTGTTCTGAAATGCAGCTGGCTTTCGTGAAACTAAAACAAAGACTTGCTATGCAAGTTGCAATAACCCCAGCCCTAAATATCATAAGCTCTTCATTCTTGTAACATTGCACCCAAAATTTCCCCATTGAAAACATCCCCATTGAAAACCCCAATTGCCAGTGCATTTTAGTCATCTGCCCACTAAAGAATCCTTTGTTAGCCCGTGGAGTTCAGTGATCTCCCCACAGAAGAATCTCTTGTTTGCCTGTGTATGTTAGCAAATCCCCATTGCAAAGCCCCTCATTTGTCTGTGCATATCCTTAGTATGTTTGTAAGTAAATCAATTAATTCCCCCATTGAATTTCACAGGATCAGGATTGGTGGAATTCGAAACCAGCAATCTTTGGCCCCGTGTTTTTGTTAATTGTAATTGTTATAGTTATAAAGTGTTGCCCCAAAAGAATTAATCCCATTGTGATCTGAGAAACAAATGTGTCCCTGTGTTTAAATTGAGCCCTGATAAATTAATTTCCGTTTGCCACTGTATTGTCCCTTTGCATTTGTCATCCTGAACCAAACCGATTTCCCTGTGTGAGCTAACTCCTTTCCCAGAGCCTACCTGCCATTTGCAGTAAAAAAACAAATTCCATTTGCATTTTCTTTTCTATTGATATTATGCTTGACATCCCAAAAAAACAGATTTTCCATTTCTGTTCTTCTTTCCTTATTGTGTGATCAAAACGATTTTTCATTTGCATTCCCTTTCCATTGCCCATGTGCTGCATATTCTAAAAATCGATTTTCACCTTGTCTGCTGATTAATATTCCCTAAAAGCTCTTCCTGTCTTTCTAAACATAAGCAAGCAAATTCCATGTTTTTCCATCTCTTTTCCTAGCAGTTGTGAAAAATAATTAAAAAAAACATTCTTCCATTGGTGCTCCAAAAAACGGATTTTCCCCACCTTTGCTGGCTCCCCATCTTGTTTCTGTGGGTACTAAAACAAAACCAATTTGCCTCCTGTAGTCTTACTCCCTGCTACTGCCTTCTATTCAAAGGAATCAAGTCCAATTGATGTTTGGGGGGTTGAGTGTTGCAGGGGGGTGCTTAACGCTAGTGCTATCATTGTGTTGAATTCTATGTCAAGACAGGAGGCAGGCATTATTTTCACTGCTTTATACAACATCTGGCTGGTCATAGAGGGAAAGTTGGGTATCAGGATTTGAATAAGTGGCATTATCTCCACCTTGGTATGGAGTTCGGACTCTTTTTTACATCTTTACTAGTATCTCCTTTTGGCCATATGAGACTATGTAAGTGTGTATCCTGTAAGTAAGAACTCCAACTCCTATCCGCTCTTTTAAATATTTTTAGTCTTCTGTATCCTGGTGAGTTTCGATGTGCTTCTTGCAGGGTCTGATGTAGGGCGACTATGGGTGTGTTTGATTCTATCATGCACGATGGTGTTTAGGCCAGATGCATCTGTATATTGTGATTTCTGTGAATATGAATTCTAAACTGCCAACTTTAGGTCCTGATCCAAGGCGTTCTTGGCTGCTCCCGGTCCTTTTATGCTCTACTGTGCCTGGGTTAGAATTATTTGCCTATGCTGTATTCCGTAAGCATGTATTTTAATTTGTTAACCATTCCCCGGTACATTGTTAATATTGTCAATTATGGTGAAACTCTGATGTAATTCCCATAGGGCTGTTGTAGGATGATTCTGGTTGTTTTATAGATCCTTTAGGTTATTGGGTTTTAGGTATTTGTTAGAACTAAGTATGAGGTATTAGTATGATTGATTGTGTCTAGTCTAGATAGATAGATAGACTTAATTATTCATCATCTATTTATTTATCTATAGATATTTTACTAAGAATGTTAAATTTTAGTTGTGTAATCTTAATTTTATAAATGCACTATGTTGTTACTCATGTGTAAAGTTTATTAGCTAAACTGCAACACATTAAATAAATAAATTATGCTTATTCTTCTTTATTACTGCTTCCACAGCATTTCAAATTTATAAAATTGTTTAATTTTCAAAACTTGTCAACACATATTGAGTTTCCTCCAAGGTCCTCCGGAGGTAAAAACACAAAATTGGTAGTAAAGTTTTAATGTTCAAGAAAATGTCTCTAGAAAACTACCAATCCCCATAATCCTCGGGTTTTTGGTAGTTCTGGGCTGTCCCTTCGCCCAATCATGCTGTGGCATTGCCCATGAGTACTTCTCCTTGCCAGCCCAACTCCTCTTTCTTTGTTGCTCGCTTCACAGTTGATTGTGGCTTCACGTTAACCGAACACCGTAGTTTGTATGCGCATGTTATGTGTAACAATATTCTGTAAATAGTGTTTAAAACGCGCTCGCGTTGGATAAACCAAGCGCTTACTGATTATTGGTGTAGGAGCTGAGCTTGTTAGCTTATCGAGTGTTCGTAGGAAGTGGCAGGACAACGTGTTTTCGGGCACGGTATTCGCCAGAGCTTCATTTTCATTATCCCTTCACGTTAGGAGATCGGGACCGGAGCCGCGAGGAAGCCGGCCCCGCCTCTTTGTGTCTACAGCGAGCGGGCAGCGGGAGCAGTGCTCTGATACAATACGTTCACTCCCGCCGGCTCTAGGACCCTGCAGGAGCGTGTACTGTGAGGAGTCACGTCTTGGCAAGCACCGCGCCTCAGAGATACGAAACACCACAGACAAGGTGTACGTTATCCTGACGGCACGGCGCGAACAAGGGATACATGAAAAAGAGCATTACAAAAAAAAATAAGTGGCGCTTAGAGGATTGGGCGGAGAGGAGCTCACAGGAGTGAAAAAGGACCTCTCCCACAGCTTATAAATGGTATTGGGTGACTCATTGTCACAAGCAGTGGCAGAAGGAGTGTTGCCACTGACACAGAGGCTGGACCGGTTAGAAGCCATGCTCAACAAGCAAAAAGCAGAGCAGGAGAGGTCCAGAAAGAGGCCGCTCAGCCCCAGAGAGGTAACCTCAGCTGGACACCCCGAGTCAGGGGTTGATCCTCAGGGTAGTAAGAAGGATCGAAGAGAACACACTCTTTGACGCCCCTGAGCCACACAGATGGGGTGGATCAGAGACCCCAAGAGCCAGTCGACCCAGTTTCCAGGCTGAAGCAAGCCTTTCTAAAGAGGACGACACTGCCAGCCTCTCAAACCCCTGCCTCAAGGGTGTACAATGAAGGGGAACAATAAGAGGACACAGGGTACTCCCCGGACAACGAGGAGGAGGAGGAAGAGGAAGTGCCTCAAAGACCCGCCGTCCGCGATCAGCCTCCAGAAGAGGAGGAGGGTCTAACTGACATGTTCAACCCGGAGTCAATAAGGCACCCCAGATCCACGGATTGGGAGCCGTCACCCAGAGTGGCGCAGAACATTACTCGGCACATGAGAAAACCATTAGACAGGGAAGTCCGGTCCAGAATGAGGGCAGGGTGCCCTAGGCCTGAATTGCCAGGCAAAGTGACTGACACCCCAGAACTAGATCCAAAAATTGTGACTTTCATCACCAAAGCATCAAAAGACATTAGGAAGGCGGCCACCAGGGGGCGCACGGAGAATGCCGTGCCCCGTTTGAGCTCGCTCCTTCATGGTCCCTAATTTGGTCTGAGCCCCCACTTTGAGGACCCCCCCGCAGCTGAGTCTCAGTACGGTGTTTGGCGAGGGCCCCCCCCCCTCTGCAGCAAAAAATCCGGAGAAAATCGGACGGATCTTCACCCACTTCTGCTCTTTCGAAGCACCCTTCCCGCGCGAGAAAACGAAAGCAACGTTCCCAAGCGCGGGCCTGCCTGACTGAAGCTCCCGGGAGTCCTCCCGCCGAAGAAGGTGAGGCCTTGGTGCCCGAGGCGCTACAGCGACGCACAGTGAGCCCCGTCCGTCCCCCCCCCACCCCCCACCCTGAAAAACTCTGCCATCCGACGAGGAGCACCACCGGGCGCTGCCGATGCCCAAGCGGCCTGCGGTGTGCTCTGCCAGCACGAGCTGTAGGGTGTGGAGGAGCCCGGCGCCAGTGGCAGGATAGCCCCCTGCCCCCCCAACATCTGCATCGGACCCATCAACCAGAGCCCCCGGAAGCTCATAGGGAGCTCCGCAGCGGGGGGAAGTGAGACCCCTCATGACGCCGATGCTACGCGGAGTGAGTCGCACGCCCCCAGCGCCCTTCGCCCCGACAAACAGAGCCTCACGAATATAAGGAACTCGGACCCTGTGACGGGGAATCCCCCTGCCCCCCAACGTTCACCCGCACCTGCAACGGACCCGGAGCTGGGCCCTCCCCGCGCCCTGCCATTGCGGTCTGTAAGCGACCCGAAAACTTTTTTTTTTTTTTTTTTTTTTTAAAGCCCCCATTCCTGTAGTCATCCGGAACGGTGGTTTCATCCTGTGCTGCTCACTACACGACTTGAGGGGTGGGCCCCCAGTCCCTGGGGCGTGTGCCCTCCTCAGTCGCATCGAAGACGTCGGATCCTCCCCCCTCCACAACACGGGGCCCTGGAAAGCTAACGACTTGGGGTAGGGTCCCCAAGCCTCGAAACGCGTGCCCCACTGGATCACCCTAACTTTCAAGCAAAAGTGGAACTTATCCCGCAGCGGAAGGCGGACCCAAGCTCACGGCCCCTGTGATCACCCTGCCACGGAGTCTGTCTTGCTCCAGCTAAGAAAACCCAATCACTCCCAACGCAGGTATATGACAACGCATAGAACCAAATGCCCAGCGCTTCAGGGATAAGGTTCCCTACCTTTTCATCCTCAATCAACCACACCCTAAACCCATCCTGCGGCCCGCAGTAATACACACAACGGCCGCTGAATACGCCTCAGCCTCGCACTCCACGCATTGAATAAAGAAACGAGGTTCCGGTTGAGGGGTGTCTCCGGGGTGCCGTTGTTGACTTTCGCTTACTCTTCTTCTCCCCATGACTGGCAAACCCAACACAAGTTGAGTCCCGATCAGTGGCCTAACAGCACACCTTGGCTCTATGGACATAAAATTGAAATTGGCCAAATTCAAATTCACTCCGCCTCTAAGCGCACCCCATCTTCTGAAGCCCACGGTCATGGCATCCAAGAGTGCCGGAGAAGCACTGACAAAAGGCGATATCGCTGACCTCCTCTCGGAAATGAAAGGGATGAGGGCAGACATTGGGAACAAAATCGATAAGATCACAAATAGAATTGATAAAATGGAGGAGAGACTTGAGGAGGTCGAACACAACCAATCCTCATCAAGCACGCTAGAAATGCAAATCGATCACCGCCTGGTCGAAATCGAGAACAAGGAGGAAGAGCTCCGGTTAAAAGTTGATGATTTGGAAAATAGAGAACGTCGGAACAATGTCCGTGTTTTTGGAATCCCTGAATTGGATAGCGAGACGGGAGCGCATCTAAAAAAAGCGTTGCATGACATCCTGAAAGTTCTATTCGGGGACGACGGGATAGACGAACCAAAAATTGATCGCATCCACAGGGCCGGAGGTAAGCCGGGTAGCCCGAGGTCCGTCCTGGTCCGGTTCCACAATTATGCAGACAGGGCACGGATCCTAGAGAAGGCCAGAGTAGCACCGCAGATCTCCCTGGAGGGGTCCACCATAGCTATCTTTCAAGACCTGTCTTCCCTCACACTATCCCTACGAAGGAAGTGCCTACCAATTACAAAACTTCTTAAAGACAAAGACATCAGATACCGGTGGGGTTACCCATTCTCTCTCTCTTTCGACTGGGAGGGCACAGGAATGAAATTGAGCTCTGAAAAAGACATCACCAACGCCATCACGGATCTATTGGGCCCTCAGGCGGATGGATCACACGCATCAACACAAGGGAACGCAGATGGCCTATGGCAAACCAAAGGTCCCCGAAGAAGGCGGATGCAGGGGTCTCGAAAATTCCGGAGAATGAACACTTCCTCCGAAATGGAACACTGACTCTCTTACCATCACGATCACCCACCTTTCTGTGGAATTTTATCGGAGAAACTACGTGGGTGGTGAGTGACCTGCAACGAAACCCAGGCCGGCTCCATGTCTGCATCCAGTGACATAAGGTACAGGCCGGGGTTAAGGGGGTAAAATGTTGATGAACACAATTACACTTGAACGTGGGGCTAATAATGAGTAAA